>NC_090803.1:39614375-39938750 GCF_036512215.1 Solanum lycopersicum
CAGAAAAATATGATTGTGTTTTTGTTGTTTTCAAATCTTTTAAAATAAAGTTAATAAATAAATGTAAAAGTCAAAATCATAATCATATTTTTTTGGGTCAAAAATTACGTGTTTAACTTGCATCACCAAAGCTAGAAAATCAAACTAAGAAGAAAAATTCTAGGATTCAACAAATATGATTTTCAAGTAAAACCTCACCACACAAGGCACTTCAAACATAATCATTTAGTACAACCCTACAAGATCAAAAACTTACCTATAATGTTCATTGAAAGCTTACATCAAATTACAGCTAGTCAAACAAAAGATCAAAATGATCATTCAAAAGTGCAGCTACCCAATTTCTTCTTGCAATTATTAGTAGAAGGCACAATTCTTATGAGTGCTATTTAAGACATCGATATTAAACATAAACGATGCTCGAACATTAACAATAAACACTCAATCTTTTCCGAAACTTCCAAACTCTTAGGGGAAATGAATGAAGAGAGACAAAACGAGCTAAACCATCAATCATTGTAATAAAAATCAACATATCAAAGTACTACAAATATCCTAAACAAAAATTTGAAGATTATAAAATACAATAAAAAAAGGATACTATTGGCACAAGTGCCCTCACCCCAATAGAAACAAATATACAGTGTCCTCAATGCGATATAAAGTACAGGAGGAGAGTGGTATAGAAATCCCCCTGATAGGCTATGCCTCTAGAGTGCTGTGATCTGGAGTCTCAGAGGGAAAAAACATTCGGGCATTAGTGCCAGGAGATATAGGAACATAAAGCAGCAAAGTAGCATCAACCGAGGCATCAGTGCTCGGGACATTTGGAGGAGGGGTCTGAAGATAGCCCAATAATACCAACTAGGGAGGTCTTCACATGAGATCTCTTCATCATCGCTAGCACCATCTTCTCCTCTAAATCCTGCAGCTCTATCACCATCTCAACATTTTGTTGATCATACTCCAGCAAGAATCCTCCTCATATGTCTCATTAGCTTGCTCAACTCCAACATCATCCTGAACTCCATCCCCATCATTAGCAGGAATAACGATATCACCACCAACACTAGGTTGTTTAGCCACACTACTAGGCACCTCAAATCTCGACTTAGAGGTGGGAACAAACTCAAACATATCAGGAAAGGGAACCTCACCCCATAGAATGGAAATATTGGTGGACCTCAACTGGTCTATATAAATCCAATGAAAGATAATATCAGCCCTCATAGTAGTCAACTAGGCTGAACTACCATCAATATTCTCCCTAGCCTTCATTATTAGCTATGAAGTCATCTAGCCTCACACGATACGATGCTAAAGTTTTTTTTGAAATTGTACCATCTGGCCTTTATTAGGGAGCGATGAGGCATATCACTCTCTACCCTAGCTACTCTCACATTCATAGAACCAGCAAGATTTCCCATTTGGTATATCATAGCCTAGGTCTAGGGAGTCGGATGACAGGAGCAGGTGCAACAACTTCAAAAGTTAATGACACAAAAGAGGGTTGGGGTGTACTTGATGGATCCATAGAAGGATAAAGTTGTCAAGTATTGGCCTCAAGGCTTGTGAGGTATACCACATAGGTAGTATAGCTAGTGTCTGGTGGTGGCGAGTTCCTCTGAGTTGTATCATCCCACGAGTAATTGTCCTCAATCCTTTGAATGTCTCTAGATTAGGTTGGGGTAATCCTTACATCAGTCCTCTATCGTAAAGGAACTTTCATAACCTCACAAAGTTGTGTGATCAAGACTGGGAATAAGAGAGAAGATTTCTCCTTATGAGCACAACAGAATATCATCATTAATAATGGACCCCATATTTATTTTCTCCCGATCAATAATTGTGCCCACCAACACAACATTTGGATGCTGGAGATTGACTCATTTTTGGAATGGTATGATGTTAGTTTTAATGAATATGCACCAATATTTGGCTCCAATATTTATATCCTTTTTTTTGATATTTTCTCCTTCATCCATCCACAAAGGAGACTTCTCAGAAATAAGCATTTCCAACCAAACTTTTAAGTTGTCAAGATCATGTTGAATACACAACGTATACATCTCAGCCCTATTATTCTTCATTTACAAAGCATCGTTGATGGTACTAGCATGACATAGTGCCATCTTGCTACGAACTTCAACCTCATACAAGGGCTTCCAATTTGTACCCTTCCTCTTCTTTTGCAAAGCCTTTGCATAGTCCACATAGAACTGTGATAGCCATGTCGGTGCATTAGGAGGTCGGGGCCTTATGAAACTCTCGAACACATGAACTGTATAGTGTCCCGGATAGATGGTTACTCCCACATAACCCTATCAAAGAAGAGTCGTCTATCCTAAAGAATTATACATTCTCTATCCATATGGAGCCTATGTAGTCCCTTGGAACTATAATTAGGAGAACATGGATCTAGGTGATTGAGATTGTCCATACTCTTTCTAAACACCACCATATTTGTCTCCTCACTTACACGCGTAGATGAGCATGAAGTGGTTTGTTGTTATTGAGGGGCCTCGTTATACTCTCTTACCTTTAGTTCTGGCCATTTCCTTCAAGGCACATAATTAAATAAACAAATTAGGTGAAGGTTAGTTTAAATCAAATTATAAAAGAAATATAGTTTAAAACAGGTTCTAAATCACTCCTAAAGGGAAGACAATTTTCCTAGCAGGTTAGCGGGCTCAAGCGAGCTCACAAAATTTAACGAACCACAAGATAATTGAACTCAGGCATGAAAGGTGTATTCATATCTAACTCGGCAATTTGGCGAGTTGATCTTGGTGGATTAAGACAATTCTACTGAAAGTGATGGTGCAAAATCAAAAGGAGTAGACACAAAGGGAGATGTCCACTCCCACTTGGTGGTACATCAAATGGGTTTTGGTGAGGTAAGACAAGTCCGTCGAATCCGACAATTCCTAAGTCACATAGTAAAACACAAAAGGCGGTTGGGGACTTACTCAAAGATTCGCCTAATCATCTTGGTGAGCTAAGACAAGCCTGCCAAATCGGTAACTTTTAATCCAATGCCTATTTTCACAATTTCAACACAAATATGCAACAATATCCAATACCCAATCAGTTTTACATTCTACCCACATGCTTTATTACCAATGGGTACTTAGACTTCCCCCAGATTTCACAAAGTACTACCAAATTGACAATTTTCCCTATAAAAATTCACCACTCTAGCTATTATTTGGCAAATGGAAGTCTGCGGAGAAATACTGGCTAATTAGACTCCACCCATACTCAAATCAAGCAAGACCCAGTACATTTAAGGATCTAGGCATAAATCAACTATCCTATCTTTTAAGCACAATTTAACACAATGCATTTAGCAATAGCCATAGAAATTAAATAGCAAGCTAATAATGATAATGACAAGCACACACAAAACATTAAGTTTTAGATAGAATAACAAGATAGAATTTGAAAACAAACCTTAAAGATGATAGCTAGACACAAATTTGAGGAGAAGGTCTTCGGGATAGAGAATCTAACAGTCCCATGCACTCCAAGAAAGAAAAATCATACAATTAAGGTCACAAAATCACCAAAACAAGGGTATAGTTAGTTTATAAAGAAAATGAGCTTAATAAGATGAAAGGTTTTCTTTTAGAACTTAAAAACAATACTCTTGGGCCATTAAAATCAGGTGCACTAGGTAGAATGCAACTAATGTTGTTGAACTCATTCAACGCATCACTGAAGGATCTTAGGCTTGTCGTTGAGTCTTGAATGAGTACAAAACTAGAAGATCAATTAAGCGGACTCGATGGAGTCCGCTTAGTACACTTTGTTTGATCGTAGACTGGATCTTTGTTAGCTAAAATCGATAGTACCATTTAATCCAATTTTTTCATCCCAAAAGGTGAATATGAAGAATTCCACATAATAATTTTTCCATATCACCGACATGGTTTTGGAATTACCAAAGTTACCTTTCTCAACATTTTGACTTTTTTTAACTTGCACTCACAACACACGTTATTAAAAGCAACAAAATAAATTCGTATTGCCTCCCAAGAAGAATCTTATTTAACATCTGATGTGAAATATATATTTTAATCATTATTTATCTTTTATTTATTATTTTTATATTCGTTTTTTGAGTATGAATTTTATGAATTGTGCTAAATAGTGTATTTTATTTGTAGAAAAAATTGGTGTTAAAATGAAGAACTTTAAACCTAAAATAAATTAAAAATGAAAATTTGAAGAAGAAAATTAAGCAGGATTAAATTGAATATAATAATATTTAACTGATATGTGCATTTGAGGAAATATTTGAAGTTGAAGTAACCAAACTTCCATGTGTCATAGTCACTGAAGGAGCAACAAAATATTGATGGCGGGGACTAAGCTTCATGCAAAAAAAAGAATCCAATTCCTTTTTGGTTTTGGTTTACTAATTTGTTTTGGACTCAATTATTTTGTGCAAGATTTTGTACACCTATAAATAGTCCATTGAAATAATTATTATAGAGGAAGATCAATCATAGGGCATCAAGTACAAAGTCATTAATACTTTTTATGATTCTTTTCTTCTTCTTCTTCTTCTTTTAGAAATTAAAAGCTAAAGACCTTTGTTTTGGGACTGCGGCTATGGGTAATTGTTGTACATCAATTGTTTTGAATTAATGTTGGTTATCTCTTTAATATTACTTTTATATTCTTGTTTTAGTATTTTTTGACTGTCCATCATAGATATAAATTTCTTGTCTACTCTTAAAATCAAAGAGGCTAAAATAGATAGACCAAAGAATATAGAAAACTTGATCTTCCATTAAGTTGAGTTGATTTGTGTATAGGAGTAACGCTTGGACGAACACCTAGCTTGGTTATACAATAGGACTAAAATGACTTCTTGCCAATTAGAACTTTTTATCCACGCTTAACGATATAATTAGATAACTAATAAAACAGCTGATTATAGGTCAGCAAACCATGATCATAAAATCAATCCTGTACAGTAATTTAATAACCGTAGTTAATTCATGCATGGGATGTGATACATGAAACCCTATACATGTTGCAAACTTGAAATTTTGCAAATCATTATAAGTAATTTTATTACTTCATTCTTGCGTTCTTTTCTTTATAAATAAAAAATCAAATACTTTTTGTGCTCTTAAATAAACTATTAGACTAGTATAATTTTGTAAAAATATTTAATCGAAGAGTCCTTTAAGGTTGGATAATCCGGTTCTTTTAAGATAAACTATGTTAGTTGTGTGACGACGCAAGCTTGCATGTATAATTGGGAACAATAAGTTTTTGGGGCCGCTACCGGGGACTTAGAAATTAACTATTCTTCTAGATTATATTTTTTTTATTTATTTGTTTATTTTTGTTTTTAAGTAGTTCTTTTCTGAACAATTAATAATTTTTCCATTGAATAATAATAACAGATAATATTAAATAAATAGTATTACATAATATTAGTATTTACTGTGTACTAATACAAGTCCTATTAGGATTAGTACTCCTTAATCCTAGTCCTATTAGGATTAGTACTCCTTCCTATATCTCCTATATATATCTCCCATGTATTCCCTTATTAGGTTAACACTTCAATACAATCAATATTCCTTCATGGTATCAAGAGCCAGAAAACCTAGATCTTCTTTTCTCTAGTTTTTTTTCTTTCTCTCTTTAGGGCACCGATCGTTCCCTCTCTTCTCTTGGGCGGCGGCAGCCATGACAACCGAGGTGGATCCTCTCGATTCACTTCCTTCTGGCGTTAAACTACTTCTCAAGCATCTTCATGCTCTGATTCCCGAAAAATTATCAGACATAAATTACCCTACATGGAAAATCACCGTTCTTACAGCCCTTGAGGCCAATTACCTTATCAAATACGTTGATGGAAGTATAGAACCGCCGCCAGCAGTCATCACCGCCACGGACAAATCAGAAAAAACCAATTCGGCCCATGCCGCTGGAAAGCCGTGGATGGCCAGATCCGATCATGTTTGATTGCGGTCATCTCTCCCACGGTTCAGAAACACGTCCGATCCTACACAACTGCTTCAGACCTGTGGACGGCTCTCGCAACACGCTATAAATCAATTTCCCACTCTCATATTTTTCAATTGCGTGATCGTCTCTACACAATTACCAAAGGCACGAAAACTATGGCGGAGTATTTAGACGAGGTCTCCACCATCATCACAGCCCTCGACACCGTGAACGAAATCATTCCCGAAAAAGATCTCGTCATGTGCGTCGTTTGGAGACTCCCATCAGCTTACTCCTCCATTAAATAGGTGGTTCGCATCAGTCCAACGCCCGTTGACCTGGCTACTCTCTCCTCATGGCTAAAAAGTGAAGAAATCAACGTGGATCTGGAGAGCAAACTTCTTCTCCGTGAAGCCGCTATTATGGAGCCGGCCACCGCCCTCACCGCAAGCCAGAACTATCGCGGGGGGCGTGGTGGCGGCCGGCAAGGGAGCCGCAGCGGCTACGATAGAAACAGCGGAGGCCGCGGGTGCGACGGTCGGCAGGGCAGTCGCCCGTCGTACGACGGTCAGCAGCACGGCAGCAACAACAGCATGCACTCCTTCGGCAGCGGCGGACAGTCATCTTCCAGCGGCGGGCAGGGCACTTACGAGCGGGATCGTCCAACTTGTCAAATTTTTCAGAAAATAGGACACACCGCTGCTCGTTGCTGGTTTCGGTATGAGGAGAGCCGAAATAGTGATAACCGTGCCAATTATGCATCTCAAGCCGGCCCTTCCTCTGAATGGCTTTTGGATACTGGGGCCAACATGCACGTTACTTCTGATCTATCCAAGCTTAACGCTTCAAATCCATATCATGGGTCCAATGGTATTACTGTTGGCAACGGTGAGTCCCTTAATATTTCTCACACTGGAACGGGTACCATTAAAACCCCCACCGCTATCTTTCACCTAGGTAACCTTACCCACGTCCCTTCTATTAAAACTAATCTCCTTTCAGTTCACCAATTCACAAAAGACAATAATTGCTCACTCTTGTTCACCTCTAATAATTTTCACATCCTAGACAATACTACCAAGAGGGTGATTTTTCAGGGCCCTGTGAGCATGGTCTGTACGTTCTTCCTGGCACAAGTTCGTCTGCCCACCCAGTTTCAGAAAGCGTTCCTGTGGCTCCGGTGGCTCTTTCGGCTGATGGCCACAGTCTGTTGTGGCACAGTCATCTGGTTCACCCGTCTACTCAAATAATAAATTCTTTAATGTCTCAATTAGATTTTTCTTCCATTCATGTAAACAATTGTGACTCCTGTTCAATTGCTAAATCTCATAAATTACCTTTTACTTTATCTGAGAAGTGTACAACTGCACCTTTTCAACTTATTCATTCTGACCTATGGGGTCCTACTGTTGTTCCTTCATTTACTGGTTTTCGCTATTATATTTGTTTTGTGGATGATTTTACAAAATACACTTGGTTGTACCCACTAAAACACTAATCACAGGCATACACCACCTTTGTCACCTTTGAAAAGATGGTCAAAACACAATTCAATTCTCATGTTAAACTTTTTCAAAGTGACAATGGAAAGGAATATGTAAATAACATCTTTGGCCAGTTTCTGCAATCCCTGGGAATTATACATCAAACCTCCTGTCCATACACTCCCGAATAGAATGGGGTGGCTGAGCGTAAGCATCGCCATCTCATTGAAACGGTGGTTACTCTTCTACATCAATCTCATCTCCCTGTCTCCTTTTGGGTAGAAGCTCTAGCCACCGCAAACTACTTCATTAACAGAATGCCCAGTCACGCCCTCTCCAACAAATCACCCTATCAACTCGTTTACCAAGAACTTTCCAATTATACCAATCTCCGCGTCTTTGGGTGTCTTGCCTACCCTTGGCTACGCCCTCATATTACTCACAAATTACAACCCCGATCCCGTCCTTGTATTTTTTTGGGCTATCATCCTACCTCCAAGGGTTACCGCTGTCTTGACCCACAAACTCATAAAGTCTACATATCTCGTCATGTCAAATTTGTCGAAAATGAGTTTCCCTACGAGTCTATTTCCTCCTCCACAAATACATCAATCATTGGCGTCCTTCCTCTTTTTCCAACATACTCACAGGGTCCCTCACCACCTTCCCCCACACCTCCACCCACTATCCAACCACCCTTCATCACCCCTTCGACCGTCACCCACAATACACCCGCAACCACAACTCACACAACCAGCCAACCCGAACCACCCCATACCCACAACATCTCCAGCCCGATCCGTTTTGGGTCCTTCCGGCCACCTCCGAATCACCACCACCCGTGCCACCCCCACTACTCATCCCATGTTAACCCGTGGTAAAGCTGGTATCTTTAAACCCAAAACCTTTCAGGCTACCATACTACCAAATACACCCCTTCTCGATAGTGAACCACCAACCTACTCTGTTGCCACAAAAAATGCTTATTGGCATCATGCTATGGATGAAGAGTTTAAGGCTTTGACTGATCAGAAAACTTGGGTTCTTGTACCTAAGCCCCATGGGCGGCACCCAGTGGGCTGTAAATGGGTGTACAAAATTAAACACAATGCAGATGGCAATATTTCCAGGTACAAGGCTCGTTTGGTTGCTAAAGGCTACAATCAGGAGTATGGGCTTGATTACTCCGAGACATTCAGTCCTGTTATTCGGCAGGAAACCATTCGCCTGGTACTGTCACTCATCATGCACAACAATTGGCTCATCAATCAGTTGGATGTTTCCAATGCTTTTCTTCATGACATGCTTGATGAAACTATCTACATGACGCAACCACCGGGCTATGTTGATCCTCGCTTCCCTCAACATGTTTGCAAGCTCTAGAAGTCTCTGTATGGTCTCAAGCAAGCCCCCCGTGCTTGGTACACACGTCTGAAAACGTTCCTCCAGGGACTCGGCTTCATGTGTTGCGTACACGACACGAGTCTGTTTACTCGACATTCAGCACACGGTACAGTCATTCTTCTTGTCTATGTAGATGATATCATTATTATAGGCTCTACTGCAGCTCTCATTCAGGATGTCACCGAGCTATGCATACTATCTTCAAAATGAAGGACCTTGGCCCGTTACATTATTTCCTGGGAATGGAGGTTTCTCAGACTGGCAACGGCTTGTTTCTTCATCACTCAAAATATGCTTCAGATCTGTTGCAGAAAGCTGGACTGGAAAAATGCACCAGTCAACCAACAGCGATGGCAGTCTCTTCGTCTATGAATGGAGCCGACACCCACTTTGCCGATATCACCCACTTCCGCAGCCTCATTGGGGCTCTACAGTATCTGAACATTACTTGTCCTGACATCCAGTTTGCTGTAAACCGAGTTGCTCAGCTCATGCATCAACCAAGTGAACATGATTACCATTGTCTAAAACGCATTCTCAGGTACATTTTTGGCACTCTTGGTCGTGGTTTACTCATTCGACCCGGGGACTTGGAGCTTCGGGGTTTCTCAGATTCAGATTAGGCGAATGATAAAAATGACAGAAAATCTACATCGGGGTTTCTCATTTTTTTGGGGCTGAACCTGATCTCCTGGTGTACAAAAAAACAACCCAAGGTCTCTCGGTCCTCGACTGAAGCTGAATACCGCGCCCTTGCTCTTCTTGCTGCTGAGACCATGTGGGTCACATATATTCTTCGCGAACTCCGCGCCACTCACACTGTTCCTACTCTCTATTGTGACGACAAATCAACCATCTGTGTGGCCAAGAATTCCGTCCTACACACCAGAATGAAGCATGTTGATACCGATTGTCTCTTTGTTCACGATGAAGTTCAGGCCGGCACCATGACTGTGCAGTATGTACCCACTGAAGAACAACCGGCTGATATTCTCACCAAGCCTCTCTCGAGCCGACAACACGATTACCTCAGTTCCAAGCTTCCGTTCGCTTCCGCTCAGCTCAGCTTGAGGGGGGATAATAACAGATAGTATTAAATAAATAGTATTACAGAATATTAGTATTTACTATGTACTAATACAAGTCCTATTAGGATTAGTACTCCTTAATCCTAGTCCTATTAGGATTAGTACTCCTTCCTATATTTCCTATATATATCTCCCATGTATTCCCTTATTAGGTTAACACTTCAATACAATCAATATTCCTTCAAATAATTTGTCATTCATATTGATATGGATGATTGTGATAAATCATGGTTGGGTGATAAGTATTCTTATAAAAATTCTTGTATTTGTAATGGACACCACTTGGATATTGAGTGTCCTATATGTCATATATGTGGTCGTCAATATATTCATTGGAATGGTTTTTCTAAATTTTGTCCCTTCCCCCGAACCCCAGTTATGATTCTTCCATTATTGGTGATGCTGGCAGGGGCGATGAAGTGGAAAATGCAAAACAAGAGGGGCATAATGTGAATTCACTTATGGAATATATGAACATGTTGGACAAAGTTAATTATAGAAAAACAGAAAAAATATTTTAATGCGCGGAAGAGCAATCAAAAATCATGAAACTGCAGGATAGATTTGACGCTATTCAATTAAAAATTAATGTCTAAGCTAAATTAGAAGAAATTTAAGCCCAACAAGGAGAAAGTATGAAGAAGCAGAGATAGTGATCCAATCTTTCCTACAAGAACAAACTTAATTTCTAAAGTTTCAAGCCTATCCGTGTGGTCTAATATACATGACAACCCAACTGATTGAAGGAAAAGTTGAGATCACACAAGAAATAGATCAATTTTCTTTAGATATTCATGACTTAAAGACTCACTTGAACAAGGATTGAGGCATCTAAAGCCCAATTACTAATTGTCGTGGATGGTGACCAACTAATAGAGTAAAAAGAGGAATTTTAAGCATTCAACTATACCTTATTCCTTAATATCGATGGCGATAAAGAGTAAAATAGTTAGAATGTTGTAGAAAGTGTTGCTTTGTAGTCGAGGCAATCTGAATCTCATTCACAACACTTTTTTTTATATCATATGAACGGACGAATCAGTGTATGGATGAGGTACAAGGCCCCTACGTCATAAAGTTTTTAGTCCACATTGACAAAACTGCATTCCTCATTTAAGGGTCAAGAGGTACAAGATGCGACATATATTACTTGGTTCCGTATCTTTATACCACCTCACCTTGAGAGGACCAAAAAATTTGATACAAAGTTAGGGGTATAATTCATAAGTTCTAAGTGGAAAGAAAAGTGATGAACTTTCTTGTATCATGCCATTACATTAAATTAGACACTTATTGGGAGGCAACCCAATTTATACTGTAACTTCTTATTTGTGTCATTTTTATGTTATTTTTGTAGATTAGGGAAAGTTTGAGTACCTAAAAATTTGAAGCATAGGAGTATGTTTGAGCTTAAGTGTGGGGTGCGTACGACCCTTGATGAAAATTAAGAGAACATGATATTAGCTAGGCCTAAAGGCCTGAAGGAGTTTTTATAACCCTTGGTTTAAATTTTATTTGATGCCTTGGGGTCATAATATCTTTATGTGGAGTGGAGGAATGAATTCCTACTTTTTATTGTTTCATTGAGTCTTTTCATTATTTTTAGGTTGTGTTCCTTGACTTTTGTTTTGGGTTTTGTTCCTGAGGATAATCCCTTTGAGCCGAGTTCTTTCATTTTTTTAGAAACAAGTTTTATTTTAATCTTTTTTGGAGAAAAGAAAAGACCTTTTTGAGTGGTGTGATACTTGTTGTTTAGACCTAATTTTTTAGTAGTACTTTCTTGTGAATGTTTGATTGAAAAAAAATTGCAGACTCTTTGACACCTTCATGTCTCTTATATAAATGAGATTGATCCATCTTGATTGAAACTGGTACTATGTGTGGTGGGAGTATTTTTATTTCATGTTTTTCATCTTAGTCTACAACTTGCCTGCATGTTATTGAAGCGAAATAAAAAGTGATTCTTTGTATAGGAGTTAATAGGCTTTGTTTGTTTTATCAAGTAAATTTTAGCTTTTTATGATATTATATCACTAGTTAGCCATTTTGATCCTATAGCCTTTTTTTGGTATCCATATTTTGTCATTACTATTTTGTTGAATCCCTAAATTTTGCACATTGCTTCCTTGAGCATTATAGCATATACTTATTTTTATTGTTAATTCCAAAGAAAAAGGGACGATTGAGTGAAAATTTCATCAATGAAATCTACAAAGTGCTTAAAAATTTCTCTTTGAAAGAATGTGATTGAAAATAGAGAAGAACAAAAAATGCAACTTAAAGAAATCCTATGAAGAAATAAACTTTGAGAAAAAAATAATTGGAGCATTCGATGAGAATTACTTGTGAAATAATTGTTGTAGAGATGTCTTTAAATAAAGAGAAGAAAATAATGGGTGAATAAGTCTTAAAGTACAAAGTAAGGGAGTGTAAATCATTATTGTATAGTTTTTCGACCTGTCCCCTTGCATACGTTACAATCCGTTAAAGTATTATTTGATTCTATTCAAGCATGCTTAATTAGTGGAGATGTACGTACTGGGAAAGATTATGGTGCTTTGTGCATACATGAGAATTTTATTTTCGAGTGTGGGTTGTTGATTGATGCTAACTCCTTAATTTTTATTCAATCTTTTGAATTGAGTGTGTGAACTATTTATTCTTGTGAGGACAATTATTTCATGACGGATAGGTCATTTTATTAACTTTCTTTGAGAAGAGTAGGGAGCAAGCTTAAATTTGATGTGTTCAAACTCCTTCCTTCAGGTTAGGACGATAGAGGTTTGTTGTTTATTCGGATGTCTTGTATAATGAGCGGGAATTGTACCTGATGTTTTGAAATTTGTATATGACCTAATTGTTCGTGTCAACCAAAGTAATGAAATTCCTAGTTTGATTTTTTTTTGAGGGATAATGCCCAAGTACCCCCTCAACCTATGCCTGAAATCTCAGAGACACACTTATACTATACTAAGGTCCTATTATCCCCCTGGACTTATTTTATTAATATTTTTTTGCCCCTTTTCGACCAATGTGACACTATCTTATGGGTCCAACGATGGTTGACTTTTTTTTAAATCTAGTGCATGTAGGCTAAAAAGGGGTAGAAAATTACTTGAAAAATAAGTTCAGGGGGGTAATAGGACCTTAGTATAGTATAAGTCTGTCTCTGGGATTTCGGGTATAGTTTGAGGGGGTACTTGTGCATTATCCTTTTTTTAGATGAACTCTAATGTTTGCTCGATAACGAGCAAAAGTTTAAGTGTGGGGTGTTTATGTGAGGCTAAAAATATATATTTAACTTATTATTTGTCTCTCATTTATTATTTATATTTCCCCTTATTAGCATGAATTTTATGAATTATACTAAATAATGTATTTTATTTGTAGGAGTAGATTGGTGTAAAATTGAAGAATTTTGAAGATAAAACAAATTAAAGATGAAAAGTTAAAGAAAAAAAATCAAAAGAACAACTTAATGAATTAAATGGAATATAATAATATTTAATTGATATGAATTGCAATTAAGAAAATAATTGAAGTTGAAGTAACCAAACTGCCATGTGGCAGTCACTTAAGGGGCAACAAAATATTGATGGTGGCAAATTATAACTTCACTCAAAAAAAGAATCCAATTCCTTTTTGGTTTTGACTTCCTAATTTGTTTTGGACTCAATTATTTTATTCAAGGTTTTATACATATATAAATAGTTCATAGAAATAATTGTTATAGGGGAGAGATCGATCATAGGACATCAAGTACAAAGTCGTCAATATTTTTTGGGATTCTTTTCTTCTTCTTATTTTCTTCGGCATTAGTAGCTAAAGACCATTGTTCTGGGGATGTGGCTATGGGTAATTTTAAAAATCAATTTTTTGAATTAATATTGGTTATCACTTTATATTACTTTTATATTCTTATTTTAGTATTTCTTAACTGACCATTGTAGAGATTATTTTATTGTCTAGTCCTAAAATTGAGAGAGGTTAAGGTTGACATACCAAATAATATAGAAAATTTGATCTTCGATTAAGTTGAGTTGATTTGTGTTAAGGAGTGACGCTCGGACGAACAACTAGTTTGGTTGTAAAATAGGATGAAAAATAAAAGAAAAAAGGTTTGGTGGACCCTTGGTATGAGTTTGTATTGTGAATTCTTTTACTTACCTATTTGTCAAATGAACCCTTAAATTCAATAAAACACAATTTTACAAATTCCTCCGACCATTGACTAATTTATATGGCATTAAAATGTCTGAGTTGACAAAAGTGTGTAACTACACGCCTCTTAAGGCGAGTGAGGAGCATTTTTACTTTAAAAAATATATCAAATTATAAAAGAAATATTTTTTCAAACCAATAATTAAAAAAACTTTTCTTCTTCACCCCTTGTACTAACTTTCAGTCATCTTCGTCCCCTTCCCAACTCATTTTTCTGTTCTTATTTACAATCTATTATCATCTATTTAGCAGATCTTGATCACTTCCTTGAGTCCACTAATTCATTGTTGGAGGTAGAGAGCCGCGCTGGTGGTGCTCTTTGAACAACAGTGATACACATTGGAGTGATAGAGAGAGACGCGGCTGTTCAGCGAAGAGGAGAACTAGGTGGGTGGAAGTGCAAGGATCTAATCATGGCGGCGAAAATGGTGATGGTGTGTGGCGTAGATGAAGGTGAAAATGGTGATGGTGGCTTAGGTTATTAGTTTTGTAGAGGTTGGAGGAGGAAAGGAAAATGGTGATGATGGCGATGATGAAGGCAAGTAAGGGAGAGAATATGAGTGATTTCGCCTTCAAAAATGGCGACGATTTTTGTTGTTAAACAGTGGGAATGGGAGAGAATGTAATGAAGCTTTAGTTTAAACAATATGATTAAAATTTTATTATTTTCCTTTTATTAAACAATTTTGATTAATAATTTAAAAATAATTTAAGAAATAATTATGACAAGACATTAATATATATGATGTAGATGTGACATGTCATTTATATAAATGAGAATGAGATGCACACATCGTTGCATGGATTTAAAATGCTCACTTGAGTTGAGTTTAAGATTTTAGTTGACAAATGATTAAGTAAAAGGGTTCGCAATACAAACGCATAGAAGTACAAGGGTCCACGGCTTTTGTCAAAATTAAATGATCACTAATTAGGACTGTCTATCCCTACTCGACGATGTAGTTAGACAACTAATTGGAGTAGGTGATTAGAGGTAGGGAGACCATGATCATAAAATCAACCCTGTAAATCAGTAATTTGATAACCGTAGTTAATTCATGCATGAGGTGTGATACATCAAACCCCATACATGCTGCAACCCTGAAATTTTTTCAAATCATTGTAAGTAATTTTATTATTTCATTCCTGTATTATTTATTTATACATAAAAATCAAAAACTTTTTGTACTCTTAAATAAATAATTAAACTAACATAATTTAGTAAAAATAGTCAATCGACAAATTCTTTGGGTTTGATAATATGATTCTTTTAAGAGCCACTATATTACTTGCGCAACCACGTACACTTGCGTGTGTAATTGGGAGCAACAACATCGTGGCACGACCTAATTCTCAATTCATCAAGAATCATTTGTGGGATTTAGGATGGTGTCACTAGGAACTATTTCCTTTTACCTTAGATTGAGATAGGCGAAAATTTGAAACATTTGAGTTATTGTTACTTGATTGACACTGAATGAGAAGTAACTGTTTGAGTCAAGGTGTAAAATTATTTTCTAAAGTTCTTCAACACCTTGTCGAACCCTTCTTCTACCTTATTGAAGATCCTTGTTAGCATTTCTCTGGTTCTTTTGGTTTTGGGTGATCATGAGGTGAGATATATCTATCTTTTCAGCTTTGCAATCTCTCCAATTGCCATCTTCATCTCTCCATTATCTCCAACCATTATATTGATCCTTGTTTCAACCTTGATTCCTACCCTGTCTTGGGTAGTTAAGATGAGAACCCCCTCCCCCCAATTGATTTCCCAAGTAGTTTACTTCTTTGTTGTACAATGTCTCAAATCTGACATCCTCCGAGCATTGCCTACTGTGGTTCCAACTATATTTACCGTTTTCACTCCACCTTTCATACATCTTTGGATAGCAAGTCGAGTTGGGTCATCATTTTTTCCATGTTCATCACGCTCATGATTGGTCTTCATTTTCTCCTTGTTTCTTCTCCATTTTTAGAAGATACTTGATCCTCGCTAGTATGTCATGATCGGTTCACTTTTTTCATTATTATCTAGCAATAATATTTCCACATCAAATGATTGTCGTATCATCGCACCTTAGATAAATTGATTAGCAAGCCTTTTTTAATGAATGAAGGCTACAATATAAGTAATGCAACAATAAATTTTTAGAACACCATATGTCAGAAAAAATTTTCAAGAACCGCAACCATGTTTCATGAAGAGGTTCACCTCACACTCTTTTTAATTTTTGGATGTTGTCCCTAATCTTGACCATTTTCGAGGGAGGAAAAAATCTCTCTAAGGAAGCATCAGTCAACTCCTTTCAAGAAGTGATAGAATCATTCGGTAATTCAACCAACCATCTTGTGTGTCTTCCCCATCAAACAGAAAGGGAATATCAACTGAATTTTCTCTTGTGAGAGGTTCTTGAATAATGGAGCACATATATCACCAACATTTTTAAGGTGTTCATGAGGGTCCGCTTGAGCCAGTTTTGTGAACCTCATCTCATTTGGAGAAGTTGTAACATTGTTCTAGTTACACGAAGCACCGCTCTCCCTAATGTGGGCGGTAACTGTGTATCATTATTGATTATAATGAGATTCATGTCCATATCATTTGTGTCACCCATATTTTCTTTTTCCCCATAGTGACCATCATTTTCACTACCATTATCACTCATATTTAGACCTGCAAATCAACAACATGACAATGTCAAGCAACAATCTACTACAATTCAATAAGTTTACAAACTAATTTTTCTAATTGAATTATTAGCCACCGTTCCCTGGAAACCATGTCATTTTCTATAACATTTAAACTACTATTAAAAACAAATTCAAAGAGTAAGTGGTGCTTGTCAATAAAAATACTCAATTACGAGTCAGAGTCAAATTCAATAAGGAATTGTATAATGGCAAAAGTTCAACTAAGAAATTAAGAATATAGACTTGTTTATTGAAGGAAAAAATATGAGTGAATGATTCCCCAAGATTTACTAAAAGAGTTATGGTATCAAATGTAACAATTTAACTAAACTTCATAAATTCATGTAATTAACGGATAATCTAGGGCTGTGGAAATTGGAATCAATATCACATAAAGGTAATTGTGTTTCTCAATAGTGTGAAGAAATAATCTATAGGTTGGATCATCTTTAATGACTCTAGTCTTATTTGATCTCATAGCATCAATCATAGAATCTCTTTTAGGTTCATTTACGTGAATAACAAACAACTCATTACCTTATGATTTCTCTCTTTTGAGTAGATATGTTGCAAATAGATTTGAACCATAATATTTCTTTCAAGTAAAATGTAGAATCAAACCTAAATTACATTCATCAAACTAATTTCTTACTTTAATCGATCTCTTTCGAGCATCAGATTGACAATACGATTAAGTTTGTAACCTTAAGACATAAGTATGTGCATGCTAATTATATTAAATTCATGAATGAACATCAATATAATAAATAAAAACACAATCAATACCCACTACATTAAATCAACACTCAACCGTAATTGCACCCCTAGATTTGGGGTTTTAGTCACCCATCAAAAAAGTAAAGACATTATACCTATTCTGGTATCATCCATGGATGTGATTGTTGGGTATGTAACAAGTATCAATGGGAAATGGAGGGAAGACCAAAGAGAGGAACTTGAAAAGTCCTCTTATGCTTTAGTGAAAAGACATTTATCCCTCATCGGTAGTGGAAAAAAAAGGAGAGTTTAAATATACAAACAATCCTATTAATTGTTAAGGGCTGGAAGTAGGACCCCCCTCGCGCCGTCATCGCTCGCTCGCTTGATTTTAGCTACGGCTACAACAACGACATTGGAAAATGATCGATTGAGAGATTATTTTTTGGACAAAGTTTGTTTTAATTAATTAGTTAATTATTTATTTAATTAATCAAATTAAATTAATTGTACAAAATGTTTCAGTTAACTAGTTAATTAACCAAAATGTTTTAATTAATTAGTTAATTGGCCGACCCAACCCGAATCCGCACACGACCTTTTTTATTTTAATTCTTTCCCATTTTATTTGAATTTCCCGCCGTTGGAAGTGATTGTTCTAACTTTAAGGAACAACCATTACCTTTTGAAAGATTGAAACTTTCATAAATGGTCGTGTGGATTTTGAAAGGGTTGCAACCTTTCAAAACCGGTTCCTCTTGCCTATAAATACATTGATTCTTCAGATTTTTTCTGTTACGAATTTTTCAAATTTCTCCTTTTTCTTCTGTACAAAGTTTCTTCATGTACTTTACTACTGTTGAGTGGCTTGCTGACACCTGAGTTTTGGGTATCAATACGCTGGTGATTGAGATTTTTCTATCCTGGAAGGAAATATTCCAATCTAAACCTCAGATACTTGAGTGGAATAATTTCCTTAAGGGGACACTGTGCATTCAGTGGGTTTGATCTTTTTCCTGTTCTAATTTTACTGATTTTGTTACTTTACAGATTTTACTTTTTGAGAATTAATTTTTATTCATCTTTCTTACTGATTCCTTAAACTTTGGTAACTTCATGTTTCTGCAAAGTTTTGTTGGAATGAGTAATGCGTTCTTCAAACACACATTGACAACAAAGATAAAATTAAGTAATTATAATCCATACTCACTTTGATTTTAACTTCAAATTGTCAATTTCAAATATAAAATTGAAAACCTCAAACTAAAGATGTTATTCGCAAGGTGAAATATATCATACACAACGCTTTTAAAAGGTAATCTGTTCCAACTATGTATAAAAACACTCAAAAGTTCCCTAAAACTCTTTTTAGGCTATTTACAGTTTCCCAAAAATTGGCCTCAAATCCACGGCATGACCAACTTGGGGACATTAGTCAGGCTCATTGCGCCTGATCGGTGGATCGTCGTCTGTTCCTCACCTCACCTTTCATTTGCTTGAGGCTTCACGTGTTTGAACCTTAGTTGGAGAACTCATTTGAATATGTCTTTCACATTCGGCGGATAGTTGATTACCACCATTATTTCCCTGTTAAGCTTTCATTTTTCATCCAAGTCCTATTTCCTTTTCCTATGATATTCTAGTTCATCTTTCCATTTCGCCAAATCTCTGTTTCACTTTTGATTCCCCAACCTGCCTAGATTATCTTTAATTTTGAACACTGCCTCTTTGGGCGAGGTCATGTCATTAGAGTGATCCTCTCTTTTGGTTAGGAGACTCCTAGTATGGAGCTTACACTTCTTTCAATATTTTTGGTCTTTCTTTCAAGTATTCATCTTTGCCTTGTCCTTTAGTCTTCATAGCTATAAAACATCAAAACCATCATAGTAAGATTGAGGATACTAATTTTTGAACTAAAAAATCTCAATAAGTGTAAATCTTCAACTCATCAAACATGAGTGACAATCGATGTGAATATAGGAATATTTAAAAGATAGTTATTAATGAAACATTTGAAGAAAAGAGGAAATGGTGGAGCCATCATATAAAAATTATAGAGATGGGTCCTTTGGTGTGTCATACTATTTTAATACCAAAAAAAAAATGTTATTTCTAGTTTTAAAAAATCATTGTCATTGATGGTTAGTATTTTTTTTAATATATCATAGTTTACCTGGTTTACCCATACTGTTCAGTATTCTAATTAGTTTTAGTGAAAACTATCATATCTTTAATTTTTGTGGTAGTTTAAGTCTGTTTAATAATGACCATTATTATTCCACTCATGTCTCCACTATTAAAAAAATATGTTACAAAATCAAGCTCAAAACAATATAAGTATAAAGAGAAGAAGAAGACAAGAAGTATCAGATGGAGGAGAGAACTTTTCTTCTTATTCAAGTTTGTTCTACAAAATGTGAATGATGTCTCTATTTATAGAGTTGAGATATCACCCCAAATGATACCATGATAAATGCTCAATCAGTACATAGTTATCCAAATGGTTCTTATCACCTTGGAAACATGTATGCATGAATACAATTAAGTCTTGAGTACATCTAAAGGATAATTCACACAATTCAATGAATTTATAACACTCCCCATTGGATGTCCATAGATAATATGCCTCGTTAAAACCTTAATAAAAAAACCAGTGAGAAAAAATTATAGTGAAGGAAAAAGAGTACACATATCTTTTGATACACATTATTTGTTGCCTAATTAAACCTTGCCAGGAAAACTCAGTGGACAAAATCTTGTTCAAGGAAAAAAGAAAGCAACACAAATTATACTTCCCCTGATTAAAACATCACTTAATTTCTTGTAATGCTGTCTTCAATCTTGTATACCGACTTCTCAAATATTGATATTAACAGTCTTTGTGATCAAATCGCATGCACGAAGATGTTGCATTGTTGAGGTCATCCTTATATATCATTTTCTAAGTTGATGAATATGACGGGGCTTTTAGCTTAGCCTAACATATTATTGAATATCATTCTATTCGTCACGACCTCGTTATTGCAAGTAAATTGTTCATTTAATTTGTTCATAGTAGCAACCATCTTGTGGACACTTTCACTTGCAGTTGATTATCTTCGTACACTATGGTATATTTTTTTTCAAAGAAAAATCATATATTTCCTAAATATAGCGTGTCATTGATCTCAGCCAGACACACTTTCGACTTACTTTGTGGAGGACTTTTATTTATTCATGATTTGAAGAAGTGATCACCAACATTTGCTTCATTGATCGCCAAAATATTATTGTCCCTCCACATGCAAATAAATTTACATGTTTGAGATTGAGCTTTATGCGACTCAGATAAATATTCTGCATCTGTGTAACCAATCAACTCTGACTTGGATTTCTCTAAATAGAATAAACCCATGTCCATGGACCTTGAAAGATGTGCTTAGCACCCTTTTAATGTCCTTTTTTAGGAAGAAAATGTATCTTGCGATTAAATTTCCTGCAAAACAAATATTTGGTCTAGTATTGTTAGCAAGATGCACTAGTGGCCTGATTGCATTAAGATATGGGGTTTCATCACAAGAAGATCTTCATCCTTCTTTGGAGATAAAAGTGAATAATCATAAATGTCAAGCGATCTCATAATCATTGGGATACTTAATAAATGTAATTTATCCATATAAAAATCGCATCAAAACTTTTCTGTGTATGTTGATTGATGGACAAATATTTCATTTGTCAAATTATCAATTTGTAGGTCAAGACAACATTTTCTCTTACCAAGACCTTTTCACCCTTTCAAACACTCAAAAACTTTCGAAAGCTCTTTAAGAGTGTTAATGACGTTCAAGTCATCAAAATACACAACTATAATAAAAAATTAGATCCTGACCTTTTCATAAAATTTCAAAGACAACTAGGGTCATTCTTTTTGTACCCTTTTCTTCCTTAATTATTTCAATCCAATAAGATTTATTGAAAAAGTTTCCTTCAAACTTTTATATGCTTCAGACCTCAGTTGCTTCAAGTATTTTCATATAACCTTCATTGTCTAGCTAGACATGAAAATTATTCATTATATGCATTCAAGTTTTTTATATGTTGCTAGGTTAAAACATTGCATCCACCATAGGAGAAAACATCTCCAATAATGTCAGGACTTTTGCGAACAATCTTTATGCCCCAAGGCATAAACCGTACTTTATATCTTACGGTTATACTATCACATAATTATTTATTTGTACCCCAATGAAATTATACCTTGATTTATGGACTATCAATCCAAAACATCACTTTTCAAAGTGAAATAAAATATACTTGAATTATGCATTTTACTTGGCCAACCATTTATCTGTCCATACTATATGATATATTTAAATTCAAGATCCTCTCCACAATTTATCATTGAGCACTACCATATATCAAAGATACCGTCAACGGTTATTTGATATCGACTCCAATATGACATAACTTATCGAGATCTCTTCATTTTTCATCATTTTTCAGGTACCTGAACCTTAATTAAGGTTTTATGAAATGTTATGTTATGGTGCTCTATTATAGCATTTGCCTCATTATCATGACCATATTGATAATTTTCTCTTATCCTTCTTCAAGAAATTTTATATTTTAAAGCGATTGGTCTATTATGCTTCCGGCGTATTATAGACTTCATCCTTCAAGGACTTCACATTGGAACATTTGCAGCTGAATTATATTATAGGGTCATTATATTCATCTGACAATTGATTGACAACATTATGCAAATAAATTTTGCCTTGATTTTTACGTACACATATTTATTTAACGAGGATCTAGATAACTCATAATTAAACTCACATAATTTTCAGCTGTCAATCATCTCTCCTCTAATGTTAGAAAATCTAACATTCATTCTAATCTTATTTGGGAATTCATCTTTGTTCATGGTGGAACAATTAAAATCATAATGACACATTCAACATTCTAGATAAAAATTATATGGTTCCTGACCCTAAACCAATTTTAATGGAGAAACCTTGTTGACTTTATGCATACATATGTTGCTACATGTTAAATAAAATCATCTCATACCAAATCTTATTTGGGAGTTTTATTCACATAACCATGATTTAGTTATAATTTGGGGCATATAATTTATGTTAAATCAACCAGTATTATCAATATAATTTCATAATTTAGAACTGCGCTCTTAATTTAACAGTTCGAGCAAACAACGTTACAAACACCAATTTGTAAGTTCATACCAAAGCACATGTGATCATCGCATAGATGAATCTATCATATAGTTGCAAATGATCCACATGGCAGGTGAATGAGCTCATATTCACCTTTTTATATGTTCAAAAAACTTCAGGGGATCGCAATCCCAACATTAGTTGGTACAATGATCATTTTATCAAGAGAACAAGCAACACAAGAGAATTCTTAAAGAATCTTTTTATTTCTTCAGTATATAATCTACATGAATTCTCAATTATATTTGCATCACATTTAAACCAGAATGATCAACCGATCATGCCAACTGATCTTTATTTTTGTATACTTATAATTTACTTTTGCATGTGATTTCATCAGCATGTCCACGTTTGTGTGCAACAAACAATAGGAATAAAGGGAAATCTTTTACATAAGTTTTTATAACCCGCTTCGATTGTAGTAATATGAAGATAATA
This sequence comes from Solanum lycopersicum, assembly GCF_036512215.1. Taxonomy (NCBI): domain Eukaryota; kingdom Viridiplantae; phylum Streptophyta; class Magnoliopsida; order Solanales; family Solanaceae; genus Solanum; species Solanum lycopersicum. The sequence goes on from NC_090803.1 coordinate 39,637,602, forward strand.
AATCTTTTCATAATTGATAGTCTCAATATTTCTTTTCAATTCAGGCGAAACTTAAAATTTTCTTTTGAGACTTACTACAACTACAATATTATTCCTCTCATAATAATATAACTCATTAGAGCTTGCAATTAATTTTGTGTACTGTCACATATTCCATGACACCATCCATATGATGGTGAACATCTCCTCATGGAGAAATTATATTATTATTGTCATGGTCAAAATTTTTATGACTAAGACATGTTTCTTGTTTTACTTCGGTTGTACCATAGGTACACAACCAATGACAAATTTATATTGCCACACAATAATATCATTCCAGTCATGGCATAACCTTTATAGGCAATAATTTTTATTTATTTTTCCCTTTTGGTAGTTCACAAATAAACATACCATAATATTTATGACGTATAAACGTACATGACCATTGATCATTTTTTCTGTCAAATAAAAATTTATTTGTTTCTCTCAAACCTCTCGTAGAGATGAGTTGTGGCATATAACATTTTTTTCAAACCTCCCATAGAGGTGAGTTGTGGCATATATCCAACCCATAATGATTTTATCACATCTTGACTCATTTTCTTATAGAATGGTCGAGCATTCACGATATTTATTACAAGTCACACTCTCTTCAAGAAATGGACTAATCATTTATATGAATTCATAAATTTGGATTATAAGCACATTGTCATGGCTTTAAAATTCTCATATTTCCATGACACAACTCAACATCATTTTGAAAGATCAAGTGTACCATCACTTTATCTTCTTGTCTTTTATGCAGGATTTATAAACTTGTCAAATTATTGGGTCGACAATATTCACAAGTCTAGTGACCTCTCATACAATTTTGATAATAAAAATTGCATTCATATTTTGAGGACTATTTGAAGAACCCATAGTGTTATTCCTTTTATAGTTACTACATTGATGACTATTATAATTTCATCCCTTCACGTCCATTTTTATATCGTTAATCATTTATCATTTTTCAGAATAATTATTACTTCTACCATATTCATACGATAAAATGGAGCAAGTCAACATGTGAATTTCAAAGTTATCATATGTTGCTACTACATTCTTTTCAAGGAATGAAGCAAATTCAATGGGGCAAATTTCAATTCATCAAAAATAAATTATTTTTCCTTAGTTTCATTTTATCATCACTATAGTTCATTAACTCAAAGTCAATGCCTTACCCATATAAGGCGTGTCACGCCATCATTCTATGAGACTTGAACTCAATCATGATGCATCAGAACTCAAATTGATGTCTTACCCTCTTGGTGCGATAGAACATAAATCTACCATCTTACTCTCAAACATTTTTCATTATGGTGCATCCGGACTTTAACCTGATGGCTTACCCTTTTGGTGCGATGAGACTTGAATTCACTGTCTTACACTTAACCAATGGTATAGTAGACCGAAGCACAACATGACTCACCCATTGAGTCTTTCAAAACAATCAAATAATATTCAAACTGATGCTATTAAAATTTTATACTTTCTTCCATTTAAAATCTTTTGTATAGCATGTCATTTTCAACCAATAGTAGGATATGTCTTTGGTTCTAGATAATTGTTAGTGACTGAATACTATTGTACTCTAAATCATAAAAATATTTTAGAAAATATATACCTGATTTTAATCATATAATACCTTGATTCTTATAACGAGATCAACCAAAACATGAGTTAATTAAAAACTAAAACTCAATCTCAATTGGCTAGAGTCTCATAGTGATAACATGTTATAAAATCAAGCTCAAAGCAATATAAGTTTAAAGAGAAGAAGAAGACACGAAGTATAAGATGGAGGAGAGAACTTTTCTTCTTATTCAAGTGTGTTCTAAACAAAAGGTGAATGATATATCTATTTATAAAGTTGACATATCATCCCAAGCCACCATGATAAATACCCTATTAGTAGATATATAGTTATCCAAATGGTTCTTATCACCTTGGAAACATGTATACATGAATACAAGTAAGTCTTGAATATATCTAAAGGACAATCCACACAATTTAATGGATTTATAACAAAATACTATAAATTGTGCAGGTTAGGCAACAACTATTGAACTTATTAAATTAAAGGAATCAATTAAAACTTTTAATCAATTTTTGTGTTTTGCATTGTTAAGAAATAAATAGTTAGTCTCTTTAGACTTTAATTAGGAGGCTAAAAATTCCTATTAAATTTTATGTGACATAAATATAAATATGAAACAAATTAAAGAGGAGGAATCATTATGCTCTGATAGATGAGAAAATAGTTTACTTCTCTTTATCTATCGTTCTTTGAGATTTACCTGCAAATCTTATACGATTTTCCATCTTAATAAGCTTTTTCAAGTAATGACTGCTTACACCGCGAAACATTAGGTTAATTTAATTTGAATTGTTCTCATGTATTATGATTCTTTTGTCTCTTGGTTTGGAGTTATTTTTCTACCTCGACTATTCTGACTTGATAGATTACAGATTATAGTTGTTTGTAACAAGAAAGTATACTTTTCTTAATAATTTGTTTTCTTTTATTATCACATATTATTATAAATTTATCATTTGTACGAGTTGATTATTTAGTACCTACCATATAGTTTAAATTTTGAATTTGTGGCAACTGTAATCTTATTTTATATATCAGGACAAGTCTTGTAGGATGCTAGAACGTAATCAAATTCACCAATTCTCTCTCGAGATTTGCTCATATCAATAATCTTTTTTGTCCACCTATCCTTTGCTGTTTAATTTAAAGAAAATTATTTTGAAGCTCAATCATAATTTTTTATATGACTTAACTGATCAATATTCGACGGGTGTGTGTACCCAGAAATTAGTATGTTATAAAAGTGGAAATAAAAAAAAATTAAAAGTTAAAATACCAAAATAACCTTCTATAATTGAGTTATTCCAATAATATCATTATAATAAGTTACATTTTAAAATTAATTAGTTGTAATTTCTTTTCCTGCATTTTAGTTACTTACTCCTCAATCCATCATTTTTCTAGCATAAGTATATTTACATTTTAATAATCAAATGCATCCATATTTTAGTGATTCTCATTCACTAAAGGTGTGAACAAATAGAAGTTCAATAGATAGTAATCATTCCTAATAAATAATAATTAGGACATGTTACAAGAATGGTAATAATGGTCCTTGTTTTTGCTTTATATAATGCTAATTATTCTACTGAAATCTGTTACTCCTCCTATCCATTTCATATTAATTAAATTGTTGAAGTTTTTCACATTGTTTAAGAAAAAAAGATTAAGACATAAATTATGCCTAATTTTCCACTTTTATCCATATTAATTATTATAAAATTTATAATTAAAATAACTAATCATTAATTAATAGCTAATTATAATACTAACTCATGAATGATAAAATTGAAAGAACATTCTAAAAGTAATCTAAAATTAAACAACCAAGTTAATATGAAAAATAAAAAATGTCTCAACTATTGGATGAAACAAACATGTATGCCTCTTCTACTTTCATTTTGTTTTGTTACTTAAATCTTAAAATCCTCCCATTCATGATTCTTCCTCTCTCATATGTAAATCTATTAAGATTTCATAATTGTAGAACTTAATGATTTTTATATGCAATTCTATAACAATAAGTTAGTCAAGAAACATACCAGAGTTGTCCATAGTTTACCTCTTAATCAATATTAGCTGAAACATTTTATTGTTGTATGTTCTTAAAATCAAGAACTAAGTTTTATTTTCTCTCTTTACCTTATTCGTTTCTAACACCGTAGATGAGATAGGTTATTCCCTTTATAGGCAGTGAGAGGACCAAGCGGTTAATTACCACTTCCCATCAAAGTAGGTAATGGGGTAGTGGAGAGTTATAACCATAATAAACTTTCCAAGTAGCAGGAAGTTATAACCATAATAAATATCCCACACTTATCCAATTAGAATTTAGTTGGTAATTAAATATTAAACCAAAATAATATTAATGTGAGTGGGCCATAAAACTAACATTCTCCCACTTGGCATACGTAACATCATTTACTTAATTGTTTAATAAACATTTTAATTACAATGTGCGCATATACTAAATCCAATATTATTTGTTGTTTGAGCAAATCAACTAATAGGAGTCATGAGGGTCATACATCACTTCTCGACATGATTCCTTCCATGTACTACAATATTAGTATATTGACCAAAACAACCTTTAAATACATAATGGTCCAATATTAGTACTTAAAATATCTTTATCTAAAATAAACATGTCATCTTCATTCTCAACATAACATATACAAGAGAAAACATGTATTAACAGAAACATATATATAGTTGAGCTCAAAGTGTCAATTGCATAAACATAATATAATCTTTACATAAAGTCATTCATTGCTATTAATAAGACCCATGCTTTCAACATGTTCAACAAATGTTTTGGGCGTAAATTCTTTCATCAGAGGATCTTTTCAGTATTTAAATTCCATATGCTTGACACCCTTTGAATGCTTATTGTTTTTAGAGAATAGAGCTGTTTAGTATTATCACAATAAATTTTCAGCAGCTTGAAAATATTGTCGACTAGTCCAAGTCCTGAAATAAAGTTTCGCAACCAATTAGTTTGAACAGTGGCCTCAAAGCATGCCACAAACTCAACTTCCACATTGGATGCAGCTATAACAGACTACTTCACACTCTTCCATGATATTTCTCCTCTAGCTAATAGGAACAAATATCTATATATGAATTTTCGTGTATCCACACAACCAGCATAATCTGAATCTAAATATCCAAGAACATCAAGATGGTCAATTTTCTATAAGTGAACATATGATCTTTAATTCCTTGCAAGTATCACACACTTTCTTCGCAACTTTCCATTGATTCAATCTTGGATTACATTGATAACAGACCAACATTCCAACAACGAAACTGATGCCTGGTCTCATACATGTTTGGGCATACATTAGACACCCAACTATTGATGCATAAGAAATATCATTCATTTTCTTACGTTTCAATTCATTATTTGGAGATTGATTATGACTAGATTTATCACTTTTTTTGAATTGGAACGGGATTTGATGAGCATTTTTTCGTTCTAAATCTCTCTAACACTTTATTAATATAGGATTTCTGAGACAAACCTAATAATAATTGTGATTTATTTTGAAATATTTCTATCCAATCACATAGGATGCCTCTCCCATATCTTTTATTTCAAATTTTTTTAGATAAATATCTGTTGGTATCGTGCAACAAAACAAGATCATTAGTAGCAAACAAGATATCATCAACGTACAGGACTAACACAATAAACTTACTCCCACTAACCTTCAGATATATACATCGATCAACATGTTCTCCTTAAATTTAATAGTTACAATAGTTTAATTAAACTTAAGATACCATTGCCGGGAAGTTTGTTTAAGTCCGTATAATGACTTCTTAAGTTTACACACCATGTGTTCCTGTCCTTTACAAGAAAATCCTTCAGGCTGATTCATATAAATTTCTTCCTCGAAATTTTCATTTAGAAAGACTGTTTTAACATTCACTTAATGTAGCTCTAAGTCATAATGAGCTACTAAAACCATTATAATTATGTATGAATCTTTTTTAGAAACACGTGAAAATATTTCTTTATAGTCGATGCCATCTTTTTGAGTGAAACTTTTTGCTACAAGTCTTGCCTTGTGATGTTTGATGTTGCCAGTTGAGCCTTTGGCCTCAAATACCCATTCACACCCAACTCTTTTATGACCTTCTGATAATTGAACAAGGTCCCACACTTCATTTTGTTCCATAGATTTAAACACATCTTTTATAGCATTTATCCATTTATCACAATCATTACTTTCAATAATTTGTAAAAATGAAATTGGATCATTATCAATTCGCAAGTCAATATCTGACTCATGTAAATATACCAAATAGATATCAGAAATAACATATCTCTTATGTCATTGAGATTTTCTTGATGCCACTTGTGGTACATCTACTGCAGGTTCTTTAATTATCGCATCATTGTGATTAACAGGAGCATCAATTTGTTGCTCTTGTTAATTGTTAGGTGATACAACAACTTTAGGAACAACATATTTAAAAGAAGTAAAAGGTAAAGAAACTCTTACCTTAACTTCTTTAATTTCCACTTTACGTGGAATGTGATTAGGACGGTAAAATTTATACTCTTTTGATTTTTCTGGATAACAATGAAGAAACCACTGATTGTTCTTGAATCCAACTTCTTTTCTTGTGGGTTATAAACTTTTTAACTTCTGGCCGATAACCCTAAACATGCATGTGCCTTAAGCTAGGTTTCCTACCAGTCCATAGTTCAAAAGGAGTCTTTGAGACTGCTTTACTAGGAACCCTATTAAGTAAGTAATGACAGTCCTTAAACCAATTATCCACAATGAAAAGGGAATAGATGAATTACTTAACATACTCCTAACCACGTCCATTAATGTACGATTACGCCTTTCTTCAACACTATTTTGTTGTGGAGTTCCAGGCATTGTGTATTGAGAACATATGCCAAGCTTTTAGAGGAATTTAGCAAATGGACCTGGGTGTTGTCCATCTTCATAATATCTTCCATAATATTCACCACCTCAATCTAACCTTCTTATTTTCACCTTTCTATCTAGTTGTCTTTCAACCTTAGTAATAAAGACTTCTAAGGCATTTATCACCTGAGATTTTTCATGCAACAAATAGGCATGCCCATAACGTGAAAAATCGTCAATAAAAATGATAAAATATTTTTCTTTACTGAAAGATGCAATATCAAAAGGACCACATATATCTCTGTGTATAATTTTAAGAGGTTATGTGCTTCTTGAGGTCCTTTCTTTGTGTGTCTTGTTAGTTTTCCTTTAGTATAATCAACACAAATGTTAAGGTCTGTCAAATTCATATTTGAAATAATTTTATTCTTAACTAAACTTTCCTATCTTTCTTTGGATGTTTGACCTAAACTTGTGCCACAAGAAAGCAGATTGTTCATTCCCCAAACTTCATTTGGTTCCATTTTATGATTAGAGTTAAGAGTGTTTCAGAAAATAGATTATCAAGATTCAGTTTGTATAAGTTATCACAAAGAGTATGAGTACCAATGAGATATTTATGTTTAAACAAACTAAAACACCCATTACAAAAATCAAAAGAGTATCTAGTCTTATCTAACGTAGGCAAAGAAACTAAATTTCTCGAAAGAGAAGGTACATAAAGAGTTTCAAGTAAATATAAGTGACGCCAAATATCATGTATCAAACGGTAAGTTCCTATAGCTTTAACTGGAGCCCTCACTCTATTACCCATATATACATATCATTCATTCCGATTTATGGTTTGTGTTGTAAGGAATCCCTGCATCGTATTAGAAACATAAATAGTACAACCAGAGTCAATCCACCAAGTATTATAAGAAAGTTCAGTTAAATTTTATTCGAGACATGTAAAAGCACTAGGCTTATCTTTTTTCTTGAGTCATGCCTTAAATTTCAGGCAATCTTTCTGAAAGTGTCCAAATTTTCCACAAAAACGATAATTATTATTCTTGTATTCCTTCTTAGAGACTTGAGAGGAGGACTAATTAACATTATGATGCCTCTGTTTTTCCTTAGCATGTTTCTTTCCTTTCTTTCCAACTCCCCAATGACTTACAAAGTTGATGGAGTGAATTCCTTGATTCTTGAGCCTTACTTCTTCCTGAACCAATATTCCGTGCAATTCATGAACGTACCATTTGTCTATCATGGTGTTGTAGTTCATTTGGAAAGGTCTTTACTCAGACGGTAATGAGTTGATGATGAATTGTACAAGAAAATGTTGTTCCACTTCGATCCTCAAAGACTTTAGTCTTGGTGCTACATTTGTCATTTCAATGACATGCTCATGCATTGTACGTGAACCATCAAATTTCATGGTGGTCAAAGTATCCATTTGTGTCCAAGCAAGAGAATTATCACTAGTTTCAGAGGATTCTTCCACAAATTTTAGAAAATCTTTTGCATTTATTGTTTTTGGGAAGAGTAGTCTTTATGTTGCTCGCAATATTCATTCGCATAAAAATTATGTCTAATCTGTTAGATCGATCCCAATGCTTATAACATGATCTTTCTTCAGCACTGCTAGTTTCTTTAATAGCAGTTGGTTTCTCAGTGTAAAGTGCAACATCAAGATCTAAAACTTCGAGATGAAATTGATTTGTTCGCACTAATTTGAGAAGTTAAGATTGTTAAAGGTCCTAACAGAGGAAGAGTGCGAATGAAGAGCAAATGCTGCAAATAAAATATAATCATTTGTTAATACTTTGAGTTATGAATTTTAAACTTACTATCAAATGAAGAAATGATTTATGAATTCTTAAATGTGTAATGATGTCCTCCTTTGGGTGAAACATCAAAGTACAACTTTAGACATAATGATGCTTAAATATGAATTTAATGTAATACAATAATTTTTAATGTGTCAATCAATAATATTTATTATCTTTGGATAACTAAATAAAACTAACGACACATCTTAATTATCTCCTTAAAGTTCAATGGTTATATGAACAAATAATTAACCTTTGGGTGATTCATAAATGTCTTAAAACCAAAAGCTTCAATTTACCCATAAGTGTTATATCGTTTACAAAAATCAATATTATTGGGTAATTGAATTTAAGTTTAATCATCATTTTGGAATTGAATTCATAAAGATTTCATCACTTTGTTGATTAAAAACTCCCACATACATAATTCCATTTAATGATAAAATTGTCTTGTTAACTTATATAATGAAGGTCATAAGCACTAAACCAAACATGGATCTACTCCAATAAGTTTAATACTCTAATTCTTGAAATTTCATATTAAATTTTTTTTTTATTTTATTCATCATTGAATCAAACAAATTTAATATCCATTGAGAGACACTTACGCGGTAATTTTACCAATTTTCTCAAACTTTCTCAAGAACAATCTCAAGTGAATAAAGGGAAAAAGAATATTGCTTTCCTTGTACAACAACTTCAATTCTGAGATCATTACTTCTATTATTTCAATAATATACACAAGGACAATCAATTCTTAAAGAATAGAGAACATAATATATATTTCAATTAATGTACAACTTATATTCTTATTCTTTCATTATTCAGATGTTGTTCCTCTTATTTTTCTTATCAAAATATTTAGCGAGTAATTTATCAAATCCCACAAATAAATTTAATATCAGATTATAAATCCTTAATTACATAATTAGGGTTCACAAAATCAAAAGAAAACATAACTTTAGTGGAAAATCACTAGGTCTTAAACCATGCTTTTATACCACATGTAAACCTATTAAGATTTCATAATAGTAGAACTCAATGATTTTAACATACAATTTTATATCAGTAAGCAGTCAAGAAACATACCTGAGTTGTCTATAGTTTACCTATTAACCAATATTAGCGGAAGCACTTTTTTGTTCTTTGTTATTAAAATCAAGAACTAAGTTTTATTTTCTCTCTCTTTACCTTATTCGTTTCAAGTTACCGTAGATGGGATATGTTATTCCTGTTTTATAGGCAAAGAGAGGACCAAGCGGTTAATTATCAATTTCCATCAAAGTAGGCAGTGGGGTAGTGGGGAGTTATAACCATAGTAAACTTCCCAAGTAATGGGGAGTTATAACCACAATAAACTTCTCGTCCTTAGCCAATTAGAATTTAATTAGTAATTAAATATTAAATCAACTTAACACTATTATCATTCTTATTTAGTTATATTGATTTCATTTTTCGTGACTTGTTAAAATCTGCCATTGACATTCATAGTATAGTTTCTCATTTAAATTCAAATGAACATTACTTCGCAAGTTTATCTACTTCCAATTGGGTGAAATATGTGGGATCCTAAATCTTCCTTTGGGATTTAGAGCGTAGTTTAAATCTATACAGTATATGGTACTCAAGCAACGACTTATTTTTTTTCAGCTTGTGTTTTTTTCATTTAATTAGCAATGACAAATGGACATGTTGGGGTCAAATTTGGACGGATTGAAAATGAGTCAACATAAAATGAGTAATAATTTAATCTGCTCATATTTGATATGGGTAAAAATGGATCGGGTAACTAAATGAGTTGGGTAAAATACTAGTTTATTCATATTTTCATGAGTAATTAGTATCCTACTTAAGAGATCAACATGGAGAAAGTATTTTAGTCTTTTTTTAGATGAAAAATGTCAAACATGCTTCATTTAGTTTTATTTTATTATAAAAGTAAAAAAAAATCCTAAACTTTTCAATATAAATAAATTTATGTAATAACAAGGGGAACATACTTTTGATTTCAAAATAAATTGATATTGTCATGTTAGAACTTAAACATGCTTAATGCACTTTAAGCAATGTCAATACTAATACATGATTTGCTTATTTTATACTACTATTTATCCTCCAATATAAAATTAAACATATAAAAATATAATTATAATTAACAAACGAAATGTACATTTAAAATATATATTTTTGGAGGGTCAAAGACTTCACCTTTTCGATTATAGAGAAAAATAATTAATTTTATAGAAGAACATAAAAAGGAAGAAAAGTTACAATATTTTTGGTGATATCATGAATTTTTAGTGAATAAAAGTTAGCAGCTTAACACGTTTGGCTAATCCATATTTACCCATATTTTTATGGGTTGAATATGGGTATTAACCCATATTTTACCCATGTAAAATGTACTCATCAACTCATGAAAATATGGAAGCTTGGATGGATTACCATAATATGAGCTCATTTTAGCGGCACTAATCATTACATTATTGTTTTAATATTTTCATATCATTTGTACTACTTTTTTATAAGACACATGTGCAACACACGCATCGAAATACTAGAGAGAGAGAGAGAGAGAGAGAGAGAGCATTTATACATGGAAAGGGAATGATGAAAAGAGAAGGAAACAAGCAAGCATGTCAAGTATAAAACCTAGGAGATCTTTAAAATAATAAGCACAACCTTAAAAGAGATCTAAGTAATCAAAATGACGCACTTTAAAATTCTGATTCACATATGTGTGTGAGAGGAAAATGTGACCATGCTTAACATGATAGCCAACTTTATCAAATTCTTCAATTTATAATGGATAATACTCACAACTATCTACATGTGATGACCCTGAAGGTCAGTTTTTCAAATACTTTAGATATACCATTTTATTCCTACCAATACTTGGCCCGTGTCATGTTGGGTCAATTTATGAGACTAGTTTTTTAATGGGTTCAAAAGGTTGTGATTTTTATAAAGTTTTAGATTTTTGGAGACTCTTAAGTTTATATAAGTGACTTTACTCAATATCCTATGAGTCTGATAATTGAATTCTCTCAATTTCACCAGCTCTAAAATGTAAAATTTGTTCTAAGAGTGTTTTCATTCTCAGTTTAGAATACTTTTGTGGATTTGAGCACTTAAGTTAGAAGTTTAAGTGTGTTTAGGCCAAGGGTTGACTTTAGTCAATGCTCGGATTCGAATACTCATATTAAATTTTCGATGATTCCTTTGGATTCAGGAGGTGATATAGATCGAGGTAAGGTTTTAGATAAATTTTAAGAGGTTTCGTTGTTATATTGACTCACTTTTGATTAAATGACATGATTGTCTATTGTGTAGAATTATCATTTTCTCATTATTCATATAACCATGCTTATTTTTAATGGTTTTGGAACACTATTGTAATGGTCACTTTGTGAAAGTGATGAAAAAAATAAAAAGAGAGGAGATACTATCATCAAAGGACATGACACATGTCATGGTTGATACTATTATCATATGGATGGTTGATACTATTATCAAGGGATGTGCCACACACCATGATTGATACTATTATTGCGGGGCATGCCATACACTGTGGTAGGTACATAGACTGATATGTCGCCCATGGCTCGTGTGATTGCAGGCAAGGGGTGTGTATAAATAGGATAAAAATACATCATACTATTTAACATTTGCATTGCACATCATTATCATTCTTTGACCTTTATGAGTGAATTTCTACATTCATGGTTTATTGGTATGAAGAACGGGTACCAATCATAGAAGAGTCTCAAAACGACTCCTCCATAACAACCTACAAAATTGTCTCCTTGAGATCCACTAAATCAACATTCGGATCAACCTGGATATCCTCACTCTATGCAACAACCACACATGACTCCTCCTCACCAGTCTAACAAGTTTATGTCTCACAATAAATTGTAGGTACAATACCACGAGTCAAAGGATCCAGAGGAATCTTTATCACAAGGCCTTGGAGATAGTCACATGACCCCACAAATATTTGTGTACTTCAACTAGTCCACACTGTTTATCAACCTAACATAATAGCCTTTAATGTTATTAGATCAATGGAACTTCACTGAGCCTTCTCACGCTCCTCAAATAGAGTGGTAAAGGTACCTAATCTCCTCCATAAAAAAGAGACATATCATGTTGACCCTTCATTTCATCCCCAATAGAATAAGAGCGGCCTTAATGGCACGCGTGATCATAGAGGGGACATTAACCTCAATGCGTCTCACATTAGGCGAATGATCAAGACTACCCATCCAATAAATTGGCCTATAAATAGGGGACATGAAGTAGATGAAGTTGGAACAAGTCTACCTAAGGCCTCAATAGTAGGAGCGGGAGGTGTAGGATCAACCCCCTGGGACTCCATATCAACAACTGGAAAAGAATCAATATGGGCCTTCTTCTTTCGTTCAACTTCATCTCTCAAGTACTCAACCTCTATCTACTGAATATCACTAGTTCAGGTGTTACACTCTTAAAATTAAATAAGAAAAACTGGAGCTTCACATGAGTTTCTTGGGTTAATAACTTGCTAAATAAATGATAAATAGTATCCAAGTGCAAGTTTGATTGGTTTTGAAGTCAAACGTCAAGGGACGATCAAGATATTTGAAAAGTAGTTTTTTGTGTGCTAGTGTGGTCTTACATGTTTTATGTGTTTTGGTGTGTCGTTTAAATTCTAAAATAATGGAGGGTGAATACAATATCTATATGGTTCATGCTTAGGGTCGAACGTCTAGGTACAAGTCCTTAAGGACCACCCTAGGGGTCCTTGAGGAGGATTCAAACGTTTGCCAATGAGCTATCAAAACAACCCCATTGACAACCATGGTCGACGCCCCATCAACCAATTGATGCCTTGTCAAAAAGGGGGGTTACTTAGTAGTGGGAGCTTAGTCCCCATTTTGAGGGGCCTCAGTAAAAAATGAGAGAACATCATCACGCTTTCATCAACCCATTGATGGTTTGTCAATGGTAGGTCGTGGTTTGGCATGCAACTTCCTAAAATATTTTGGCCAAGCCAAGGGTGGTTTGGTAAATTCCACCCTTGGCCAATTAAATATGGGGATGATTATTTCTAGTGTTATATTAAAACAACTAAACCTATACTTAGACCCGAACATCAAAATCAAACTCTTCCCTCTCAAATATATTCTCTCAAAAACACCATTGAAGGTCTAGGTAAAATTCAAGCTAGGAGAAAGGATTTTAATTGATCAAAAAAATTCGTGGGCTTTATACTTATAAGGTATGTTAATCCTTCATTCTTGAATAACTTCTCATTCAAAGAGTCCAATTCAAAGGCTTTCAAAAGTGAATTAAGGATCAACTTTCCCAATTTTGATTCTATGTATGAGTTCATTGTTAAAATCATTTTCTAAGTAATGATACTGATGTATTAATGTTGAATCAAGGTTTTTAGATGATTTTAATGGAATTCCTTGAAGAACCCATGTTTTTTCCAAAACTCCTAAAATTGGCTTATGAAGTGGGTTTGATGAATGTGATTGGATATTGTCAGCATTGTGTTTATATTGTGTTGGATTGTCGTTCTATACTTCCATCCATGCCTAATTATGATGAATTATTGTAAAATTGAGAGAGGGTGATCATGGCTTGGATGAAAGGTATGTTGACCTAAATTGTTCTACTCGTTGTTGAATTACTCTTGCGTGGTATGGTCCCCTTATGGTGACGGTATTTAGTTAATGTATATGAAACATGATCATACTAAATTCATCATAATCGACACACAACCATACATCACATTCACATTATACTCCAATAATCACACTATCTTCAAGAATCGCATGCATATCTTCATAAGACATCTCTATACATAAGCATCATGTATATAAATATGCATGTGATTGTGGCCTTGAAGGCATTGAATGTGAAGTAAAGTAATGTCATGATGCTTATGTATAGAGATGTCTTATGAAAATATGCATGTGATTCTTGAAAATAGTGTGATTATTGGAGTATAATGTGAATGTGATGTTTGGTTGTGTGTGGATTATGATGAATTTATATGATCATGTTTAGAAGAAAATGTCATGAATGATGGTGGTTATGCAAAAGGCTTTCTCACATATACACACACAATGAATGAATGAATGAATGAATGAAGCTAATGAAAATGTAATGAATGTGAGTCTATTAAAAGGTTTTCTCAATTGAACTCTAATGAATGAATGGGGGATTTTGGGATGGACACTCTTCGTGAGTAGATACGTAGTGTCTCGTAAGAACCTCAATATTCATAAGATCTTTCCAATAAATGAATAATAGGTTGGGATGTATATTATTCATGAGTTGAAATGTAGTAATTGGTAGCAATCCTTTAGCCTATAGCTATTGAATGTAATGAAAATCGAGAACTCTGTGGAGATTACTGCTTAGCACCCATAGGATTTAAGAAGGGGTGGATACTCTTCGTGAGTAGAGATGTAGTATCCAAAAGTAACCTCTTGAGATGGGTACTCTTCTTGACTTGAGATGTCGTACTTAGAAGCAATCTCCTTATCCCGTAACTATGCGCCCGCATAGGATTAGCTAGTGTTATTCCACGTAAAGGCTAAAAGAATGACCCTACCTTAGTTAAGTGGATACCTCTCATCCGGTAGGGGTTAATACCAGGATCCATTTTAATCTCCCATGGTCTATGTCGGTTAAAGCTAGCCCCCACAAATGAATGTAATGAACTAGGTCTTTCTAAAGGTGTACTACTAAGGGCAGGAGGTGGAATGAGATGCTATCTATACATTGCACAAGTAGGCATTTGAAGGGAGTCTTGGTCTCTCCTTGCAATGTTAATGAAGGAATGGATTGTTATATGATGTTAATGAAGTAATTTGAATCTATGTCTAATGTTATGAAGCATGTTTGTCTTATGTCTAAGTTAATGAAGGTTATCTGAATAGTTGAATGTGATGTGCCTAGTATAGGGTGGTTCAAAGGAGCACTAAGTGGGAGTAGTAGAATGGGATGCTACTTTCATATTGCACCAATGTAACTTAGATTTATCCTATGGGATGGTCTTTATGTGAAGTTCTTAAATGCATGAATCTTTCCCTTAGTATCTCTAGTGATGAATGTTAACTTGCTGAGTTGTGATGAAAAGGAAGTATCCTTATATTTGGTAGTCTTAAGGATCACTTAGGTGTGTAGTGAAGAGTTTGTATGAGAGGTCTCTTCATGTCTTACCCTGGTGGGTCTTAGGATAACTTCGGATAAATGGTTTGAATGACTAATGGTTTAATTAATGATTATGGTTATATGTTGAGAATTATGGGAAGTACTTTGTATGTTGATGATGGACTTGTTTGAGTTTTTTTACACTTGGTTTATGAAGTTTTATCAAAATAGCATCAAAAAATTATTTCAACTAAAATCTCCTCTTTGAAACATGTTTTTGCATGATTCTCATACTAAATGTTTAATTCTATTAACTCAATATTCTTCTCTATTTCTACAAATATAGGTGGAAGGAAGTGAGGATCTTAGAGTTGAAACTTGGGAACTAGATTTTTCTCTCAAGCTTCTTGGTATGTCCTCATATGTTCAAGGACATGGATGATCTTTCTATTTTTCTTTCTTTAAAGACTTTGTATAAAGACTAGTATCTTTCTTTCAATGTAAGGTCTATGACCCTATGATGATATGGTGTGTCTGAGATGGCTTGTAATCATGATACTTTGTTCTATTTACATTTTATAAAAGAGTTTCCTTATTGACTTTATTATGAAAATTTTTAATTCCGCACTATTTTTAATACCTATATGATGAATGAATTCTAGGAGGCTTGTATAAGAACTCTGAGAGGTTGAGTACATAGTGTTACTTCTAGGGGATATTTCCCGATCGTAACATTAGGATAGAGTTATCTTGACATCCGTTGCAAGGAAAGAGACCAATGACTTATGTCATAAGCAAAATCAACACCAAGGATGTCAATGAGTTTGATTCTGTTTGTCCCTCAAGGTTATCTGTAGTTCAATCATAGACCCCAAATTCAACTGCTATCGATAAGTCATTGCACCCAATAATGCAGCTTTTGGGTGATGGAGAATCAACTCACTGTGAAACGATATCAATGGTCTGTTGATGAAGCCAAAAAATATGTCGTAATTAGGTTTATATCCTTATTTTTAGTAATTACTCTCTACTCAATCAATAGGGGCATAGAATCAGTCAATAATGGGGCAAGTCACCCCTTTAAACTATCCAAAGTACTCAATAGCTTGTCCCCTAAGGAGTGGTGACTCTTGATAGAGAAATCCAGATGATGTCATTCTCACCATACTTCATCAACTTACCGCGCACTTCAACTGTAGTAATTGGGTTCTGGTGGACCCTCATTTTTATTACTCTTGGGTAGAAACCGTGCATACATTTCATATAAATCACTAACCATGTTGGAACATATAGGTTTCAGACCTTTGTAAGTTTTTCGAACCTATAGAGCTTAATAGTTCTCTATATTTCTCAATACCTATTTAACACACTATTGATGGACAACCTCTTCTCTTACAGAAGTGTATCCAACAACAGTCTTTAAGAAATTTATTGAACGGAGTGCTACTACAGGAAGAATCTAGGGGAAAATTGGAAAAAGAATCATGAACTACTTTGATCCTAGTTCGAGTCTCTTTTATTCTAGTAGACTATGCTTCTCACAAAGAATTACAAACTAGAGTTTTTTAACCCTCATCTCTCTCATTGTTGTACCAAATCCACGAATATTCTAAGGATCTTATACTATCACTATCATCAAGATCTCTCGACTCATTGACTTTCTTTTGCCTTTGCTGCTTACACACATAAATTTGTGTTGAGTGGGTATAAATTTGAGCCGGTTCATAGATCACCGCACCTTTTGCTTCTTTTGAGGTAGAAAGGAGTATGAGGTTTGACATTCTTTCATGATGCATGTTTCGAATGATTCATACCTATATGACGCAATATACAAGAACACCATCTGGGTTAAAGGTTCATGATATTCAAGAAAACAAATCAAGAAACATCAGTTGGTGCTCACAAAAATTACTTATCTTGTCGTCGTGTGTGATTCTACAAACTACAGCATCACTGTCAAAACATTCAAGAGGCTTCCCTACTCAAAAGTTCACAACTCAGTATGAGTAAAATAACTGGGTGAGCTATATGGTCATTACTAAAAATTTATGCTCCCCTTCACAAACTCAAGCAGTTTGGTGATGAGGTGAGCAAAATGGTGATGCATCAAATCCTGCTCGTGAAACAAACTCAACACAAAGCATCCGCATATTCATCAACATTTCTACACAAATACCCACTGATTTAACGATTCATCTGTGACGAATTCTGAACTACCCATAGTGATTCAACAAGTCGGGTTGCTCAAGCCCTCCCTTTTATAATTTCAAATTAAACAAACCAAAGATTCTCCCTTAATAAAGACGACGCCTTATACATCATTAGGCCAAATCAAGTCTATTGATTGAATTTTGTGCTACTCAGACTTAGTGTCTTCCACCATATCCACAAAATTGACATCATACTATTTACAAATAATTTTAAAGTGATAGAAAATACATTATAATTACAAACGTATAAAGAAACATAATTTTATTCATCATGATGGAGGGTACAATTTTATTGATCCCTTGATTCTTCTCTCATAAGATATTTATCCATAATTCAAGGAGCGGTTGTGGCGTACTTCCCCACTTAGTATGATTTGGACTTGATTTACATTGTTTGAGGGTCGATAGTGGCAAATTTCTCAAACTATGATGATTTAGGCTTGATCTACATAATATGAGGGTCGTTATTGGTGCATTTTTTGAATTA
Source organism: Solanum lycopersicum (assembly GCF_036512215.1). Taxonomy (NCBI): domain Eukaryota; kingdom Viridiplantae; phylum Streptophyta; class Magnoliopsida; order Solanales; family Solanaceae; genus Solanum; species Solanum lycopersicum. The sequence continues at coordinate 39,655,775 of NC_090803.1, forward strand.
AGACAATTTTGATTTAATCTTTATGAACATTGCATGAGTTTGTGGAATATTTGAGATGCCTTTTCAAGGGAATCTACTACCTTTTATATAGGCATAAACTAGGTTTTAGGATTGAATAGCCTCCAGAATTCTAATGGGAATTGAACACACCCTCTAGAGTCCCAACTCTAACTGAACATATTTTGTAAAGTCTCATAAAATTTTAATGTCGACGAATGCCCCCTGCTTCAAGTCTTGTCAGAGTGTAGACTTGATGAAACTCAAAGATGAATTTTGAAGTTCTCACTCTTCCACATTTGCAGCTTCAGATCTTTAGATTTGATTTATGATAAAAGAGATGAAGGTTAGACATGGTCCTACTGGGCGTGCCATTTTGTTTGCAACAAATTTTAAAGTGACAGAATTAAATTATAATCACAAAAAAATATGAAGAAACATAATTTTATTCATAAAGATTGCGGGTATAATTTTGTTGATCCCTTGATTCTTCTATCATTAGATATTTAATCATAATTCGAGGGTCGTTTGTGGAATATTTCTCAAACTAATATGATTTAGGCTTAATCTACATAATTTGAGGGCCGTTAGTGGTGTATTTATCGAATTAAGATGATTTAGATTTGATCTTCAACATGAAATTTGATTGAAGTTCACTTTAAAATCAGTATACAATCATCTATTCATCATAAGCATGCTTTTGAAATCAATTTGAGTAAACCCTTGCTACCTAGTTTGAAAGATACACAATTTGATCATGAAATCTCTTTGAAAACATTGGAAGGAACTCTTTACATGAAAGGTTATCTAAAGATGAACAATCACCATAACTCATTATAGGAGAAAACCACGAAAAATTGATGTATAAACCATCACAATCCATCAACCAAATTGTTCTTGAGCTTCATATTCAATGGAAGTTTCTAGAGAGGTTTTGTTTTGAGAGGGAAATCTAATTTTTGAAGAATAAATTGGGAATGGGGATTTCATGTTATTATTCAACTTAATATACCCAAAAATACACAAAATAATTTCCAGGGTGAGTTTAGGACGTGGGTTGAATTTCTCATTCACCCATTAGCATGGCAGCGTGCATGCTGCAGGATTGCTGGCAACATTGATGCCCATCAAGCTATGCCTTATAGACCCATCAATGGGCCATACTGGAAACCGTTGCTTAGGTCTGAGGCTCAACACTTGGGGGCTTAAGTTCCCAGGATAAGTGGGACTACTCCCCTCCCCCCCCCCCCCCCCATCGACGAGCCGTCATCCTGGCTATGGAGCATCATTCTAGGCTCGTCGATTGACACTGCCAAGGTAGTGTCTAGGGAGCCTTTGGGTGGTCCTTAGGGAGTCGTGCCTAGACGTTTTCAATGTAAGTACAATCATATACAATTTAAGGAACTTCCATATCAATTTTAACCAAAACGCACGATAAAACATGTCAAGACACACAAGCACGTTTCTAGACGAACTTTCGAACGTTATTGTAAGTTTGACCTCCAAATCACTTCAAATCAAGTTTGCATACTGTAAAACACTTATTTAACATATTTTAAACCTTTTAGACACATGTTAGGCTCTAAGCACCTAAATTCATTTTGTGGTACCTTACAGTATCCCCCACTTGGGAATATTCGTCATCTAATAATTGTTGGGACATTTTAAAACACTTTCACAGACCTAATGAATCATAGAGAAACTCATAACATCCAACACATCATCACATAAGAAGTCAATGCACCAACTTCAACCATTTTGCACTTAATTCAACACAAGCAAAACATTTATTCACTCACTTTTTAAATGCATCAAACACCTAGGCTCTTTTCATGTTCATAGGAGGAACATGCTTCTCCTAATAATAACATGGTCTTTAAATCTTATTTCATGAAGATCCAATTATACAACAACCTTTAAGCCATACATAGGCAATTTCAACATCACTCAAGAAGCAAATAAGCACTCAAACTTCAATGCACATAGACTTGAGTCAAGTAGGTCAACAAGGATCCTTTACAATTTAGTCATAGTACCATTAAGGCCATACTTAACATCATCATGTTTTGTTATGTTTAAGAAGAAATTTCCTTCTCCTCAACATACGTACATGTCATCATAGAGCTCATATATAAGCAAGGCACAAAGTCCAATTCATTTTTAATGAGGACTCCTCAACTTTAACAAAATCATGCTCATATTTCTTTCATAATGAAGTCAACATGGTAAATCATTCCACACATGTCACAACAATAGGAAGTCATTCCACAAAATTTCAATTTCTAGCATGACGATTGTCTTCATAAGCATGCATCAATTAGGGAAATTCTTGCAATTTATAGGCACATGTCAAGAGCACTAGCCAAACATATCAATACCTCTTAAGAGTGAGCCTACATTAACACTTTCCATGTCATAAAACTCACACATTTTTAAAAGACTCATCATTTTTCATTTAAAGGAGACTCAAATTTCTCATTATGAGGCTAAACACCACACTTAAGAGTAACACCAAACATGTTCCTTACATTTTCTCGTGAAGTTAAATTCACAACTAACATATCAAGCTGCATAATCAACATGAGAAAAATGAATTTGATCAAAAATCTTTTTTTCATGCAATATAGAACCTTCAAAACTAACATATTGTCACTCAAGACATACATAATGTACGGAGAACATGCAACTCATACTTTATGCAAGACTCCTATCATGAACAAGTTACTAGTAACTCTTTGGTTTTAAGCTCAATTAATAGAGGAACAAGGTAGAGATATCAACAATCTTACTACTCACGTCATCATCCCCCACTTAGGGTAAACCCATTTAAGAGCAACTTAACTCCACCTTAAGAGAACCTTATGTTACCAATATTAGCAACTAAGCACATCATCCTTCTATTGGGATCTAAACTCATGCACACCCTTCATTAACATCACCTAAAAGTGATTCTCAACCTAGAAAAGTTCAAGGGAACTCCACATAGAAACATCAAGGGCACCCTAAGCTTTACCTTCTAGGAACATTATCCCCCCCTTGGGGTAATCCTAATCACATCATGCCCTCAACACCAAGGTCTAGGCAAGTCAATACCAACCCCACAATCTCCTCACGCAAGAAGGTTTAACATCATTGAGGGTGTTCACTCCTAATCTTATATCAAGGATCCTACTAACTCAATCATCAAGGGCAATACCTCAAGCCTCATCAACCCTCTAAGTCTAACACCTAAAGGAAACTCATAACACTCAAGTTAGGTCATACTAACCAACCACATAAGCCTCAACTATACCATGAAAACCTTAGGGGAAACAATAGAGGAGACTTGGCCATGAAGGCCTCTTTCTTTTCTTTCAACACTAGGGCAAGGTAACTTCTAGGTCATTTCTACCAACATTATCACCTTACAAGGTAAATACACTATCTTCACTTCTAGGATCAAGCCTACAAAAGACTCCAACCCTTACTAGGAAACTCATAAAGCATTACACATTTAATGACAATATTGAATCATTACATATATATAAAGTCTACATGCATGTTTAGCTATATACCACACTTCTTCAAAGCATTTCGTGCCCAAACCATATCATTAGGTTGTCATCATACAAAAATCATGAAGCAACTTATCATTCCAAAAAGGGACTCAACTCCACTATAAAAACTCTTATCAAGCTATAACCATATCATAACATGAATCTTCACATAACATGTCATTTCAAATAGATCTCATATATAGTCATAAATTGCATCACATCAACATATATCAAAGTTCACCTTCACACATACTCATCAATCCATAAAATCAAGATAAGCATAAAAAATCACCTTTTCTCCCTCAAGCATAGAGATGCCATATCATCCAAGCAATCACGTCTAAAAGAAAATTGAACAAGGTAACATAAGAGAGAGATCATATAGAGTTAAATTCTATGGCACAACATGAGAATAATGAAGAAGGAAAACTCTAACATCCTATAGCCTCTCGCTCATAGATGTGTCGCGACTTACCATTGATGAACAAGACTCTACTAGACATGGCAATATGTGATTTTGGACCCTAAAAAACCACTTTTTATCACCTCATGCTCTGATACAACATTTGTCACGACCAGGTAGCATCCCCTAGAAGTAACATGACATACTTGACCTCTCGGAGGTCTTATAAAAGCCCATATTAATCTTTCATCGCATTATCATAGGTAAATTTAGTGGAAAATTAGAAGTTTTTATAGCACATCGTATGCTAGAAATGTTACTTTATATATATATATATATATATATATATATATATATATATATATATATATATATATATATATATATATATATATATATAAAGTCATAATACATAGTTAGAGTCTAAGTCTCTTTTGCCATCTTAGACTCAACATCAATAGAATAGGATAGGGACACGACCCTTATAAACATATAATCATAACAAAACTATTACATAAATTTACATTAAAAAAATGACATTGGAAATCCTTGCATCTTATGGACTTCTTTTCTTGAGCTTGGGAAATACATAGCAAGCCTTTCACCTTAGAGATATTCTTTAAGCATCCATAACCTACATTTTCTGTAAAAAGGTGAAGAAGAATGGTTTTAGTACAAGAAAGCACTAAGTACGACAACCATGCAAAAACATGCATTTAAAGAGGATACTTTTACTTCAAAACTATGCATCATGACTTTTGTGAATCTTCATAGAACTTGATACGTTAAGCATCATACAATTCACATACCTCATATAGACATATACAATGGTCATAACACCACATATTGCATTTAAGGCACATCTACATTCCATTCACAGTAAACCTCATTTTATTCACAGTAACCTCATTTAACTTCTTAACTCCTTAACTTACCAAGATACCCTCTAGTAATACTTGGTGCAATGTATGAATAATGTCCCATTCCACTATTCACACTCAAGCATCACCTTAAAGCCACAAGGTAAACATACATACAACCTTGATTAACCCAACACATAAATTCATAGAAGCATAATCTATCATAAGACACATACTTTATATTTGACCCAACATACTTAATGAACTGCAAAGAAGAACTCATTATAAGACTATATGCAGGTCAATACTTCCAACATCATCATAGTAAGACAATAGTAAACGTTAACATACTTGGATTTCACTTCACAAAGACATCTTAGAATACTACTCATAATCTCATTCTAAGCCTACTAGTGCAATGTATATGTGAAGTCCCATAACCTCACACATACTAAGTAAACCTACAAAGAGACTACAAGCCTTAACATGTACTTCATATATCAACCATGATACTGTAGTCAACAACATGCATACCAAGTAGGATCTTCGTCGTGTGGTCACCAAGACCAACATTATGCATACAAGGTAAGACCTCATCATATAGACTCAATAGGTTTCATACCATGCATATCCCCATAACAAGTAGACAACACTACAATGTCATTCATAAGAAACATAAACATATACATATACATTAAAACACCTTTCTAGAACTCCCTTCAAGAGCTACTTGTGCAATGCATAGGTAAAGTCTCATACCCTCACCTACAATAAGAAACTTCCCTTAGGTTATCCTATTTAGGTTCCATTTATTTACTTCCATTGTCCATTTTACTTTAGGGAAATCTTAGCATTAGCCGAAAATAATACCATGTAAGCCAAACATGGAATTTGGTATCATGGAACCCCACACCAAGAAGAGGTGTCCTACTTGCAAAGGTATAACATTAGTTTAATACTAGAATCTAGGTGGATCCACTTGCTAGGTCCTATGGGCAACATAGTTATGGAACTAGGAGATGTATATTGAGAACCTCTTTATGAACTTAGGCATTATAGTTTCCAATTCATAAGACCATTTGGTGAACAAGCCTTCCTCACTAGGAAGGGGCACCTTCTCATTTAATCATGTTCACTCGGCTCTGAGATAAGTTCCCTTTATTCAAAAGTCTTTATTAACTTTACTCCATAAAAATTTCATTATGAAAATTAATCCATCATATGCTTAGCTAACACGATATACATGAGAAAGTCCTTTCATCAACCTAAATCGTCTGAGAAAACCTTTCACATGGACATAGAATATTCAAGCACAATCTAGTTCATAGTCTCAATTGAGAAAACCTTTTAAAAGACCCTCTCTTTACTAGATCATCATACATATTTCATCATGCATTCATTCATGTGTGTACATATTCATATATGAGGAAACCTTTCACATACTACATTTAGACACTACACATATGCATACTTCATCATATGATATACTTTATATCAGAGCGTATACTTTCATATGCATATCTTAATTCATTTTGTCATATCATGTACATAGAGTAATCACCCTAGGAACTATTCTATTAAGATAGACATGTGCAATGTATTGACAAAGGCCCATACCATTTCCTACACTATTACACCTATCAAGTCCCCCTCGTTAAGATACATTCATACTTTCATCGACATATACTTTGCATGCATAGTACTAGACACTAGTGCATATGAGAATTTACCTTTCATTAGACACCATGAACCTATACTACTTGTAAGCATGCATGAGGTGTGAGTGTGTGCACATTGGACAACATGATCACATAATGGCTATCAACACAATATTGAGGCATCCACCCTCTTAAGACCACAATCCACGTTCATGCATATAGCACACACCACATTATAGAATAGGAGACAAGACAATTTCAACATTTCAATTATAGACTCCTATTAGTTGCTAAGATCACATATTCATATAGGGGTATATAGGTAGAAGACGTACTAAACAAGTTTATTCAATCATAAATCATGTAGACCATACCGAACCATAACTTATTGTTCACATGCTCATAACATTTGCAATACACCTACATCATAAACTCGAAAGGGAGACTAGGCACAATACTTCACATTGGGTGATCATCATTACAACACATTTATAATAAAATTACCTTCAAGGCCATGATCACATCACATATACATTGAAAATAAGGTAAACACCACCACTACAAGTGTACCATACCACATAATGTCATTCAAGTCCAATTCAACTATCAATTCTATATAAAAGTAGATGAAGTAGGACAAACTCGATAATTCTCCAAGCTTTGATCATCATTGATCAATACTCATAATTTAACCTCAATAGATGTATAATATAGTATCTAAAGGTATCATAAAATAAACAAAATCATAATTCAATTACTATAGGATCAATATCACATTAAGTACAGTAAATTATTACTTTTATAGAAAGTAGGGGAATATAGGTCAAGCTTATAAAATCCCTAAACCTTGATCATCATTGATCACTCATCAACAATTCACCATAAATTTGAATACAAAACAGTAGACAAAGATACAATTACACAAATGAGATAACAATCCATAATCATCTCAACAAGACCACATTACCCACATCATAAGCTAAATTGAGATTTTGTAAAGGAACTATTTAGATGAAAGGTTATCTAAATTTAAAGTATCACCATACCTAATTATAGGAGAAAACCGCTAAAACTTGATACAGAAACCATCACAATTTATCAACCATGTTGTTCTTGAGCTTCATCTCCAATGAAGGTTTCTAGAGAGGTTTTGTTTTGAAAGGGAAGTCTAATTTTTGAATAATGCATTGGAATGGGAATTTCATGTTATTAATCAAATTAATATACCCAAAGATACAAGATATAACTTCCTAGGGTTAGTTTAGTATGTGGGGTGAATTTCTTATTCACCCTTTAGCATTGCAGCGTGCATGCTGCAGGATTGCAGGCAGCATTGACGTCCACCAAGCTAAGCCTTGTAGACCCATCGACGGGCCGTGCTGGAAACTGTCATTTGTGTATGAGGCTCAACACTTGGGGGATTAAGTTTCTAGTCTATGTATGGGACTATGCCCCCTCCATCGACGGGGCGTCAGCCTGGCTACGGAGCGTCGTTCTAGGCTCGTCGATTGACACTGCCAAGGCAGTGTCTAGGCAGCCTTTAGGTCCTTCACAAGGACCCTTTTGGGTGGTCCTTTGGGACTCGTTCCCATACATTTCGAATGTAAATACAATCATATACAAGTTAAGGACCTTTCATATCAATATCAACCAAAACGCAAACATAAAACATGTCGAGACACACTAAGACACACTAGCACGTCACAAGGTTAAATTTAAAACGTTATAGGACGTTACCTCCAAATCACTTCAAATAAAGTATACATACTGTAAAACACTTATTTAACATATTTTAAACCTTTTTATACACATGTGAGGCTCTAAGCAACTTAATTTATTTTGAGGAACCCTACAAATGGGTACACTTAGTTTAGGTAAAGGTATGAGACTTTACCTATGCATTGCACAAGTTAGCCTTGAGGGGAGTCCTAGGAGGAGTTCTTATGCAGTTATGTTATGAATGAAATGCATGATGTTGGTTCCATGAAATAGTGCTCTTAAATGATGTTGGTTTCATTTGATGAGCATAATATTGGTCTAAATTTTTATGTAAAAGATGACTACACATGATATGATGTTATATGATGAAAAGGCATTACTTATGGTCTCTTTACTAGTTTACTTGATTTATGTGGGGTTATGGGAGCTTCACATTTGGGTTGGGATTGTGATTAAGAGTTTTATATGCTTTGATGATATGAACTCTAGAACAATTCGTGTATATGAATATGAATATGCCTTAATGTTGTTGTGATTATTGACTCATGCTCTTGTGTGTGCATAAAGGCTTTCAAAGTGACTTAGCAACGTTTTAAAAGGAAATATCCCTTTGTACATGTCTTCAAAGGTTTTAATTGAATATGTTTTCATATTTAGTACATGTGGTTTGTACTAACCCATATTCTCTCTATTTCTACATATCTGAAGGTTCGGGCCATATAAGAGCTGTAAGACCATTTTCAAGGAAGACTTGGATATTTCCCAAGTTATTGGTGAGTCCTCAAGTCCTAGAATGATGCCACTATTCTAGCTTTACTATTTAACTATGTCTAAGACAATGTTCATCTCGTATCTTTTGAGACTTGTTCTAAGTCCTATATGGGACATATTGTAATAGTGTAAGGGCTATGTCCCAAACATTGTAATTCTCTAATAGATGGTTACTTGTGAGTCAATAGTATATTATGTTGTTACATGAGAAGTCTATGTATACTTCATATGTAAAGTTTTAATTTTTCTACATTTTATCTACCTATGATATTCAACGATGTATGGTAAGGGCTAGTCTAAAACCTCTTCGAGGACGAAGATGTCGGTTACATCTAGATGGTGTTCCCCGGTCGTGACAACTATATGAGTTGGGAGTTCTTTTTTGGTATAAGATTCAAGTGGTTTGAAATCTGCCCCATTTGAGCTTATGTAGCTTGATATAAATCAAATGAGAAGTGACGATTTGATTTAAAGAGGAGAAACCAGTTTTCATCTTCTTGAAAACTTTATTAGAACATTCAACCTTATTGAGAATATGAGCAAGTATATATTTGGTCCTAAAGATTTTGGGATCGTCATTGGTATCCTTTTACTTTGATTTATCATGAGAAGGGACATAATGATCTCCGTCCAACCATTACTTCAATCAAGCCATTCCCTTTCACGGCCTCTCCAATTTCCATTTCTTTCTTTGTTCCAACCTTGAACCATATCATGCCTATTTTTAGGTAGGACAATAACCCCACGCTTGGTTCATCAAGAATTACACTTTTCATTATACAAGACCTCATATTTTTCATCTTCACTATATTTTCCACCATTCACAACCGTAACATTCAGATTTCTCGAACCACATCCCTTCACCTACATATTTTAGTGGTCCATTTGTATCATCATCTTAGCTATATTCTTATCCTTCTCTTGATCCTTCAATATTTTCTCTTTGGAAAAAGACAGGGAGGTAGGGGTCATCTCATCTTCTATATTAGGTCAAGCATGGTTTGTTTTTTCCAAACTATTAAGCAAAGAGAAAGTAACCGGGAAAGGCTAACGCATGATTCCAACAACCAACTAGTTGATTTGCCCCCTCAATGATTTGGTCGAGTGATCTATGGAAGACTAGCAAACATATCTTTTCAGGAAGACCATGAGTGGGTAATTGGATCAATATTTTTTAAAAGTGCAGTCACGTCTCATGAAGACGCTCTCCATCAATCTGATGATATCATACCAAAGTTGTAGCATCTTTGAAGGTAAGAAGAATCTCTCAAAAAATGACTCAGTCAACTCATCCCATGAGGAGAGAAAATATTTTGGTATATCTCCCAACCACGTGGTAGCTTCTACTGTTAATGAGAAATGAAATAGCTTCAAATGAATTAACTCTAGAGATATGTTCTTGAAAGAGAAAGGATCGAACACATCAATAATATTGTTGAGATGATCGTATTAATCCTCGTGAACCATTACTCCAAAAATTCTCTCGCAACAACATTAGTTTTGATATCTCTCAACTTCACACCTTATAAATCAATATGTAGGCGACCATATGCATATTAATAATCTAATGAATGGTCAAGAGTAATTCACCTTATATGTGATGTATCTCAAGCACTAAAAAATTGTATGTTTATCTAATTTAGACATAAATGTATAATGGAGGGGGGGGGGGGAGGGGGGAATTTTATTAATAATTCAGGTTCGGTTAACAAGATGTTAACAAGTGTCGGCAGAGAAATCTTAGGATTGTGCGTACATAGATGCTAATTTCACAAAAATGGGTATATTAAATTGCTAAAATCAGTTGATTATATGGGTAGGCTAGATTCATGATAGTGACAACTATTTATCAATCAGGTATCATATGGTCGCGTCCCAAATTACATCTTAGACCTGACATAGTATATAAGATCACAAGAGGATTTACACAAGCCTCTTAACAAACATATATACAATATAATAGACAAAAGCGAGAAATCTTATACAAATAAAAGATTTTGATATTTAAACGGATATCTATTATAGTTTTTCATCTAGTAGATAAGAAAAAGTGGTCGGAAAGTAATCCGTACACCACATACAATGTCCGAAGACTAAAACATAAGGAAAATCTAATGAAGATTACATGGTCATTGGAACATGAGGACTCACAAAGTCATCAATTTCGAACGTCAAATGATCACTAACTAGCCAAGAGTGGAAGGAGACGAAACGTCACACCTTACATTATTAAACAACGTAGGCACAAGTATGAATTAGTACATAGGATGTATTAAGTATGAGGGATATGTATACAAACATGAAACATGATCATAAGGGGACATTATTGAAAACATAATATGCATGACTAAGCTAAACATAGAAAAACCTTTTAAAGAGACATCATAAATCATGAACATGGTCAATACATTTTAAAATCATGAGTAAATCTTTATAAAAACCTTTAAGTAAAACTTAGTTCATTTTGTGGGATATATGTTATCAACAAACATAGACCACGTAAATCACAACGTGAAATTCGATGTTTTGCTCCCACACCAAAAATAGATGTCATTACTTGACAAGGCAAGGACCTTAAATTTTAGCTTAGGTGGATCCACTAGCTATGTCGCTTATACAATCCTACTGTAGCATGTAGTTAGGAACAAAGAGATTGCTACTAGAGACCGACCTCTACAAACAGGAGAGATTCCATCTCAATATTCTCTAAGTGCTAAGTAAAATCCCATCAAAACTAGTCATAAACGAAAACATATCATCATCCATGGAAAGTCACAATTAAGTTATTAGTCCAAGCCTAGGACATCATAGAGTATCTCCTTAAACTATGTCCGAGACAAACTTTCACTAATCATGATTTACTAATGTGAGAAAAACCTTTCACAATCCATGTATAGGTCAGAAAATCCCTTCACAATTAATTGATTCTTATCTTAATGTAACCTAGATCATAAAACATCATTTATAATAAATTATGCATAAATTTCATAAATTCATATCTTTTAGAGTCCATAGTCAAAATCATGAACAATGCACGAGTTTATATGAAATCAATTGGATTGCATGTAATTGAGTAGAAACAATAATAATAATAATAATAATAACAAAATCAACTAATTGAATCAACATAATAGAACCCCTAAATAATTGAATGTAAACCTAATTAATTTGATTGGAAATTGAACTTTAAAAAATTGAGAAATCTTGGAGCTCAATGGGTTAATGGAACCAATTGATGAAACCCTACTTACCTGCTTATTCAAAGTCCAAAAGAAATGGTGAAAAAAGGACACTTGATGCTTGAAAACCCTTCCCTTCTTCTTGACATAGAGTTTTGGAGGTGAATTTTGTGATTCAAGTGAATGAGTGAGTTCGAAAACTTTAGAGGTATAAAAGTAGTTATAAAACTTAGAAATAGGAGTAAAAAGACATATTATAGATAATTAATGCATAGGAAAGACCCAAATATCCTTTAAAAATAATTGTCAGACAGACTTACAGTTTGGACCTATGAACACTAGAAATTCATGTGGACCATAACGGTCAATCGTAGGTTGAGTTTGATATGAGGGCACAAATATTTATTTTTAATCATTATTTATCTCATATTTAGTATTTAATTTGTTCTTTTTGAGCATAAATTTTATGGATTGTTCTTAATAGTGTATTTTATTTGTAGGTGTAAGTTGACATAAAATTGAAGAAGTTTGGAACTAAAACGAATTAAAGATGGAACACTATAGAAGGAAATTAAGAAGATAGATTAATGGGTTAAAATTCGTAAAATAATACATAAAGTAAATTTGCAATAACAATTGCAAACTGCTGCCACATTTACAAATATGAAGATAGGCACAATTGGAACACAGTGTTCACGAGGAACTCAATTCCGTTTGGATTTTTGTTTCCTAATATATTTTGGACTCAATTATTTTATTTAGGGTTTTCTACATCTATAAACAAATCAATCATAGGGCATCAAGTAGAAAGTCAATACTTTTTCTGAGTTCTTTTCTTTCTTTTCTTAGAGATTCATGGTTAGCACTACTAAACGGACAATGAAGATACAGTCCGTTGCTTTATTGGCCAAAAGCGACGAAAATGCGATGCATTTACTTCAGTCGCTTTTTGGCACGACGCTTTTCAAAAAGTGACGGACATTGTCGCTAAAAACCTATGAAATGCGTCGCATTTGATTATTTATTTTTAAAAAAGCGACGAACTCTGTCGCTATATTTTAATTTTTTAAAAATAAAAATTCCAAAAGGCGATACAGTCCGTCGCTTTTTTGGAAATTCAATTTTTTGAAAATCCCATAAAATCGACTGACAAAAAGACATTGTCCGTCTCTTTTCTAGGTTTTAAATTTTTTTAAAACCTAGAAAAGTGACGGACTAAACTACACTAGAGGTGACAAATGGTCGGATTGGATTGGTTTTGCATGGTTGAATATGATTTGAGATAAAATGGGTTGAATCATAATCCATCCAAATATAATATGGTCAAATATGGATTTGGTCAAAATGGTTCTAACTCATTTAACCAAATTTGTTTTTCAAAAACATAAATGTACCCTGGGGCACCCCCCCCCCTCCACCTTTCACCAACCTACCCCTAAAAAAATATTTTTCAACAATAAAAAAATATCTGTTTTTCAAAAAAAAATAAAAAATTAACCCGCCCCTGGCAACCCCCTGCCCCCCACCCCACTTCCACCAACATACCCTATTTTTTTTATAAAAAAAAAAAAATCTATTTTTACAAAAAAAAAAAATATTTTACCCTCTCCTCCCGGACATTCTCTGCTCCCAACCCCTACTCCACCCAACTTCCACCAACCTACCTCTAATTTTTTTTTTATTGAATGAAAGTGAGAATAAGTGATCTAATATGTATCAAATGGGTACCCATATTAAACCCATTTTTACCATATTTGAAGAAACTTATAAAATAGCTTGAAGCCCATATTTGATCAATTATAATATTAGCGATCCAAGTCATTATATATGATCAAAATGGGCTCATTTTATTAATATGGACTGAAATTGTCACCCCTAAACCACACTGTCCGTCACTTTTTTGGATTTTAAAAATAATTAGAACCCAGAAAAGTTTAGTCCGTCGTTTTTCTGGGTTTTAAAAAAATTAAAACCCAAAAGCGACGAACTAAACAACGTTGCCCGTCGCTTTTTTTCCATTTTTTTGACAACAAATTCTATCAGCTGCTGCCCACCTGTAAATTCAATCCAATTCAATTTTATACTATTTTGCACACAAACACACATAATTATATAAACAATCTACACAACATAAAATAAAAAGCTTAAATAACATTCAAAAGCATCTAAAGCAAAATTTAAAGACTTATAAAGTCTTTCAAAATTCGTTTCAAATAAATCATAAATGTCTAGATATTTTATCTAGGGAGTGGGGTCTAATAATCATCCCCATCACTCTCGTTGTCAGTGTCATGGGGAGCCGAAGTAGCAGGTCGACAAGCAAGGTTATCACTTTTTTATTTGCTGAATGGTCGCATTCATGCTTTCTTGTTCAGCTACTCTTCTCCGCTCCGACTGTGTCAGTGCTGGTGTAAATTTAGCTATTTGATCTGACATAACAGGAATCTAAACACCGTCAAATGTCTCCACTTGAATTGACGGTCCAATCCTTCTAAGTTGATTGGAGTACGTCTTACATCGTGTCGACAGCCTAGACCTTAGACTCTAACCTTCTGTGTCCCCCACCACCACCACTACTTTTTCTTTCCAAATCTAGGTGAAAAGTTCAGGTGTTATTTGAACCGAACAATCTACATTTTCAGCAACATACTCCTGAAACTCATTTTGCATATTAAATATAAAAATTGACATCAATATATATACATATCGTAAGTATATTCACTATTACATATATTATTCATATTAAATTACTTACAAAAGTTCATCCGTCTCTTTCCTCCGTCCACACATCTAGATCCCACTCATTTTCTTTGGTCCTGACATGAGTCTTCTTGAAAACCTCCGGTGTAATAGGAGTGCATCTCAATGTTTTTTCCTATAAATAAAAAACTGGAATTTATAACGAGTAATTTACCTAGTGTAATATATAGCCATGAAATTATTAGCTACAAAATTCATCATAAATTGTTCACTTTTAATGACAAAAATTATATTTTATGCTTAAATACATGAGTTACATACTTTTAATGATGAAACATAAATATTTATAGAAAAAATTTTGTCCACTGCAATTTTCCATCAAAAAATAAATTGACGCCATTAGTACCCATTAATTCAAAGCTTTCTGTGACAAATTATTTTGTCAATTATGATGTTCTCAATTAATGACAGTCATTTTAATCATAAATTTAATTAAATTTTGGATATGGAAAACTTTTGTCGCTAAAAATATAGTAATACATTAGTGACAAACTATTTTTATCCTAAAATTAGATAAGTTTTTAATACAAAATTATTTTGTCACAGAAAATTTATTGATACATTAAAAACATAAAATTTCTTTCCTAAAATTAGTTAAATTTTAATACCAAGTTTATATATATATAGAAAATATATTGATAAATTAAAAACACATAAAAGTGACTCGTGTCAGTGCTATAAAATTTTCAATTCTAAAAATTTAATTTGTGGTAGTCATTTTTCCAATTTCAATTTTATTTTTTTTAAAGAAAATGTTAGACATATAGTTGTTAGGATTAGGGATAAACTGTTTCGTTCTTTTTTTTAATCTTAAATATAATTAATTGTAGCTTTATTAATTACATTTATTTAACCATATAAAAACTTATATTCATTAAATTATTTTAAAATATTGTATTTATTTGAAAAATAAATTTACTTGAAAAATAAATAATCAACATTTTTATTAATTTCTTAATAATGCAATCAATAATAACAAGAAAAAATTTAAATATAAACTGTTAATTTGTTTAAATGTGAAAGTTGAGAGTTTAAAATTTATTTTAAATTAATAAAATTTGTCAATTAAGTTTTTTTATTTAAATGTAAAAATAATAAAAATTCAAGTAGTTGCAACTAAATTTCCATCAAATTCATCAAATTTTGCTAAGAGACCAGTTTGAGTTTATTTTAAATTAAATTAAAAAATATAAATATATTGCAACTATTCATGCAAAATAAAAGGAAAACAAGCAGAGTAACTTCTCCGCAAAATTATCTTCTTCTGATAAACTATAAAACTTCATTTTCATTTTCATATCAAATTGAGAAAACTACTGTGTTATTTTGATAAAGAAGGTAAGTTTATTTCTTTCATAGATTATATCATATTTTTTTATTCAATTTTGAAATTTATAGATCACAAGTTAAAAAATTGAAATTTGTTACCTAATTTTATGTTCTATTTGTTTTGAAATTTTAATTTTCTTTTTGATTTGATATTTCTTCTTGACAATTTTAACTTTTTCTTTGTTGTAGATTTGATATTCTCTAACAATTTCATCTATAATGGTTAAAATTTCGATTTACTCTATTTGCTATTTCACATAAAAGTGTAATAATTAACGTAACAAAACAATAGATAACTTTCCAATTTTGCATTTATTTTCTTTTAAAAAATAGTCATTTTTACATCAATCTCTAATAAAATATTGAAACTGATCAACGATATATTTGAACTATAAATAAAATAGTAAATGTAAAAGTTAGTTAAAACATCATTATAAAAAAAATGATTAAAGAAAAGAATGATAATGTATAAAGAAATCTAGATAGTTTCGTATAATTTTCTTCCTCTATTTAAAAAATAATGTTCATATTTTCTTTTTAGTTTGTTCCAAAAAAAAAAATCCCTTTCCTTTTTTGACAATACTTGAATTTAACTTTCCACATGACATGTTTAATACTACAAAATTAAAGGATATTTTAGTACATTTGATATAATTTTAATTTAGAACCTCAATAATAAAAGTTTTTTTTTAAAAACTCCATTCTAAATTAAACTAAACAATTCTTTTTAAAACGGAGAGAGTAATTATTATTACTTAATGTCAAAGATTCTAAAATATTATAAAACTTCATAATTCAAAGTATTTTAATTTATTCAAAATTTAGCAATATCTTTACTAGGAGAGAAAAATAAAATTATTATAAAATAAAATAAAATAAAATTTATTACTGAATAAAGAAAGATAATTTAAATTTTTATAATAAAGACAAAAGTTTCAAACATTCAACAAAAAATATATGTGATATATATATATATATGTTATAAAAAAATAAATATATTCAGACATTACAACAAGGACAAATTGACTTCTGTTCATCGTAAAAATGTATTATTGTGTTATATAAACTTTTTTATTTCTTTTATTTATTGTATGTAGTTTGTTTGGTTGTTTATAGTGCGTAAATAAAATGTAATTAAATAAAAAAAATTGCTTATATGTAAAATCAAGAAATTGCTTCATTGTGTGTATTTAATTAGTTTTAATAATAAATATGATTTGTATTTAATTAATTATGTATTATTATATATTTTCATACTTTTATTAAATATTAAATAATAATTAATAATTAAAATTTAATAAATTTTTCCATTAATAATTTGACTTGAATCAAAATTTGTAAATAATATTTTTGAAATTTGTGATTTTGAATTATATATTTTTGAAATTTGTGATTTTGAATTGAAATATAATTTTTTTAATAAGACAAAATTGCTTTATAATATCTTAACATAAATATATTATAACATAAAAAATGTAGTTGATCATAACTATTAAAATAATATTATAACGAAAAAGTTAAATATATTAAATAAATTTCATAATTTTTTTTGTGACATTTTAAATATTCACGTCACAAGTACAAATAATAGTTGGTAATAATAATAATGACCAAGTAATTTTGATTTATAAAAAGCCACTTCAATATATTGACAAAGAGATGAAAAGAAAAGTGAAAGAAAATAGTTATCCCTTTCCCCTCTTTCTTCTTGCATTAACATTTATATTAGTTGTATGTATAATACAATCTTTTATGTTAGGTTTTTCTTCACTAGTTATTATTTTATATGGAACTTTGACCTTAGTTGCCACTTTTTTTTTTAAAGAGTTGGTTGATACTTTTCCCTCTATTTTGCTCATCACAGCATCCACGAACACTTGATTTGACTGGCCAGCCATTGCCCCAACTCCCTCTCTTCTCTTCACCTAATCAAACCCAAAGACTTTTTCTTCTTCTTGTCAACTAACACTTCACATTTGTATATTAATCAGTCAACACGACGTTTCTCCGGTTGCTTTATCACCGAAATAATCATCCATAATTGCTTCTACAGTTGTTAAACCATTAATAATAGCGGTTTAACGAATTTCATGGAGAACAGTAGTAACAAAGAGACGGCGATGAGACTTAGAGAGGTGGCCGAAGGAGCAGTAAAGGCGATTGGGTTAGGGTTTGATATAGTGGATGATTTGAGGTTGAAGTTTTGTAAGGATTATCAGTTGATCTCTGTTGACCATGATCAGGTGCGAGACATTTCAATTCCTGGTGGAATTTTGGTTCAAAATGTTCCCAAATCTATCAATTGCGATAAAGGCGAACGCATGAGATTTACTTCTGATATTCTCTCTTTCTCCCAGGTATCTTTTTGCAATTTCTTTCTTATTATATATCTTACCTTTGAGTGTAGAGCTGCTCCTTTTAAGTTTGCCAAAATTAAATCGTCTTGAACTCCATCTGAAAAAATCATGAATATTTATCTGATTTTTATGTAATTTCTATATAGTTGTGGTTTAGTGTCAAAATCTTTTTGGTCAATCTTGTAGAATCAATGAGTTGTTCCTGCTGTATTCCCAATTTAGAACTCATGAATTTGTGATTTCCGGGGATAAGGTCCGCTGAACTTTGAGACATGGTCCAAATGCCATCTGTTAATATATTTGGGGCCAAATATACCACTACTCTTACAAGATTGAATCAAATATGCCATTATACAAAGGCAAAAACTGGACCATGACAAATTTGAACCTTTTTTGTTTCGGAAAAAGCGTCGTGTCGAAATGCTTTTTGTCATTAGTGAATAATGGCATATTTTGACAGATCATGTAACCATACAATATATTTCACCTCAACTATTTACGGATGGTAGCCATTTCACAAATTTTAGTGACAAATCTGGACCTTTTCACTAGTCTACTCCCTCTATTTCCTCTTTATGATATTAAGGTGATTAACCAGGAAGCTTATAAAGAAAGCTATTTTAACTTATTCTCGCGATAATGGAAGAAAAATATTAAATTAATAAAGTGACAAGTTGATGGGGAAAAATTACATCAGAACTTCAAAAGTTGAATAGATTAATGGATTTGAAGTTTTGGAAGTTGCAAAAGTAGTATAAAAATGGAAATGTTGTATTGCAATAGAGGGAGATTAGTGCTTCACCATGAGATAGGATAGTTTCTTTTGCAGTATAGGCAATGGAGGGTCTCAACAAGAGAAAGGGAAGAAGGGGATGCTGGAAATCAAGGGAATTTGGCAATCAATGAATCTGAGGCAAGTCTCCGTTTAATGTTCATTAGTTATTTTAAAAGGGGTGAGAAAATATATGCATGTTGAGAGATGGGGAGAAATGGTTCGGAGTTGATAAAAATGCATGAAGTATAAGTTTGAGCAAACCTCTCTGAGATTGTCTGAAACCGAGCTCACAATCTTCCAAAATCTAGTTTTGAAGTCCAAGTTTGAAATTAAATTAAAATATTCCTAGGTGTATCTCCTTAATGGCAAACACATCTCATAGTCAACCTAGACCTATCGCATACTTGACATCCCACCCCCAAACGCCACCCAAATCCGGACCCCTCTCCTTCTTCCCGATTATGACCCTTACCTCGCAAATGCAAAGGTCAACATTTTCATCCTTCATGAATGGGACCAGAGCCTCAAAAATCTGAAGAAGGAACTCAACTTCACCGGATGACAATAGTTCAACTAAGGCGAAAATCAACCGAAACTCTGAATGAACCCTCAAAAATCATTCGGAACCTAACAAAGACAAATCAAATTTGCAAATGGTCTAAAATTTTGTTCTGGACCTGTGAATCATCTAATGACCGATCCTAGTCATCTTGATTAAAAGTTGACCATGGTCAAACCTTACTTTCCCAAAACTCAAGAATCTACCCAAAGATTCAAAGCAATCCTCAACACCTCGAGATCCATGCAAAATACTTAACAAAGTCAAAAATCACCTTCTGGACCTAGCAAAACTCACAACTTGAATCTGACCTTGTTAGCCTAAAATACAATGTTGACTTTTGTCAAACTTCAAAACTCAGAATCTCATCCAATATTCATCTGATCACCTCAAAATTCATGCTACCCATCCCGCTAGTCACAAAATGATATACAGAAGCTAGGGAAGTGTTAAAACATGGACAACACTCAGAAAACTCAAAACGACTATGAGGGTTGTTACATTTACTTGAATTAAATGAGACCTAGTGACTTTAGTAGTTTAAAAAGATCATTATAAATTAAAGATATATGAATATTTTCAGTTTTTAAGAACCTTATAGTAAATAAAGAGCCATAAAATGCTGAGGTGCGTTCGAATCAGTATCATATTACTTTAGCACAACAAATTATGTTGCTTATTATGTAAAATCTCATGGTGTCCCATGCAGTTTTATAAAGCATTGATTTCCATATGCAATAACACAACAATATAGTACATGAGATAGAAGAGGATGCTTAGCAACCTTAGCTTTGTGAAGGTTTTCTGCTCCTTGTAATCAGTTCATTGAGGTTTGAATAATCATTTTTAGGTTTTTGCTATGCATATAGTTGTTAATTCTTAATTGGTTCGGGTTTTTTTGGGTGATCCGGGTACTGAAATGAGTGTGGAATGTCGCACCTCTAGTACTTATGTGGGCTGTTTTGACAGAGAAATAAGATAGCTTTTGAGGTGTAGAAATGAATTTCGTACAGCTAACAAGTAGTCCTTTGCTCCTTATTTCCTTTTGATGCACCCATGATATTCCTTTTTAAATAGATGATTGGGTGTCTTTCTTGAAAAACCTATCACTTTGTAGGTTTTCTACTTTTGGTATACTCCTTGTATCCTGGTGCTTACTTTGCCCACATATTAAATACTTTTATTATTTTTATCAAAAAAAGTTGTGAATATAGGGTATCCATTCACTTCCTTGGTGCCTTTACCTTCATGTTATTAACCCTTTTACTGAAAGAAAAAAAAAAGGATTTTGTGAGGTGAGGAAGAGTAAATTTCTACTGAAAAGATGATATAATTATGATTAAAAAGTTTTGATTTGGAGTTCAATTTTAATTTTCCTAAGACATTACCTTTATCCTTTTAGATGTCCGAGCGATTTAATCAGGACCTATCCCTTTCTGGTAAGATTCCATCGGGCCATTTCAATGCTGCTTTTGAATATACCACTTGTTGGCAAAAAGACGCTGCCTACACGAAAGCTCTTGCTTTTGATGGGGTCTTCATAACACTCTATAACATTGCATTAGAGAAGGCTCAAGTTGTACTGCGTGATCATGTTAAACAAGCAATTCCTTCATCTTGGGATCCAGTAGCATTGACAAGGTGAGAAGCGGTTTGCATTTAATTCTTTTAAATCCTCCAGGTGTAGGTAACCTCTTCCATTAAATCATTGCTCATGTTTTTCTACCTACATTTTTGATGGTTGTGTTTTCCTCTTTTCTTTTTATTTGGTTTACAAACTGTAATGCATCGATGAACAAATGAGATAGAGCTTGCTCATAAGAAGTCGTAAGCATGTCGGGACCCTTTTATTTCTGAATTTTCTGGTACTCAGCTTCTTAAATACCTCCAATCTTATATATCTTCGTTGTGGAGATTTTTGTTGGGTTCCTTGGGAGGTTCTTGAATATAGCAAGTTGATAATTTCCAAGGCATTCATGGAAGTTATTCCCCTATTCTAGAGCTGTGCATGTATAAGTAGAAGGAAGATCCTTTAATGCACCTAATGACAGTGTATTTATAATAACAGAGCTTTTTACCCGCAAAGAATGTTTCCACACCAGTAATTATCTTGTCGATCAACTGATGAGATGCCAAGGGCCAAGGACTGGGAGACTGCTAATATTTTACTGTCATAGTGAGCCTCTGGAGTGACATTGTGCCCTGCAAAAGATGCATTCCCTCAAAACTAGTTGCTTTGTAATTCTTTTTTGCTGGAACAACATTGTTACTGTTAATAGTATTGATAAATTGTTGAATTCATTAGCTCTCTAGTCGTAGTGTAGTTTCTACACATGTATTTGAACTAAGTTTTGCACATTAAACACATCGCATCTGCTTGATGCTTTATTAATGGAACACCTTACTTCATCAACATAATAAAAATATATATTGTGGCCTGCAATTTGATGATAAATCATACAGAAAAGGGTCTAAAATACCCTTGAAGTATTAGAAATGGTACAAAACTACCCTCCATCCACCTATTGGCTCCAAAATACCCTTGCCACTCACTTATTGGCTCCAAAATACCCTTGTCATCCACCTTTGGATTCAAAAGTGACCACTTATTTAACGATTTTAAAAACTATTTAAATATTTTTTTAAATACGTGACGCTCAACTATTTCTTATAATTAAATTATTAATATAAATTTATAAATCAAACCACTACCCACCCATTGCTAATTAAACTCCACCCAATTAATTAACTCGCCCTATTACTAATGCAGCAACAGGAAAGCTACTGCCAATGAATGTTTCTAAAAATTTGAGGCGTAAATGTCTATAGAACTACGTTATCATACATTCAATTCATCAATCAAAACATATTATAATTCAAGTGTCTAAATAAAAATTATCAATAAACTTAAAAGTCTGACTATGTTCATCTTAATTATTCCTTCGTCTCAATTATGTGATGTTACTACTTAGATAATTTTTTTTTAAAATAATATATTATAGTTTTAATAGTTAAAACAAATCATAAATATTTATAAAATTTTGTAGAAAAAAGTACATGAATTAATTCGGGATGTACTACTTCATTACCTTTAATCATGATTTCGAATTCAAATTTGAAAGTGTCCTTCTAGATAAGCGGCTCAACCTAAATTTTTATTGGGGGTTGGACTCGAATAATTTTGGATGTCTTTTTCAGGAATATGTAATTTCGTTGTGTTTTAGTAGTATTTAGGGAGATTTTGATATTAGAATTGCTTTATTAATTGGGTGGGGTTTAATTAGTAATTAGTGGGTTGGTTTATAAATTATATTAATAAATTAAATTATAACGAATAGTTGAGCGCCATGTATTTAATAATATTTAAACAATTTAAATTTAAAATCGTTAAAAAGTGGTCAATTTTGAACACAAAGGTGGATTACAAGGGTATTTTGGAGCCAATAGGTGGAATGGAAGGACATTTTTGAGCCAATAGATGGATAGAGGGTAGTTTTGTACCATTTCCAATACTTCAAGGATATTTTAGGTCCTTTTCCGTAAATCAAATTACCTAGTCACATACTCAACATCAATTCTTAGACTTACATCAATGTTGGAGACGATTTTAATTTCCAGGTTTATTGAGAAATATGGTACCCATGTTATTGTTGGTGTAAAGATGGGTGGAAAGGATGTTGTATATGTCAAACAGCAATATTCTTCAACACTTCAGCCTGCTGATATACAGAAAAGGTTGAAAGAAGTGGCAGACGAAAGATTTGGCAATGCAAATGTACAATCCAGCACTACTTTGGTGAGTACATATGGGTGAATGGTTTCTGATGTCCACTCTCTCTCTCTCTCACACACACAGACAGTGGTCCAAAATGTTGGATCACATTTCCTTGCAATTTTTTTTTTCTCCAGCCTTAGCATTTTATGTTAAATCTAAAAATAGTCTGTTTTCTCTACGCTTATTAGTATCTTTATTTAGCTTTTGATAACAAGTTATAATAGCATTGTATCTTGCAATCTGAAGATCATGGTTGTTTCTGGAAACTTCAACAAAGCTGGCTCGACCTGCTTATCCTGATCACATGCTTTGCTTCTTTCAAATTTTTTACTGGTGATGATTGACTCTTTACTTCAAGTTATCTGAGTATCAATTGGGCACATTGAAATTTGGTTCATCTATATTTTGCTTGTACAGCAACCAAATTCTCGTTTTTTGTTGCTTATTTGGTAAAGTTCCTCTGTTTGAGCGTATTATCTAGGTGCATACTTTTTTCAGTGTATGCAGTTAGAGATTTTTACTTCCATACCACTACATCTCCCATACCCAATTGAAAAAAAAAAAGAGCGGGTACTGGTTTTACCGAATAACAGAGATGTATGTAAATAGTCTAGATTCTAATAAAAGTAAATGACACCATGGAGAAGAAAATAATGTGTAAATTCCTCTGTTGTAAATTAGCAAAATAGTTCTACATCTTTATGGTAATTCAACCCTTGCTTGGTCTTCAGATTATAAATATAATCCTCGCAAGCTATATTGTTTTGCTTCCGATTTACTTCCTAAAAGTTCGATCCTCCTCCTCCTGAATATATACTTTTGTGAAAAGTTTATCGCTAACTATTCCTTTATCAGCTGATATTATTTTTCTTAACAGTGTCACTTTTATATGATTTAATACTGTGTATGAATGACAATTTTGTACTTGACAGTGCAGAAGTGCCTCAACTTCCCTTCTGCTCTTGGTGCCATTGCAATGAGAATGAACTTGTGAAACTTAGAATCATTAGTATTCTTTGTATGCGAGAGACACTTCTATACTGTTTGGCTTTCTTTTCTTAAATAGATTTTGTCACTTAAATGTTGTCTCTTTTTATCCAGGCTTTTAGGTTCTTAGAGTTTTAGCAGATGGACCATTTTTCTTAAAATTGTTGGTACTTTTCAAGAAAAGGATTATTGTGGAGTTGTGTTAGCCTCGCAATTAACAAAACCAGAAGCATGTTGTGATTTTTTACTTTTAACACTTTGGCTTCACTGCTTTCAGCTAGCTAATAGTGAACAACAGCTGCCCTTTATGGATTCAACTTCATCAACAGTTCATCTTCACAAAGAGGTAACAGGTCTTCTGAATACTAGTAAACAAAGTTTCTTCATCCTTAAAGTTTATAGTTGCTTGGCCAGTTTCTGGTTGAAGATGTTTTATTAACTCTCGACTGTGATTTGTTATGGATAATCCCAGGTTAATCCAGTAAAAGGCAACAACATACCAGTATAATCCCACAAAGTAGGGTATGGGAAGAGTAGAGTGTACTTTAGGGATGGCAATGCGTGGTGTGGGTTATAGTATTTGCGGGGCAGTACGATTAGAGCTTTTGCAGGGCGGATATAGAATGTTTTTGGAGAAGAACACGTGGGCCGGTGTGGGTACGCAGGTTGTTTTTTTTTCTTTTTGATCTAAGATAAAGGGAAAATTCTATGGAACACAATCAGGGTAAAACACCTCTTTCATTAGTCACTTCTCTCTCTTGTAATATAAAATAAGGGTTTATACATTTTTGGGCTTCTAGTGTAAGTAAGTGTTGTCTGCTTCTAGTTTGAGGAGGGTTTATTAGTCAGTCAAACTGATTTTTCAACCTTTTTCTTTTGTATATGAAGAACATCCACTGAACTACTGTGGTTTGACTCTGCTCTTTTGGAGATCAAAACTTTCATTTTAGCTCTTATTTAGGTTTTCTGATTGCTCTGATTTTCGCTTTGTTGCCATCAGTGAAACCCTTAACTGCCTTTTCATACTCTGGTTGGGTGGATATTTCATTTCTTCCTTCCATTTCCAGTTTGATATTCAAGTTTCTTTCTGTTTCTTCATATTCAATATTGTATTAATATTTGGTTGTCCATAACCTTCTCATTTCCTTTACCAATCCCTACTTTTATCTCTTCTTTTTGACATCAGGATTTTACATTCCTCTGGGGGAGGAGAGGTGGAAGCCGTATCAGAAATATCCCACATAAAAGGTGGTGCCAAACTGTTCCAGTTGAACCAGACGTGATTTCAGTGTCATTAATTCCAATATCATCATTATTGAGCGGGATTGATGGCAGTGGTTTTTTGAGCCATGCGATTAACTTGTACATGCGTTGTGAGTATTGTATATCTTTTGTATAATATGTGCTGCTGTTTCCTGATTCATCTTAACCAAAAAGACTTTGCTGCTTGCCTCTTAAGTGTATAGCTAAATCTTTGTTTGGCTTTAAATGATAGAAAGATATGTCTAAATAAATACAAAATAGAGTTAAATAAAGGAATGTAGCAAAACCCTGAATTGGCCAAAAGTGTAGTTAATATTTGGACACATTAATTAGTTAGACTATTATGGAGGAAACTCAATTCCAAATTATCACAATTCATAAATCCATTAATCTACAACTCCTGACATTACTAGAAACAAGATTACTCTTGTGAACTTATGGCTGTAGATGTTTAAGAATATAAGCTTTAAGGGCTTCTAGGGGAGGCGAATATCATGATTTGAGTGTTTTTGCACAGGAACCATCTTTTAGATATTCGTGCAAAAGTGCAAAACTCAAAAGTGACTTTCACGTTGTATATGGCATACAGATAAACCACCAATTGAAGAGCTTTATCAGTTTTTGGAGTTCCAGCTTCCAAGGCAATGGGGACCAGTGTTCGGTGAACTTCCTCTTGGTCCAGAGAGGAAGCAGCAAAGTGGTGCAACTCTGAAGTTTAGTCTAATGGGACCCAAGTTATATGTTAATACAAATCTGGTAATCTCCAGCTTTACTCATCTATTACTTGGGAAGCTATGTTAACTTCATGAATTATTTTGATGAATTTTCATTTTTAAAATGTTTTACATCAAATCCTGTTTCTGATCTGTGTTAGAATTTATCAGATCATAGAAAAACAATGTTTACAGATTACCAGGTTTCATGAAATACTCTTTCATTGAACTGTTTCTTACGATGCTCTTTGATACTTATTACCAGCTGGGAAGTTATTCCATCTGTCAAAGGAGTTTGTAGTAGATTCTTTGTTTTCTTTTTTCAAAGTGAATCATATGTTTATATATTTTGATATGAGGCTATATCATGCAAATGCTAAACTATGTTAGAGAAAAGGCTGATGTAAAGCATACGACAGAAGAAGAGGGTAAACATAGTAAATGCACACAGTTGAAACATTGCTCTATGGATTGGATTATGGAATTGCAAAAATTAATGATAAATATAGGTACCTACTTGAACAGGCATTAAATTGCTCAGTTCTTGCTTATTCATGGTCTTGTTGCAGTATTGTATGAGAAAATAAATTTTGCAAACGAACTTCTTTCACCCTCAAAAGTTCAATGGTGCCTTACGCCATGTATTTATCAACTGTTTGTGTTATTTGTAACCCACCCTTCTTTGACTCCACCTTCTAATCACTTCTTTAATAGAACCAATAAAGAGTGGAATAAGCAGTTCATTTGGAGCTGCAGTTGAAATAAGTGATGCAGGATAGAATAGGAGTGTTGGGCATTCAAGAACTCTCACGTTCTGAAGATGAAAGATGTGGAAATGAGTATGTTGTGATGGCTGTATGGGCATAGTAGGAGAGACAAGATTAGAAATGAGATATTCAAGATAAGATGGGAATGGCTTCGGTGGAGGACAAGATGCGGAAAGCGAGACTGTGATGGTTAGAGCATGTGAAAAGGAGATGTTTACCCTGTAGAGGTGTGAGAGGTTGGCTATGGATGGTTTTAGGAGAGGTAGAGGCAGGCCGAAGAAATTATGGGGAGAGGAGATTAGACAGGACATGACATTAATTTAGTTTACCGAGGACATTACCTTAGATAGGAGGTTATGGAGGACACAAGTTAGGGCAGGAGGTTGGTAGGTGGTAGTGAATTGTCTTGCTATTTATTCATAATAGTAGTCTTAGTATTACTCCTATAGTTTTATTGTCCTTCGATTTCTATTACGATATGATATTTCTTGTACTTCGATGATTGTATTATTCTGTTGTAGTTATTGTTTAGAATGCTTCGTTATGCTTGCACTTTTGGTGATTCTCTTTTTGGACTATTTTTCTTATTTCTTCTTGAGCCGAGGTCTATCGGAAACAATCTCTGAGGTAGGCATAAGGTCAACCTTTCTCAGACCCCACTTTGTGGGATTACACAGGGTTTGTTGTTGTTTGTATTGTTCATCAGTTATCAAAAAATACTTTGCATCAAGCTCCCCAATAACCCTATGAGAAGATGAAACGTATCTTTTCCTACCTGCTTAATTTAGAAAATATAAGGATCCTTCCTGTTACTAACATACAAAGCAACAACTTTATTAGGTTCTTTTCTATCTTTAAATTGTTAGGCTCTGAGGTAGGACTCTATTCAGCTCTTTGCATTAAAACTCAACTTTAATGGAGCGCTGCTATCAGTGCCTTCATTGTCAATATCTACTGATTCGGAGACTTGTGTTCCATTCTAAGTGGTGTTTCTGCTGCTGAGATGATTAATCAATATACTACTGGTCAAATTACTCATGTGGCCTTGCGTCGTAGAATGCAAGTATTTCTAGTGTATGGTTGTGTCTCCAGGAGCCTGCCTTATTTCAGGTTTGCATTTTGTGATCACATTCTGTTTCATCCTATCCAGATTTTGGGGACTTATTCTATGCATGCCAAGCTTCCCTAGTATGCTTCAGTTTGACACTAGCTTAACTATGAACAGCCTTTTGGAGATGGTTCTGAGGACTAGTATGTGAATTTTGTACATTATGATGATAAACGGCTGTGTAGTCTTTATTGTAGTTTCACACCCTTCTAATTCTCTTTTTGGGGGGAACGAGGACTGAGAGGGATCGTGAGAAGCACAATGGGATCGACAATTACATTTTTCTCTACTTTCCATGATTAAATTGTGTTGATAGATGGTCTATACATTTTGCTTCTTCTTACATTTGTGACTTTTTTTGAACGATAGTTGCCTAAAGTACAGCCAATCAATGCTTAGTATGTTGACATTTTCTCTGTCTATTTTTTTTTTTTTAAAAAAATGAAGTTCTCCTTGGCTGTACCATTTTAATAGGTGGATCTGGATAAACCAGTGACCGGTCTCCGATTGTATTTGGAAGGAAAAAGAAACAATTGCTTAGCAATCCATTTGCAGCACCTTTCATCCTTGCCAAAAAGCCTTCAGCTTCAAAATGAATCATATGGCTATGCGAGTAGCTCCTCTGACCAAAGGTATCATGAGAAAGTCCAATGGAAAAGTTTTTCACATGTATGCACCGCACCCATAGAATCTGATGATCTCTCCATTGTCACGGGGGCCCAATTTGAAGTTAGAGAATCTGGTCTGAGAAATGTTCTTTTTTTACGCCTTCAGTTTTCTAAAGTCATTGGTGCCACTGTCATAAAGAGAGCTGAATGGGATGGTTCTCCTGTTATCACTGAAAAATCTGGAATCATCTCAACTATAAGTTCTCATTTTTCCTCGGCTCAAAAGCCACCTCCACGACCATCTGAAGTTCACATAAATTCTGCACTTTATCCTGATGGACCTCCAATGTCAGCACAAACCCGAAGACTCTTGAAGTTTGTGGATACGACAGAGATGATGAGAGGACCCCAGGATCAACCTGGGTATTGGATGGTGACCGGGGCTAGGCTTGTAGTGGACAAGGCTAAGATTTCTCTTCGTGTTAAGTTCTCTTTACTAGCTGTTGTCTTGCCAGATGAAGAGGAGTCATTCCAAGGCTAATGTATAGGGGGAGAAAAAGAAGCAAAACAAATTGCTTAGCATTTTTGCTATTATGTATGTATCTGTAAAAATAAATAATAGGATTTTGAAAACTTCTCTTGTATGAATGCGCAGCCTGAAAAAAAGAAAGAAAGAAAGAAAATGGAAAATTTCTGTCTAGTGTGGCAATTAAATTAGTTTGTCTAGTCTATTTCGTATTTACAATGATTTTTGGCTTCTTAACTTGACCTTAGGAAAAATTCCAGGTGTCCCTCAAAGTATGTTGTCTTAATTTTTTTCTATCTGGTTTAACAAATTTTTTTCTATCTGGTTTAACAAATTTTTTTAAAGACTAGCATTTCTCTCTCTTTATATATAGAACAACTACACCTTTGCCCTTGTACACTTCAAATATTTTATACAACTAATGTATCTGGCATTTAAACTGCATTAACTGGAGCCCCTATGACACCGGATTATAAGAAAAAATTGTTAAACTTAATACTACTAGTACTAGCTAATTCCTACCAACATTGACTACTAAAGTAGTGTAATAAAAGATATTAATGATGAGTATAGCTATTAATCATGGGCTGACTCCTTATGATTTTCGTAATGCAAAGCTCACGTTCATCTTTATACCACAAAGGAACTCCAAAAAACTTCATTTGATGTTTTTCCATTTTCCCATAAGCCAGCAAGAGGTACCAACAATTAAGAAAATAGTATCATATTTTGAATGGTTGGATAATTAGGCAAGTTTTCGGGTCATCACATAAAAGAATCAAGTGAGCTGTGATGTCAACTAGTTAACGATGGAAACCTCTCACAATCATACAAAATTAGATTTCTCCAACATCTTAGGCAATGGTGAAACTCTTCAACACTCACAAAAATACAGATACGCCAAATTTGGGATTCCCTTGAAATTGCTGTTTTCTTCTGGCTTTTGGAGCCCCTTAGATCTAGCTTCTGTAAAGATACTATTCAAAACACACCCAATGATGAATGATGAAAATGAGTAAAGGATAGTTTTTAAAATTAGAAATTGTTTATTTTACTTTACACGAGAACTACTAAATGGGCTTCTTTAAAATTTATCAGAATAAACTTTTGTTGGTGGCTGTGCCCACCATCTTTATCTTTGTCTCCCCGTCCTACCGAGGTCCGCCTCTTATTCCACATTCCTATACTAATCTAATTTGGATTAAGATTTCAAAATCTCTCAATATATCACGATTACCCTCTATCGTCCAGTCCATGGCCCGGTCTTTATTTTGAAAAAGTCTTGCAAGAGACTTTTGATATTATAGTATTTTTATAGAAGTTTTTTTTTTAAGAGTATAGAAGTTATTCAATTCTAGTTTATCATTTTTTTATTAAAAGAAAAAGAAAAATTACAAATTATAGCACTAGTTTTTCCTATATATATATATATATATATATCACAATTTAGTGTTAATATATGCAGTGGCGTAGCTAGAACTATCCCAGGGTGTCCAACTTGATACCCTTCGTCGGAAATTACGTTGTAAAAATATGTCAAATTCTACATTTAACTTACCTTGACAAAAGCTATGCCTTTGACGTAGTGGTAATAGGTGTCCATTTGAGTTAAGGAGCTTTGGGTTCGGACCCCTAAATAGCACAATATTTTTTTTTAATAGCTACAAATCATTATTTTTGGACACACTTAACTAAATTTCTAGCTTGACCACTAATTATATATGAACAATATCACTTATGGTGAACAAATTTCATTTCTTTGAGTTTCTATCTTATCTTTGTGGAATTGTAGTCTTCTCCTTTTTTCGCTGCATACATATCATATAGTTGTATTCTAGTGAAAGTATCTAGTATCTAGTATAAAATAGAAGTTGCATCATGATATAAAACATTGGACTTTTTCGATAAAAAAAACTAATATATAAGTAAAATTTAAAGTATTATTTATAGAATTATATAAGATTATTTTATGAGCAAACACTATGTTTTTTAATCTTATTTTATATAGATAGCAAGGAGTGTATCTTGTGACATAAACATCTTTTTAGATTAAAAAATGAGCACAAAATAACAGGAAATTCATATTTAAAAATTTTTAGACTCAATATAATATATAAAAAGAATAATATATGGAACACAATCTATGGCCGGTGAAGAAGGAAGACGAAAGTATAGGTTGATGCTATATTCACTATAATATTCTATTTGATTAAAATTTGTTATTACCAAAACTTTACTTTTTCCGTTCACTTTTACTTACATATCTATTAAAAAATATTTATTATCATGACTATATTATCATATTATAAATAAAGTAATAATTTATTTTGTAATAGTGGACTTAACATCAAAACTAATAAATCAATAGATTACGTTAATGCCTGCTACTTTGGAAATATAGGAAGAAGCTCCTTTGTTTGAGGGTAAAAGAATAAAAAATGAAAGAAGATCATGTCCCTTTTGTTTTTTAATTATTGTCTCTATCATAACTTTATCTATTAATTTTATCACAAAAAATAATCCTCAATGTGTGTATTGCCACTGTTCACTCGTTATGTGAACACTAATTAATAAATTCTGTCTCGAATTAAAAAAAAAATAAACTAATTGAAGAAACAAAATAAGAAAAAAATTTGAAAATTCTAGCGCACTACATTTAGATGTTTTTTGTGTGAAACAATACACAGTTAATTGCAGATTTCTGTGTTCTTTTTTTTTATTATTATTATTAATAATAAAAAGTCAATACCGAAGAAACTTGAAGGTTGAAATTGTTGTGACTATTCATAGTAAATAAGTCCTTTTTAATAAATAAATTTTCTAATGTTTTAAAATGATACGAACAATATTGAAGTATGTATGTGATGACAGTTGTAAGAGGAAAATATGAGTGTGAATTGATAAATAATTTTCCACAATTTATTCAACAACTATTTCTTATGCG
This sequence comes from Solanum lycopersicum, assembly GCF_036512215.1. NCBI lineage: Eukaryota > Viridiplantae > Streptophyta > Magnoliopsida > Solanales > Solanaceae > Solanum > Solanum lycopersicum. Next base: position 39,688,369 of record NC_090803.1, read on the forward strand.
GTACCCCAAATTTCGTCGAATTTTGAACTTAATAAATTGTTGCAAATAACATTTGAGATTTGTGAAGAAGAAGAAGAAGAGTAGAAAACATAAAAAATCGTAGATTAAAAGTAAGAGGAAACCCCTCTATTTATAACTAAAATATAGTAGTATGAATAGGTACCTTATCAGAAAAGTTACAATCTTTCAAAAAAATCACTGCTCATAGGAAAAGTCACAACTCATCAGAAAAGGAAAAACCCTTTGAAAAAGACACAACCATTTAAAATAATCACAACCCTTCAAAAAAAGTTGAAACTCATCGAAAATGTCACAATCCCTCAAATAAGTAACATACATTCGGAAAAGTCACTAACCCTTTAACGTCAAAAGGTATCTAATTTTGATATAATTAATTAAATAAGTAAATTAGAATAAATTGAGTATTTTTAATTGGGGTTATTATAATAATTCAACATTTAACTTTGAGAGTTCACACTTTTAAGTTAGTATTGATACAGAAGATTTGTCGTAGTGCAAAGTAACTTAAGTCTTCTAAATAGTTTCCATATTTTCTTACACAGTTAAGAAACTATCACTTAAGCCACGTAGCCAGCGTGGGTTAGGACTGACTTTCGGGTGGCTCATCACTGCCTTTGAGGATACCTTTATAGTAGATCAATAAGTTGAGTTTGTTTTATACCCCGACAAGGTATAAGACAATTTTTACAACGTGGACGAGACATTGTATCATCACGAGGCTCATAATGATGGTTGTCGGTTAGAGAAACTCCCTAGTATAGTAAAGATCAGTTTATTATGCATATATATTTAGTTCATTGAGTTATGATATTTACTTTTAGTGCGAAGCTTTAAACAATTTTATCTCATGATCATGCTTTACATTTAGTAGAGTTATATTTCAGCAGTTTAAGTTGAGTTATTGTTTCATTCATCTATTTTACATACTCGTACATTCAGTGTACTGGTGTCATTCTATCTGCATCTTTTTATGATGCATATACAACTGTTCATGATCATTAAAATACACTTCATTGAAATCACTTACCACTCTTGATAGCATTTGGTGAGAAATCCTTGCTTCCGGAGGACTCCAATCACTTTAGTTCATTCTTAGTTCGTCTAAGGTTGTCATGGGTCTTCTCCAATGCCCATCTTAAAATAGTATATATGTATCATAGTAATATAGTATTAAGAGTCTTTCAATATTGCTTTTTAGATGTTTTGTTAAAATTATTACTGCTATCATTCAGTATTTTCAGACAATTGAATTGAGTACTTTGACTTTTGTTTTAAATCCAAATATTTCTTGAGTCATTCTTCCGCTAAGAAGTCAGTCAGACCAAGGGTTAGCTTAGGGACCAACAATGATTCTGAGTGTCAGCCACATCCAGGGTGTAGGCTCAAGGGGTGACAATACTCACATCCAAACATCTGATTGGAAAATGAGATAGTATCTATGGATCCTTTTATCATGATCCAATAGCACTCCCAAGTCATAACACAGCGTCCTTTACCCCGAAGGGGTCTCATACAAGCCCTTAGCATAATCATAACACAAGATCACAGAAAATATATAATAATTTAAAACTTTAAGATATACAATCGAAGTCATTTTCATAAATCGCAAATGGAAGTCTTTTCTAACTCTTTTGTCTCAAACCATCACTTAATACTCAAGAATAATAGTCTTTGGGACGCAACCCATACAAAGTCTTAAACATAAAAATAAATGACCTAAAGGTAAGTGGATGTTGTCCTCGAAGCTATAAGGACTCACTAAGATCTTCAATCTTCTACATCCTTGAAACTCTAGCCTCAAATAACAACTCAAAGCTCCAACCCTACATTTGGGTAGATTGTAGGCAATATGTATTAGTTAGCGGTACTAAGTACGAAAGCTAGCACAACATCATAAAGGCATCTCAAATGGCTAGTCAACATAAGACATAAGCATGAATAATAATAACATAGTCATAACACAATCATCACAATCATAGCATAGTCTCTAACATAAGTTTCATATGAACATAAGTTAACATAAGACATAGTTAATCATCATAGGAGACACATCATAACCATACAATCATAAATAGACACTTGGTCAACTCTACCCTCATAGTCTAAGAGCATGGTTAAGTCATAAGTCTTTCTACCATAAAGGCACAATACTTCTATGTAACGCCAAGACACACTTGTGCAATGTGTAAAAGGCATCCCAGAAAACCCTTCACACTAAGCATAGTCTTGAAGTCATGTTAGTCATACTCACCCTCCTGTGGTCTTACTTAAAAGCTTACTTTATAAAAGACAAAGAAACTACCACCTTAGTCAATCATGTCTCTGAAGGCAATTATTGCAACAATCCAAGCTAAGTCATACTACATATGGGAACCCTTCACAACTAGCCTCAAGTCATATTTGTGTCATGTATGGATAGCATCCAATACTACTACCTGCACTAAGTACTTCTTTCGACTAATATGAATAGTCACTAGATGGGGTCTAATCCCTCTATTCTATTTACCCTTTTCCAGGATACCAAGTAATAACCCTTTACTAGGCTAGACCAATCTACTAATCTACTAACATGATCTTTCTATGTCAAGTCAAGCTACCATGGAGACATACTATCATACTAGTCCAAGTTATCCAAGGAATAACCCTTTAATATACTAAGCAACCATGGAGGCATACTATCATACTAGTCCAAGTTATCCAATGAATAACCCTCTAATAGGCTAGGCCATGCTATCTTCTTTTCTAACATAACTAGGTTAAGCTAAGCTAACTACCTTGTAAGAAACTCTATCATGCAAATCCAAGCTATTCTACGAAAGGTACAAGTTCCCCATCCTAGCTACCATGAAATAGTTCTAAACCAACTAAGTCATGCTATCCTTACAAGTGTACTAGAATACAAATGCATGCAAGATATCCATAGAGGAGTATGATTCTCAACCCTAAGCTATCCTTAGGAGAGTAAGAGTCCTCAATCCCAAGCTACCATGACTAGTCTAACTCATCCTATCCTTGAAATTCACCTTGCATGCAATTTAAGCTACCATTAAAAGAGCACAAATCCTCTATCCCAAAGCTACCATGAAATACTCTTGGCCAAACAAAGTAAAGCTACCATGAATGCATTCTAACAATTCTAGTTCAAGATACCCATAGGAGAGTATAAATCCTCAATCCTAGGGTACAATTACTACTACTAAGTTATGCTACCATGACATGCATTCTACAATGCTATGTCAAGCTATCCCTTAGGACAGTATAGATTTTCAGTATATCCCAAGCTATCAACCTTAGTCTTATTCTACTAAGCCAAACTATACATGGAAGAAACACAAGCCTCAGCTTTAAGCTATCCTAACTTGGTTTTGTTTTGCCTAGTCAAGCTATATATGAAAGCATCATACATCACAACTTCAAGAATATTCTAGTCTAACATGATTTGATTCATTTTAGGCTATTAAATCAACTTAGAATCCTTCTATGTGAGAGAACTTGATTCACCTATCTTGTTCATGTCTAAGTGGATAAGAGAAAAATAATACTCAATTAAGATCACCTCATATTGACTTTACCCCCAAATTACTAACAACAACGGCTACAAGCCCTATTTTCAATACTAACTTCATTCTATCATGATCAATGTCTAAAAAAGCTATTGAATCATTTTGATAATTAGAAGGTAATTCTAGTCATGCTTGATAATAAAGGTTCAATTCTAACTTTACAAGTCAAGATCCTTCCTATTTAATCAAACCTAGTTCAATTCATATTTAGATTGTCAAGACCCCAAAGTACACCCTAGAAGATAGGGCATCCTTCAAGTCGGGACACAACGTAGCTGAACTCTCGAAGGTCTTGTACAAGCCCTTTGACATCATTCATTGCATACATGTATGAAAAGTAGTGCGGAATTAAAACTTTTCACACATACGAATAATACTTCAAAATATCTTTCATAGAAAATTATACGAAGAGGCTAAGTCTCAAAGTTGCCATCTTAGACATACAAATATCTTGGGTCACGGCCCACATAGCAACAAAATGGAAATATCTAAGTCTATTACAATGTCATTAACAAGAATGAATGTTAATATCCAAGATTCACTTCAATGACTCCTCTCAATTGCCACCTACACCTTTAGATATAAAACAAAATATATGGAATTAGTACATCAGAATGTACTAAGTATATTGACATGCAACTAAAACCATGCTAAAAGGACATTTGTATAAAACAATATCTTTTAGAGAAAACCTCCTAGTATAAGTATAACCACTTCAAGTCATCACAAGCACATTTAAGTCACATTACACAATATAGCATATCATGAATTCAAACCATACAAGCATACAAATGTCCTACCAAAGGTTATCCTAGACTTCCTTGAGTGAGATATGAAGCGACCGCCCATACAACCCTTCATACACACCTAAGTGATACTTAAAACTACCTAAAGCAAGATTATTCTCACTTTATAAATAAACTCCCTAAATAGAATTACTCTAAAACTCACCTAAGTAAAACATAAAAAGACAGGCCATACACCCTCCTCAAACCTACGTAGGCAATCCTTAAAGCTACTATAGATAAATACCTTTCCATTTACATGCATTTAACTTAAGCCATTGTGTTCATTGATCCATTTAATAGAAATTCAACAATTAAGGACTTTCACATAATGGTCTTGAAGAATACTTAGGAGCCTACATTACTCTAGCATCTTCAAAGCCTACTCGTGTAATGTTTAGATAACGTCTCATTCCACTATATAAACTTTGTTGAACCTATAAAATACCAGAATATATCCCACATGATGAGAATACGTAATAACCGACATAGACCATATTAGCTAGGAATGGAATCCAGAGTCTCCTCTACCCTGATGGAGGGTGTTCTACTTGTCAATGGTAGCTTTAAGACATCCCATGTAGGAACATAGTTAAGAAATATCAAGGGTTTCTTTGTACTCTACTATCATCTTAAGTAGAGTCACTCCCCAAGCATACTCACTGAGTGCTAGCTTTTGTTCTCATAGAGTAATTCAATCACAATGGCATATGCAGAGGTATATAATAGTCATAACCAAATCATAATACACCTTACCAAAGATGGATCCACTAGGGTTGCCACACAATGGTTAAATAGGATAGCTTATGACTTTCTTAAGGATAGTTTCATGACGTTCCAACCAACCTACCCCTAAGTCCATCATTCACACAAGAGGGTATCATTACGACTTTCAACTTCAACGATATCATAACCCTCCATCTAGTTTGAAGGTTCCACATTAATGACCCTCTTAACTATGTTCAAGGTCATATTTCAATCATACATACACATACATGACAAAGGTGATTTATCCTACTAAGTAACAAGTCATATTCATATTCTTAATGTATCAAGTAGAAGGACATAGGTCTACCACAACAAGACACACATACTTCACTTATTACATGTACAATGTCATTCAAGTAGCACATAAGAAAAACTTGGTCTACTACAAGTCACCCTATTCGTTCTTATAGAAACATCATCATAAACCATCATAAGACTCATATAGTCAATTAAGAAGAATCATACTTCAACATCAAGTAACTTACATTAATACATCTCCATAATCTACTATAAACACATCATCCATTAGAGGAACTCATGCTTTGACTTCACTTATACACATAAGTCATTTAGACTTTCACAATAGATCACATATACAAGTCATTTCATGATAACATAATAAGTCATAAAGTAATGCTTATGAGGCCACATTCTTCACAATTATATCACATAAGCACCACCACCGTAAGTGGACCACACCAATCAACACAATTCAATACATATACTACAAAATATAGAAGAGTTTAGGTCAACATACCACCAATACATCATCCACATATCCAATCCTTAGCCAATTCAACCAATTCAATTCACAAAAGCTCTTACCAATTGTCAAATACACCAATCCAAACAAATAATCAAACCATACAATTACCCAACATAATCTGATATAGAATTTATCAAATTAGGACATCCTATATACAATTATAACATAATTCATACATATATCAATAGCCCAATACAATCTACATAAGAATTCAATACAATAGAGACATGATCAAATCATCCATAATATAGTTAAAATTAGGATTTCATGATTTTCATGGGTTCATAAGAAATTTGATCTAAAATCATTTAATTAACGTCAATTATATCATAAATCATTGATTCAAATCATTTTATGCAAGAACCCATAGCTAGAATTCAAAATAGAAGATTTCATGTTTTTTATCATCTTTGAAAACCATTGAAATTGACTCCTTGAATGGAAGAGAATTCAAGGATGAAGCACCATACATTTATTGTGAAGAAAAGCCCATGAAATTTATGGAGAAAAACTTGAAAAAATTGTCTTCTTCCTTGGAGCTTCAAAGTTTCATCAATGGAGATTTTGGAGAGAAGAATGGAGAGTTTTTCTTTTAGACTTGAGGGCTTTGATTTGAATGGTAAATTGTAGTTTAAAAGGGCTCAATAATTGTCAATAACTAGTCCCAAAAATACCCAAAAGACCCCTGCACCTATAGGACATTTTAATCAAGTAAAACTTAACTTAAATTTTCGGAGTTATCATCGGGAAACAAGTCCGCGATGCGGAGCTGTTCCCACATTATTTTTGAAAATAAATTTTAAGATAGTAGAGTCCACATTTTTTTTGTGACGCGGACCAAAATCTGGTCCTTGATGAACCAAGTCCGCGACACAAACTGGTTCCATCTATGTTCATTTTTTTACTGCCTCAACACACTTCCTCTAAACACTATTATAAACCATTTTAAGAATTTATAGACTCATGATACACATGTTAGGATCTAGTTTCACCTAACTTGTTTTATAGGTGTTACATTCTCCCTCACTTGGACAATATTCGTCCTTGAATGAAACTAAAACACTTTAGGCACTATCAAGAGATAAAGACTCATAATGAGCAGCTCAAAACCATACCACACAATATAATATACACATATATAGGAAAAATATCAATTTCACATAAACAAGAGACTCAAAACACAACAAGAAGATAGAACTACTGCTACGACTCATCATGCAACAAGACTCACATTTTCATTTCATTTAGAAGGAACTCCTTATCCACACTAAACACATTATAGTCATTTTCATGAAAGAACAATTTAGTCAAAATTTCAAATTCTTTACAGTGACGTATGTTTTCTAACACACTAATGCAACATTTAAGCAATTTATGATGGAGGCATGACAATATGAGAGAAAAGACCGTATAAAATAATTTTATAACGTAAACATAACTTCATGAAATGCACAATGCAAGGAGATCAATGAAATTAATTTTCAACAAGACCCCTAAACTACATGCGACATACAAGATGCTACTATGACATTCTATCTCTCAAGCTTGAAAATGAATAGAAGAGAAGAGACAACAAATCACAACTCCACTACTCACCATACTCCCCCATTTAGAAGGAAACCATCACCATATAAGAGAGAAGACTATAACTTACCGGCATCATCACCCGAATTTGCTCCTTTAGCTTGAAGAACATAGAAGTGATTCCTCTTTGGAGCCTCACCTTCTGGAGCACTAGGAGGAACTTCCTTGACTTCTCTTCCTCTCGCTGCAATAGTAGGACAATCCCTCACCTTATGACCATCCTTACCGACCCCAAAACAACCACCAATACCGGCTAGACATTTTTTCAAAGTGCTTCTTATTTAGCACAAGTAGTCTTAACACCTTGAGAACTACTACCACTCTCAATATTGACCTTAGGATCACTAGATCCATCATGGTTTGGAGCCCTCTTCTTGAACCTAGGTTGGTTTTTCTCATTGTATATATCCCTCTTTAAGTTCCTTGAGATCCTACTAAGTTTGGACGCCTCAATGGATTGTGCATACGCCATAAGCCTAGACAAGTTCATGTCATTGTAGAGCATGGTCGTACGCCATTCTTTTTTCACAAGGTCGGCAATACCGGTCACAAACCTACTCATCTCATCCCTATGGTTAGACACCAAGGATGGATAATACCTATAGAACAAGGTGAACTTCAAAGAATACTCTTCCACACTCATTTTCCCTTGCCTAAGGTTGGTGAACTTCTCAACCTTCAGCTCCCTCATTTCCCGGGGAAAGTACTTTCCTAAGAAGGCTTCCTAAACTCCTCCCACTCTATGGGACCCTACTAAACCGACCTATTGTCTTTCCATTGGGTGTATCACACTTGAGAAACTTTCCTCAATTAGTACGAATCCAACTCCGCCTTTTCCCTAGAAGTCACCCTATAACACTCAACACCTTGTACTCACTATGAAGAAACTCTTGAGGGTATTCTCCCACCTTAGAGCCAAGAAAGATAGAAAGATTCATCCTTACAAAGTCCCTCAACCTAGAGGTCATAGTACTCTCCAGAAAACTCACCCTAGGCTCAACACCCCTATTCACGTGAGTTGTCATGGCTCGGGCTAAAGCAAGAAGAGCCTCTCTAATCTCCCCATTAGTCATGTCCAGGGGAACCACCAGAAACTCATTACTTCACCTCCCATAGAGACTTAATCACCTTGTGGAAGAACTTGGACACCTTGGAGAACTTGAACTCCTTGTAGATCTAATGCACTTTGGGGAATTCCCTCATGAACTCCTTATTCTTCCAACCTTCCTGTGGCCATTTTTCTTGTATTCATACCCTATAATCACAAGAGAAGAGATAAGAAATAGACATTTATAACCTCAACCCTATTGTCACGACACAATAGTGATGAAGAAATTGAAACTCTATCGTTCTATAGCCTCTCGCTCATAGATGTGTCGCTACTCACACCGATGAACAAGACTCTACTAGACGTGGCTTTAATAAGACTTAGGATTCCAAAGGACTACTTCATAACCTATGCTCTGATACCAAGTTTGTCACAACCACAAAATACACCCTAGGATATAGGGCATCATTTAAGTTGAAACACGACGTACTTGACCTCTCGGAGGTCTTGTACAAGCCCTTTGACATCATTCATTGCATACATGTATAAAAAATAGTGCAGAATTAAAAAATTTCACACAAACGAATAATACTTCAAAATATATTTCATAGAAAATTATAGGAAAAGGGCTCAAAATCTCCATCTTAGGCATACAAATATCTTGGGTCACGACCCATACAATAACAAAATAACAAAATTAATATATATAAGTTTATTACAATGTCTGTATCAAAAAAACTTAACATAGTGATATCCCTGAATCAATTGAGGACATACCACAACTTTGATTGAATGAATGATAATATATAAGCTTCACTTTATTGACTCCTCTCAATTTCCACCTACACCTTTTGAGATAAGACAAAATATAAGTAATTAGTACATTAGAATGCACTAAATATGGTGACATACGATTAAAACAATGCTAAAAGGACATTTGTATAAAACATGCTCTTTTCAGAGAAAAACCTCATAATATAAGTATAATAAACCATTTCAACTCATCACAAGCACATTTAAGTCACGTTAAACAATATAGTATATCTTAACTTTAAACCATAAAAGCATACAAATCTCCTATCAAAGGTCATCCTAAGACTCCCTTGAGTGAGATATGAAGTGACCACCCATACAACCCCTTCATACACACCTAAGTATCCTTAGGACTACCTAAAGCAAGATTATTCTCATTTCATAAATTAACTCCCTACCTAGAATTACTCTAAGACTCACCTAAGTAAAACATGAAGCGACCGCCCATACACCCTCCTCAACCCTACCAAGGCAATAATTAAAGCTACTTTAGATAAGTACCTTTTCGTTTACATGTATTAAACTTAAGTCATTATATTCATTAAGCCATTATATTCATTAAGCCATTTAATAGAAATTCAACAATTAAGGACTTTCACATAATGGTCTTGGAGGATACTTAGGAACCTACACTGTAGCATCTTCAAAGCCTACTCATGTAATGTATAGATAGCGTCCTATTCCACTACCTAAACTTTATAAAACCTATCAAATACTATAATGTATCCCATATAATGAGAAAAGGTAATAACCAACATATACCATACTAGCTAGGCATGGAATCTAGAGTCTCCTCAACTTTGAAGGAGGGTGTTCTACTTGTCAATCGTAGAACTAGTACATATCCCATGTAGGCACATGGTTAAGAAATATCAAGGGTTTCTTTGCACTCTAGTCACATCTTAAGTAGAGTCACTCCCCAAGCATAATCACACGGTGCTAGCCTTTGTTATCATAGAGTAATTCAATCACAAGGGCATATGAAGAGGTACCGTATAGGAGTCATAACCAAATCATAATACGTCTTACCAAAGATGGATCCAGTAGGGCTGCCACACAATAGTTAAATAGGATAGCTTATGACTTTCTTAAGGATTGTTTCATGCCATTCCAACCAACATACCCTTAATTCCATCATATATTCACACAAGAAGGATACCATTACGGTTTTCAACTTCAAGGATATCATAACCCTCTATCTAGTTTGAAGGTTCCACACTAATGACCCTTTTCACTATGTTCAAGGTCATATTTCAATCATACATGCACATACATGACAAAGGTGTTTTAGCCTACTAAGTCACGAGTCATATTCATATTCTTCATGTATCAAGTAGAAGGACGTTGGTCTACCACAGCAAGACACACTTAGCGAAAACTAGGTCTACTACAAGTCACCCTATTCATCATATAGAAACATCATCATAAACCATCATAAGACTCATATAGTTAATTAGGAAGAATCATACTTCAACATCAAGTAACACACATTAAGAAATCTCTGTAGTCTACTATAGACACATATCATCCACTTGAAGAACTCATGATTTGACTTCATATATAAACATAAGTCATTTATACCTTCACAATGATCACATATACAAGTCATTTCATAATAACATGATAATTAATAAAGTAATTCTTATGAGGCCACATTCTTCACAATCATATCACATAAGCACCACCACCATAAGTGGACCATACCAATCAACACAATTCAATGCCTATACTACACAATATAGAAGATTTTAGGTCAACATATTACCATTCCATCATCAGCACATCCAATCCTTAGCCGATTCAACCAATTCAATTCACAAAGGCTCTTACCAATAGACATATGCACCAATCCAAACCAATAATCAAACCATACAATGACCCAACATAATTCAATATGAAATTCATCAAATTAGGACAGCCTATAATCTAACTTAATTCATACATATATTAGTAGCCCAATACAATCTACCTAAGAATTCAATACAATGGAGACATGATCAAATCACCCATAATATAGTCAGAATTATGATTTCATTATTTGCATGGGTTCGTAAGCAATTAATCTAATATTATTTAATTAACGTCAATTATGTTATAAATCATTGATTCAGATCATTTTATGCAAAAACCCATGGCTAGAATTCAAAAAAGAAGATTTTATGTTTTTGATCATATTTGAAAACCATTGAAATAGACTCCTTGAATGGAAGAGAATTCAAGGATAAATCACCATACCTTAATTTTGAAAAAAATCCCCCGAAATTGATGGAGAAAAACTTGGAAAATTTTTCTTCTTCTTTGGAGTTCCAAAGTTTCATCAATGGAGGTTTTGGAGAGATGAAATATAGAGGTTTGTTTTGGACTTGAGGGTTTTGATTGAATGGTGAATTGGGGTTTAAAAAGGCTCAATAAGAGTCAATAACTAGTCCTTAAATACCCAAAAGACCCCTGCACTTATAAGACATTTTACCCAAGTCATGCTTAACTTAAATTTTCAGAGTCATCTTCGGGAAACAAGTCCACCAAGAGGAGCTGTTCCCACATTATTTTTGAAAATAATTTTTGAGACAGTAGAGTCTGTGTTGTTTCCACGACGTGGACAAAAATTTTGTCCTTAATGAACGAAGTCCGTGACGCGGACTGGTTCCCTCTATGTGAATTTTGCTGCTACATTGGGCAGCTTTCTAACCCAAGGTTGGGTCCTCTTCAAGAACCCCAAAGGAAGTTCTTGAGGACTTGGGCCCAGACGTTTCAACCCTAAACACTCTTCTATATGTTAGGAACCTCTAATATAAATTTGAATTCCAAACAACACTTAAAACATGCCAAGGCACACTAGACACACAAGCACATTTCAAGGCTAATGTAACACTTCAAAAATCCAATATGAGTTTTAAGGACTAACATAGGTGCCATGGGGTCTAGACATTGTTAAAATACCTATAATTATGAATATAAGTAATTTAGGAGGTTTAAGAACCAAAGCATACAAGAACGTCCATGACATTTGGAAATTTGGTTCAAGGACGTATTAGCGTGCCTTAGCCTATTGGACTAGCTTTTAGGAGTCGAAAATTCATGAAATTAGGTGGAAGGTTGTATTACATATTTTTAGGGTGATCTTCTTTGAAACTTCCGGTTACGACTCCCCAAGAACCAACCAAGGGCCCTTGAGGAGGACCCTAGCATGTTAAAGGCAATACTGCCTGGGCAGTGTGCACCAACAAGACCCAAACGACGGCTCGTGTGTGGATTGATGGGGTGTCGATGGCAACCGTCGCCACACACTTAGAAAAAAGAAGCCCTTTCCTGCACAAGTCTCTGACCAAGATGACGGTTGTGCAGGACGGATGGGGGGCGGGACCAACCGTTGACTCACAGACGGCCCGTCGACGGGGTTCCATCTGTGAGGGTCCAAGTTCCTTCACATTTAATTTCATTTCATTTGAAATAATTAAGGGGTTTAAGGTTTATTTAGGGATTAAAGTAAGATTAATTAACTTATTTAACCCCCTATATAAAGACCCCAACACTTATTAAATTAAACACAACTCTAAAAATAAATCCTCTTCCTTCTCATTTTTCTCTCTCTCTATATTTGGAAGACACCATTGAAGACAAGCTAGGGATTTCAAAAGTTGGGTTTTCAAGTTGGTTCACACAATTATGAATTTGATGTTATAAAATGAGTTGTTTATGGTTTCTTTAGGATATAATGGATATATTAGCATGTAGTTTAACTTTATTATAGTAATTTGTGATGATTTGACCTTAATTGAAGAGCATGATCCTTAACCCTTAACCCTAGGTTATGTAAAATGGGGTTGTGATTGATTCAATTGTCATGATGTTTTTACACCAATCATTAACAAATTAGAATTAATTGTTGTCTTTCATGCTAATCTTTAAAATAAATCTAGGTTATGGAAATTGGCCTATCTAATCTTGTTTTAAGCATTGATTTGGTATTGAATTATGGTGTAGTGACTCTTCTAGTATTATTATCATGTTTATTTTTGAATTATAATGTGGAACATGTAAATTGGATTTAATTGAGGGTTTATGGTATGGCCTAAATGATGAACTATGAAGGAGACTTGGTACGTCTTGGTATCTCTATCTTTACTTCTAATTGTGATTAATTGTGGTTAAGTCATGATGTTATATTAGAGTATGACTTGTATTATGATTAATATAGTGGTATAATGTTGAATTAAAATGTTTTGACTATGGTTTGTGAGGTGTTGGCTAAGATGTAAATGTTATAAGGATGGTGATGACTATCAATGTGCCTTGTTATGTTATGAAATGCTAATGTGTCAACCTCACTTATATGAATTGTGATGAAAGGACTATACTCATGCATTTCTTATTGAGCTATTGATGATGATGATTATACAAGGGGTAGGCCCTATGACATAAACTAAGGTATGATTGATAATTACAGGTTTGAAGATACTTCAATTAAGGGACTTAGCTTAGCATCGAGTAAACTTGACAATGGGAGGTGATGACTTCCATAGAGGATGATTCGCCCTATAGTTCTACACGAGATGTTGACTTCCCGAAGAGGAATACTCATCCAATATATTCCCATGAGAGGAGACCCCAATTACCAATTGGTATCAAGAGGGAATAACTATCTCTTAGTTCTTAAAATATGTTTCCTCCATAGGAAGACTAGCTAGTGGATCCACCTAGAAAGCTATGTTTATGAATGGTTTTACTTTGGCGGGTAGACCACCATCTTTTGGTGTAAGGTTTACAACACCGGATTCCACACTTATATCTTGTGGACTATGTCGGTTAACGAAAGTGTTCCCTAAATAAATATAAAGTAATGAAGTGTAAACTAGCTAAGGTGACTTGAGAGGTTTAACTTAACCTAGGTAGGTGAATGGGACTCTACTTATGCCTTGCATTAGTTGACCTTGATGGAAGCTTTAGGAAGTTGATATTATGTATGCATCTGATAATGATGTATATGATGATAACATGTTGACGCTACAATATAAATGATATTATATGATGATGATTATCTCTTGAACATGTAATTGGGTTGTACTCTAAAGTATGATGTTATGTGTCCGTAAAGGTCATGTTATGTGAAGTTGGACATTGGTCATGGTTTCTTGTTGAGGCTACTTGGTTGAGTAAGGTTATGGGGCTTTGCTTGGTCATTGCACTTGTTGACTCGATGATGATTCCTGACTAGTTGTCTTGCTTATTATGATACGATTAACTCTTACTCATGTTTGTGATGTCATTCCTTGATGATAGTGTTGTATCAGATTATGGGCTCTAGTATAACGATATGCATATTACTTGGTTGAGTTAGTAAGCATATGTTGTTGTTTGCTATGACTTGCTTGATTGTGCATAAGACTTTTTTAAAAGGATAAATGAGCATGGTTTAAACTAAATGTCCCTTTTTAGCATGTTTTGCTATTATATGTGCATATGGCCTCATACTTAGTACAAGTGGAGTACTAACCCCATTTTCTTCTTTCCCAAACATCTTAGGTTCCGGTCATGAAAGGCTCATTCAAGACGACTTGAAGAAGGCTTGGATATTTTCTATCACCCAAGTGGGTAGGTCCTCACTTTTGGAGGGGCGATGCCAATATCTTTCATATGAAGTTTCTTTGTTTTTATAAGACTTTAATGTTCATTCCACTTTCATTTCAGTACAATTTATATAATCCTATATGTGGCTTCTTTACATTAATGTAGGGCTATGCCCAAATTGCTATGATCTTTAGATGGTATGAGATGAGACAACTCTTAAGACTACGGTCTATCTTATATATATAGTTATATGCAATAAAAGTAGAAGGCTATGTAACCTTCCTATACTAAGGGTCAATGTATACTCGATATATATATATATATATATATATATATATATATATATATATATTATGTGTATGTAGAGGTCTATGTAAACCTCCAAATAGAAGTAGTAAAAAATTTAAATTTTTCGCTAAATTTGAATTATGAATGTGATTATGTAATCTAAGAGACTATTCCTACCCCTCAAGAGGGAAACGACGCCGGTTACATCTAAGGGGTAAACCCGGATGTGACAGCTAACTTCCGAACGTCTTGGACGTTTGACCTCCAAAGTCTTTCAAAATCAATACACTGCCTCTAAACACTATTATAAACCATTTTAATACTTTATAGACTCATGTTACACATGTTAGGATCTAGTTTCACCTAGATCTTATTAGAGGTGTTACATAGATGATCCTAACAATGATTAATTACTATTTAAGAAAACTGAATTTAGAAGATCAATTTAGAAACTTCAAACTTGTCTCTAATGGATTAAAACCACAATCATCACCTTCATCAACTTATATTAGGGTTCATTAAGTAATTCACATTAAAAACATCATATAATCATTAAACAAACATAATTGAATGATATCCACTAGATTGGAGTCACAATCAAGCCCTACCCACAATACAATCACAACCTTAGCTAGATTGGGGTATTTTGATTCACAAATATAGGGGAAACTATGGGGGCTCCATGAGTGGAAGAACCCATGTATGAATAAGCTTCACATAACTTTGATCAATGCCCTAAAAAATCTCCAATAATTGGTGAAACTCGACCTAGTTGCTGCCCCAACTTCCTTTCTTCTTGTTCCTCTAAAGAGAGGATATTTGGAGAGTGATTTGGGATCTTTAGGTGCATTAGTTAGAATGATTAGTTTACGGTTTATTATACTTATATAGGTGATAATTTTACTCATTAATCAACCTATATTATATCCTAATTAAATAACTAACTAATTACCAAAACCCCAACTTAAAACTAAAAGACTAAAAAGTGGAAGCACCTACTCCCTCAACCTACGGACCGTAGGTGGAGCTACTGCCCGTCGTTTGCCCTTCATAGATTGGGTCTGCAACTCTCGAAGTTTCAGGGTCCTTCCAAATTCTAAGTGGGACCAACACCCTTGACCTGCGGGGCGTCAACCCATGTACTGACCGTAGATGGCCCTTTGTAGGTCACACATAGGGGTATCAAATGGGCGGGTTGGGTTTAAATTGAAATTAGTAAATGGGTTAAATAGAAATCAGGTTGGATCTTGATCCCCCAAGTTTACTTTAAAAATGGGTTGGATCTTCACCCACCCAATTTGACCCGATTAATCTCAATAATTTGACAAATTGATATTTAACTTTTCTAATCACAATTTGAATTTCTTCTCAAGAGTTTTTTGTTAAAAAGTAATCAAATAGATAGATAAATCCTAAAATATGTTAAATAGATAATAATTCATATATTTAATATAGGAACATATCTTTAATAAAAAAATTTAAAACGGGTTGAAATTGGAGATTGAATTGGGCTCAATTCGAAAATTCTCTTCAAATGGGTTAAGCTTGAATGTGTTGAGATTGAACCCAATTCAAATTATCTTGAGTCCAATCCTTAAAATTCTGGGAGGGTTAGGGGGTTTACCTATGTTTGAGTTCATTTTTGACACCCCTACTGACACCAAATGTTGCAGACCTTCCCGCCAAGGCAGCCTTGGGAACTGATTTGGGGTCCTCTTCTAGGACCCCTCAATTGGTCTTAGGAGAGTCATATCCATATGGTTTACCTCTATTCATGGTGTTCAAAATGTAGGAGTCAATTCAACAAGTTTTCACCCTCAAACAACACTCCAAACCTCGACGACAAGACCCGTACAACTCACTAGTCCAAATGACTAGTTTCAGACGTCATGATCCTTTATTAACGTTTGACCTCTAAAATCATCAAACTAACTTAAATAGTCATCTTTCTTGTTTAAACAAGTTTCTATCTTATATTAATCCAGTGCTAAAAAGCTCGTCGGTAAATATTACCAATCGATTTTAATATGTTGGTAAACTTACCAACTAAAAATTAGTTGGTAACACCCAAAGATGTTGTTACAAAATTTTGAAATATGGCCTTGAGATTTTCGTTGGTAAATTTACCAACTAATTTTTTGTTAGTTATCGTTGTATCTTTACTAACGAATTGAAAAGGAGTTGATAAATTTTTTTCTTCATTTTTCGATTAATACATTAGTTATTGGTTGATAATTTTAGTAACAAAATATTTGTGTTGGTAATTTGCCAATAAATTTTAAATATTTTTTTTTCATCCGGTGTTTCGGTACTACTCCCTAACAAAAGTGATTATGTACCTAACATGAATCGAACCTGAGACCTCTTGGTTAAAGATGCAGAGTACTTACCACTAAAAATTAGTTGGTAAACACCCAAAGATGTAGCTACAAAATTTTGAAATACGGCCTTGAAATTTCCGTTGGTAAATTTACCAACTAATTTTTGGTTAGTTATCGTTAATATCTTTACTAACGAATTGAAAATGAGTTGATAAAAAAAAATTCTTCATTTTTCGATTCATACATTAGTAATTGGTTGGTAATTTTAGTAACAAAACATTTGTGTTGGTAATTTGCCAATAAATTTTAAATACTTTTTTTTTTGTTTTTCATCCGGTGTTTCGGTACCACTCCCTAACAACAATGATTATGTACTTAACATGAATCAAACCTGAGACCTCTTAGTCAAAGATGCAGAGTACTTACCACTATACGACAACCCCTGTTTTTAATAAATTCTAAATACTTTAGTGTGATTATTTATTTTTCTAATAAATTTACTAATTGATTGTTAGTTTATAGGTAATATATTCCGCAATTTCAATGTTTACTAACTAATTGATTGACAATATGTTTAAAATATTATTAGCTGAATGATTATTCAATAGTAAAATATTTATTAATTTATTGCATTTAAAAATCTAAAAACACGAATATAAATCCATAAATATTAATAAATTTTATAAATCATATTTAATAACGCAAAATGTATGATAACAAGTTAAATTAATCTCAATATGACACATATCATTATATCAAAAAAATTAATTTGAGCATGTTTATTAAATATATTGAACTAAGTCTAAATTTTGGCCAAAAGTTAAAACGCCTAACAACACAAACTAAAAATGGAAGACTCAAAACCTGAAACAACCATATGTTAGATATAAAAATGACCTTTGCAAGCTAATTGAACTGACAGAATTTCCACCAGAGCACGTTTACAAAAAAATACTAAGCAAAATCAAATTTTTGCCAAAGGTTAAAATTTAAATCGCCTAGCGGTACAAACTGAATATGAAAATCTCAAAATCCAAACCAGTCATCCTATAAAGCGAAAAAAAAAACAAAATACAAAATAAAATACTTTTTTTTATTATTCTAAAAGTACCTCAGGGATTATGTCATCCCCTTGGTTACATTTTGAACAAATATGGTCTGGGTATTTGTGCCCAACTAGCTTGCAGTATCTTGTCATCAGTTCTTCGGATATGAATCCTTGCTTTATTTCTCTAGTTGTTGGCGTAGCTTCTGGTTGTAACAGGGACAAAATCCATTTTTGGACTTCTTCCATATCTTCTTGTCTTATTTCTTTTGAATTGGCGTATATCATTAAGTGATCTCTCGAATAGTAGCTCCATATGGCGTTGCCTTGTAGATAGTTATTTGCTAGCTCTTGTATAATAGTTGATAATCCAATTATCCTTTTATTGGCATAAAAACTGGGTATCTCAACTCTCGTTATCTCTGGCTGTTGGCCTATATCTTCTGGGATTATCATTTCCCGTGTTAGCCCAATTTTGACTATCTGGATCATTGACTTTATTTCATCATAGAGTATCTCCGCTGGTGCTGTGTAGAATCTTATGAAAAATAAGTTTCCTTTTGTTATCTTTTTATATATTAAAAATGCTTTGTGGACCTCTGGGATTCCACTTATTCTTCACCTGTATATGTATAGACTGTATTTAATAATCCATAGTTATAACAAGTTTTTACTAGGTTTGGATTAGTTTTTGGTTGTGCAATTAACGTGTTATAACCTTGTAGTTTTTGGGTTAGGTAGTCTTGGGTTTTTTCTAATGTCGTGGTAGATTTGGGTTTTTGATTCAAAAAGTTTTGTATCTTGTATAGGTTTTCAATATATGTTCGGGATATATGGTTATATGTTTTCTTCTCTTTATGCAGGCTAGCTGCATACGTAGATGTTTGTGGTGCTAAAGTATCTATTATTTGTACCTTTGGAGTAAATGGTTTGGTAAATATGTTATTTAAGTTTGTGTTTTTTGGTGTAGGTTTCTCCATAGCTCCTTTGCTTGTACCTGCAACATCAGTAATGTCATGGGTTTTAAGGAGTTCCCAACGTCTCCTTTTAGCTCTGGCTGTTTTTCGTCTGCCGAACGACGTAGTTCCGCATTTTTAGAGTCATGCTGCTGACTGTTAGCTTTCAGATTTTGTACATCTGTCTCTATTTTTTCCATTTTCTGGCATAGATTTGTCATCATTGCCAATAGATCTTTCATTGTATCTCTTTCTTGAGAGGTAATCTGCAATAAGATTTTCATCAGTTTTAATAATCTCAATTGTAAATGTAAAATTCAATATATTTAATATCAATCTTCTTATTTCTTTTGTTGTAACTGAATCATCTATCTTTTTGGTTATCCACCACTTTACCTGTGTGTTATCTGTTCTTACAATAAATTTATTGTAAACTATATATGGTTCAAATGTTAACAAACATTTATATAATGCAAATAATTCTTTTCTATTTATTTCCCATTTTGCTTGTGCTTCGGTGTATGATCCTGAGCAGTACCTGCAATGGTGTTCTATCTTTTCTTTGTTATATTTATATTTTAGTACTCCTCCATAACTGTGGTCACTTGAATCTGTTTCAATTATATATGTAAATGTTTTACTTTCATCAGGGAAATATAGTTTTGGTAATTTCTTGCATAATTTTTTGATATTTCTTATGTGTTCTTTATCTTTGTTGTCAAAATGATATTCAACATCTTTTTTAAGTTTTTTGTATAGTGATTTTAAATGTTCTGCTAGTTTTGGTATGTATTCTCTTACTTGGTTTACTAATCCTAAGAATGATTGTAATTTCTTTTTTGTATCTATGTTTTCATCAATAGTAATTATTTTTTGTACTATATGAGTTCGCATTTTTATTCCATTTTTATCTATTTGTATTCCTAGAAATTCTATTTGTGGTTTCATAATTTCTGCTTTACTTTTACTTAAACTTATACCTGAAAATGTTTAATTATATGTATAAATTTTTCTAATAATCTTATATGTTCATCTTGTGTTTTAGAATATAGTAATATATCATCTATATATAAACACAATTTTCTAACTGGTTAAAACAATTATCCATAAAATGTTGGTATCTACCTGGTGCATTTTTATATCCAAATGGTAATACATTCCATTCATAGAATCCTTGTGGTACTGTGAATGCTGTTAATTGTTTAGATTCTTCTTCTAGTTTTAGATGGTAAAATCCTGATTTACAATCAAATTTACTAAAATAATTATATCCTTGTATTTATCTTATTTTTAGTATTTTGTTTGGTATTGGATAGTTATATGTTTTAGTTTTGGCATTTAAATTTTTGTAGTCTATAACCATTCTACTTTTTCCTCTTTTTTGTTCACTGTGTTTTATAACTATAAATGATGTGCTTGTATGTTTACTATTACTTTCTTGTATATGATTTTTTTCTAGCAATTCATTTATATGTATTTTAAATTCTTGCAAATCATCAAAATTGTATTTTAATGGTTTTTGTGTTATTATACTATTTTCATCTATTAATTCAATTTTTATTTTTGTTTTATGTTTTTTCCATCCTTGTAGTGGATCTTCATTATATAATTGTTCTAGTTGTTCATTAATTATTTTAACTTTGTCTATTGTAAATATAATTATTTCTAATTGTAATATTTGTTTCTTATTTATATTTTCCATTTCTTGGTTTATTTTTCACTTCCTTTTACCCATTCCATAGGTTTTCGTTGTTTATTATTTACTCTCTTTGCTCCTATTTTGTTTCCGCATGGTGTGGTAAACCACCAATGTGTCTTTGTTATTATATGTGGATAAAATTTATCTAAAGATGGCATTCCTAATAATATATCTTTTGTGGTAAATTCAAAATTATACATTTCTTCTATTGTTAGTATTTTATCCCATATTTGTATTTTTATATTTTTTGCTTTATATTTAATCATGCTTCCTTCGTTATTAAATCCTGTTACTACCGTAGGTGTTTTTAATTTTTCCCATTTATCTTCTGGTAAGCAATTATATTTACATATATTCGCTTCTGCTTCTGTATCTATCATAGAGGTATAATATCTGTTGTGATATCCTTCTACAATAATTTTTGCAAGTATAAATATTTTCATTAATCATTTTGTTCTTTTTATAATTATTTTCTTATTTTGACAAGTTATTGTTAATTGTTCATTTTCTATGTTGTACGGTTTAACTTTTTCTAACCATTTTATTCCTATTGTAATATTATGGTTTCCTTGGTATATTTTAAATGGTATTACTAAGGGTATTCCTCCTATAATTATTTCTTTTTACGTTGTTTCTTCATTTGTGTTTACTATCTCACTAGGTAATCCAGGGCATATTGTAACGACCTGTTTAGTCGTTTTGAGCAGCAGACTTTGATTCTGGAAAAACTAGCAAAGACAACGGGCCCCATGACGGACCGTCGTAGGCACGACGGACCGTCGCAGGGTTTCGTTTCAAAACACTTAGAAAATCTGAAAATTGGGTACTGAAATCGACTCTCTGAACTTCGTAACGGAATGGCAGGACGGATCATTACAGGTGTGACGGACTGTCACAGACTCTTCAGAGAAATTGAGTCTCTGAAGTCTGTGACGGAGCAGCAGGACGGTCCGTCGCAGGCGCGACGGGCCGTCGCAGGCTGCGTAATCCCAGTCTGGGTTGGATTTCTTTATACGTTTTAAGGGACGTTTTTGACTATTCCTGCTTTAATTATAAAGTTAGTGGGTTAATGTTAATAAGTCTAATTACTTGGGGGTTAAAAGAGGTAACCTTAAGTTAATTAGTGGGTTATTATTGCTTTTATTCTTAATTATATACTAATTAGGGTAAAAGAAAGAGGGTTTGACTAAAGAAAATAGAAAGAACAAGAAGAGAGAGAGAGGGTCGATCGAGAAGGGGAAAGCACAAAGCTTTGGAGAAAATTTGCTTGCTTCACTAATCTTTAGTGGAGGTAGGTTATGGTTTCTCTTACGATATTCGTGGTACACTCTTAAGAGCGAATGATATGTATTGATAATATTGTAAACCCTGCTATGTGCTTAATTGTATGCTTGCATGAATGTAATTATATAATTGTGATTATATGAGCATGATGAAGTTATTGAATACCAAATCTTGCAAAACCCTAATCTCTTTGTTAATGATGAGGCCTTGGTATAAAAGAAGGCGTGATGAACTAAAATAATGAAATTGATGATGCCTTGGTAAGAAAGAAGGCTTGATGAATTGATAGAAGGATATTAGGGGATCGGGTGTCACGAACCGACACGTAGATTTAGGGGATCGGGTGTCACGAACCGACACGTAGATTTAGGGGATCGGGTGTCACGAACTGACATGTAGATTTAGGGGATCGGTTGTCACGAACCGACATGTAGATTTAGGGGATCGGGTGTCACGAACCGACACGTAGATTTAGGGAATCGGGTGTCACGAACCTACACGTAGATTTAGGGGATCAGAGTGTCACGTTCCGACACATAGTAGTAGGGGATCGAAGTGTCACGTACCGACACATAGTAGTAGGGGATCGAAGTGTCACGTACCGACACAAGAGGATTAATGAATATGAGGGAGCGGAGTGTCACGTACCGACACAAGAGAAATAAAGATAATGAATCTTGAAAAATGTTAATATACTCAATCTAATGAACATAATTCCCAAATAAGTATGGTATTGAGGCTTGAGTCCTCATGTGTGAACTTGACGGTAATTGTTAATGATATAGTACTTGCTGTTGCTACATGTGGAGTATCATAGTTGATTTTATGATATTACTTGGTATATATTGATTTCTATTTTGAGTTGGCCGATGATATGTACTCAGTACCCGTGTTTTGTACTGACCCCTACTTTTATGTTTTCTTCTTGTTTAATTGTGGAGTGCAGCAAATGTGTCGTCATCTTCGACTAAACAGTAACTCTAGCCAGTCTTCATTACTCCGGATATCAGGGTGAGCTAATGCTTCTAGCTTTGACTGGATCTTCCTCTTCATGACTTGATGCCTTGAAGTTTCGGCATGGACTAGCTTTTATGTATTTTTAGCTTCTTAGAAACTCTTAGATTTAGTAATTTGAAGTAGATGTTCTAGTGATGATGACTTCCAGATTTTGGGAAATAATAGTTGTTGAATTGGTTTTTATTAATGAGTTTAAGTCTTCCGCATTACTTTATGTTGATATTACATTGAAATGTTAAGGTTTATATTGGTTGGTTCGCTCACATAGGAGGGTAAGTGTGGGTGCCAGTTGCGGCTCGGTTTTGGGTCATGACAAACTTGGTATCAAAGCATTAGGTTCGTTGGTCTCATCACACAAGAACGAGTCTAGTAGAGTCTTAAGGAACAGTAGGGGGATGCCTTTACTTTTCTTTGAGAGTCTATAAGACTTTAGGAAAATTCCATTCTTTCCTTCTTTCTTTCGTGCTGTTACTTGGGTTCAATTGGTATCTAGGTGATACAAATTGGTTATCGACCATCTTCACTCTATTTCGCAGATGGTTAGAACTAGAGCAACAACTGCGCCAACATCAATATCGTCAAGACAATAAGCGTCTGAGCCAGCCACTGGGGCTGTAGCTCGAGGAAGAGTAGCGGCAAGAGGCCGTGGTAGAGGTCGTGAGAGGACGTCCTCTAGAGGAAGGGGACGAGCACCTAGCCCATCTGATACTAGGGCGGTCACTCCTCCACCGACTGAAGAAGTAGTAAGAGAAGAGGAGGATGGGAAAATGAACAAGTGCAGAATGAGGGATTGCCACCCTAGCCTACCCCAGAGATGATAAATCAGGTGCTTGCTTATCTTAGTGGGTTATCTGATCAAGGTCAAACACCTCCAGTGTTTTCTGCACCACCACCTCAGGCTCCGGGGGTACAACATGCAGCCACTATGGCTCCTCGTATGGATGCCTCATTGGACATAGGCACGTTTCCACGTCTGACTACTGGGCCTATAATCACAAATGATCAGCATGAACTTTTCAGTAAGTTCTTGAAATTGAAACCTTCAGTCTTCAACGGTGCTGAATCTGAGGATGCTTACGATTTTCTGGTTGACTGTCATGAGCTACTACACAAGATGGGTATAGTAGAACGGTTTGGTGTTGAGTTCGTGAGTTATCAGTTTCAAGGGAACGCCAAAATGTGGTGGCGGTCACATGTTGAGTGTCAACCAACAGAGGCACCACCTATGTCTTGGGCCTCATTCTCTAGCTTGTTTATGGAGAAGTATATCCCCCGGACTTTGAGGGATAGGAAAAGGGATGAGTTCTTGAGCCTAGAGCAAGGTAGGATGTCGGTCAATGCATATGAGGCTAAGTTTCGTGCACTATCCAGATATGCCACCCAACTTTGTTTCAGTCCACAAGAGCGGATTCGTCGTTTTGTGAAGGGGTTGAGGTCAGAGTTACGGATTTCAGCCTTACAGGTAGCGGCTACGGCAAAATCCTTCCAAGAAGTGGTACATTTCGTGGTAGAGGTGGAAGGAGTGAAGCCAGATGAATTCACCATGGCATCGACGTCAAAGAGGTTTCGAAAGGGAGGTGAGTTCAATGGTTCTTACTCTAGAGGACAGGGTTCCGGAGGTTACTCAGTTCGACCCATTCAGTCTTCACAACGGACTATAGTTGGGGGCCCACCTCAGACCGGTCAACACTTCTCTGAGAGACCTATGCTTGACTCTAGAGAGTGTTATGGATGTGGGGAGACTGGACATATTAGGAGGAATTGTCCCAAACAGAGTTATAGACCCCTAATAGCTAGAGGTAGAGGTGGTCATGGTAGAGGCCGTTATTCTGGAGGACATGGTGGTCGAGGTAATGGTGGTAAAAAAAAAGGCCGGGGTGATGGGAAAACTGGAGCCACTACATCAAAACATGGTAGGGGCAATGGACAAACAAACGAAAGGGCCCATTGTTATGTTTTCCTTGGGAGATCGGAGGCGGAGACATCTGATGCTGTCATCACAGGTAATCTTCTAGTTTGTGACTGCATGGCTTCTGTATTGTTTGATCCTGGATCCACATTTTCTTATGTATCTTCCTGATTTGCTAATGGTCTAAATTTAAGAGAGTTAAAAGTCCAACTTCAAGAGTTGTTGAGCAAGGGCTTCATTAGACCAAGTGCATCTCCTTGGGGTGCTCCGATGTTGTTTGTAAAGAAGAAAGATGGGAGTTTTCGGATGTGCATAGACTACCGGTAGTTGAACAAGGTAACCATAAAGAACAAGTATCCTGTTCCTCGCATTGATGACTAGTTCGATCAGTTACAAGGTGCTTGTGTCTTCTCTAAGATTGACTTGACATTCGGTTATCATCAATTGAAAATACGGGCAACGGATGTGCCAACGACTGCTTTTAGAACCAGGTATGGGCATTACGAATTTGTAGTGATGTCTTTTGGTCTTACGAATGCCCCTACTGCGTTCATGAGTTTGACGAACGGGATTTTTAAGCCATATTTGAATCTCTTTGTGATCGTATTTATTGATGATATACTGGTATACTCTAAAAGTAAGGAGGAACATGAGGAGCATTTGAGAATGGTATTGGAAATGTTGAGGGAGAAAAAGCTTTATGCCAAGTTCTCTATGTGTGAGTTTTGTCTAGATGCAGTGTCCTTCTTGGGGCACGTGGTTTCTAAGGATGGAGTGATGGTGGATCCTTCTAAGATTGAGACATTGAAGAATTGGGTAAGACCTACTAATGTGTCAGAAATAAGGAGCTTTGTTGGGTTAGTTAGCTACTACCGCCGATTTGTCAAGGAATTCTCTTCTATTGCTTCCCAACTGACGAACTTGACTAAGCAAAATGTTCCATTTGTATGGTCGGATGAGTGTGAAGAAAGCTTTCAGAAGCTCAAGACTTTGTTGACTACTGCACCCATTCTCACCTTGCCCGTAGAGGGTAAAAACTTCATTGTTTATTGTGATGCATCCTATTCTGGTTTGGGTGCAGTGCTAATGCAAGAGAAGAATGTGATTGCTTATGCTTCGAGGCAATTAAAAGTGCACGAACGTAACTATCCAACTCATGATTTGGAATTGGCTGCGGTAGTGTTTGCATTAAAGCAATGGAGACACTATTTATATGGGTTTAAGTGTGAGGTCTACACGGATCATCGTAGCCTTCAGTATGTCTTTACTCAGAAAGATTTGAACTTGAGACAGAGGAGATGGATGGAGCTACTAAAGGACTACGATATCACTATCTTGTATCATCCGGGAAAAGCGAATGTTGTGGCAGATGCTTTAAGTAGAAAAGCGGGAAGCATGGGAAGTCTAGCTCACTTGCAAGCTTCTAGACGCCCATTGGCTAGAGAAGTTCAGATTCTGGCTAACGACCTTATGAGGTTAGAAGTAAATGAGAAGGGAGGATTGTTGGCTTGTGTGGAGGCAAGATCTTCTTTTCTTGACAAGATTAAGGGAAGGCAGTTTAATGATGAGAAATTGATCCGGATCCGAGATAAAGTGTTGCGAGGAGAGGCTAAGGAAGCACAAATCGATGAGGAAGGTGTTTTGAGAATCAAGGGAAGGGTATGTGTACACCGAGTTGACGATTTGATCAACACTATTCTGACAGAGGCTCATAGTTCAAGGTATTCTATACATCCTGGTGCAACCAAGATGTACCGTGACCTAAAGTAACACTTTTGGTGGAGTAGAATGAAGCGTGATATTGTTGACTTTATTGCCAAATGTCCAAACTGTCAACAAGTAAAGTATGAACACCAGAGGCCGGGAGGAACACTTCAGAGAATTCCCATTCCTGAATGGAAGTGGGAAAGGATTGCAATGGATTTCGTGGTTGGTCTTCCAAAGACAATGGGTAAGTATGACTCTATTTGGGTGATTGTTGTTAGGTTAACTAAGTCTGCTCATTTCATTTCGGTCAAGGTGACTTACAATGCAGAGAAGTTAGCCAAAATCTATGTCTCAGAAATTGTTCGGTTGCATGGGGTTCCACTCTCCATCATATCAGATAGAGGTACGCAGTTTACTTCTAAGTTTTGGAAAACATTGCATGCGGAATTAGGTACTAGGTTGGACCTTAGTACTGCGTTCCATCCTCAGACCGATGGTCAGTCTGAGCGAACGATTCAAGTGTTGGAGGATATGCTTCGTGCATGTGTGATAGAATTTGGTGGTCAGTGGGATAGCTTCTTACCCTTAGCAGAGTTCTCCTACAACAATAGCTATCACTCAAGCATTGATATGGCCCCATTTGAGGCACTATATGGGAGAAGATGTAGGTCTCCCATTTGGTGGTTTTATGCATTTGAAGTTAGACCTTGGGGTACTGACCTTCTGAGGGAATCGTTAGATAAAGTGAAATATATTCAAGAAAAGCTTCTAGTAGCGCAAAGTAGACAGAAAGAGTATGCAGATCGGAAGGTTAGAGACTTGGAGTTTATGGAAGGTGAACAAGTCTTGTTGAAGGTTTCGCCAATGAAAGGGGTGATGCAGTTATTGATAAGCGAGGTAAACTTAGCCCAAGGTATATTGGTCCATTTAAAGTACTTAAGCGAGTAGGGGAGGTGGCTTATGAGTTAGTCTTGCCTCCAGGGCTGTCCGGAGTGCATCCGGTATTCCATGTGTCAATGTTAAAAAGATAACATGGGGATGGAAACTACATTATCCGTTGGGATTCAGTGTTGCTTGATGAGAATTTGTCTTATGAGGAGGAACCTGTTGCCATTCTAGATAGAGAAATTCGCAAGTTGAGATCAAGGGAGATTGCATCAATCAAAGTTCAATGGAAGGATCGACCAGTCGAAGAAGCCACTTGGGAGAAAGAGGCTGATATGCGAGAAAGATACCCACACCTGTTTACAGATTCAGGTACTCCTTTTCGCCCTTGTTTTCCTTCTTGTGATCGTTCGAGGACGAACGATGGGTAAATTGGTATCTATTGTAATGACCTGTTTAGTCGTTTTGAGCAGCAGACTTCGATTCTGGAAAAACTGGCAAAGACAACGGGCCCCACGACGGACCGTCGTAGGCACGACAGACCGTCGCAGGGTCTCGTTTCAAAACACTTAGAAAATCTGAAAATTGGGTACTGAAATCGACTCTCTGAACTTCGTAATGGAATGACAGGACGCACCGTCATAGACTCTTCAGAGAAATTGAGTCTCTGAAGTCTGTGACGGAGCAGCAGGACGGACCGTCGCAGGTGCGACGGGCCGTCGCAGGCTATGTAATCCCAGTCTGGGTCGGATTTCTTTATACGTTTCAAGGGACGTTTTTGACTATTCCTGCTTTAATTATAAAGTTAGTGGGTTAATGTTAATAAGTCTAATTACTTGGGGGTTAAAAGAGGTAACCTTATGTTAATTAGTGGGTTATTATTGCCATCTTTTATTCTTAATTATATACTAATTAGGGTAAAAGAAAGAGGGTTTGAATAAAGAAAATAGAAAGAACAAGAAGAGAGAGAGAGGGTCGATCGAGAAGGGGAAAGCACAAAGCTTTGGAGAAAATTTGCTTGCTTGATCACTAATCTTCGGTGGAGGTAAGTTATGGTTTCTCTTACGATATTCGTAGTAAACTCTTAATAGCGAATGATATGTATTGATAATATTGTAAACCCTGCTATGTGCTTAATTGTATGCTTGCATGAATTTAATTATATAATTGTGATTATATAAGCATGATGAAGTTATTGAATCCCAAATCTTGCAAAGCCCTAATCTCTTTGTTAATGATGAGGCCTTGGTATAAAAGAAGGCGTGATGAACTAAAATAATGAGATTGATGATGCCTTGGTAAGAAAGAAGGCTTGATGAATTTACAGAAGGAGATTAGGGGATCGGGTGTCACGAACCGACACGTAGATTTAGGGGATCGGGTGTCACGAACCGACACGTAGATTTAGGGGATTGGGTGTCACGAACCGACACATAGATTTAGGGGATCGGGTGTCACAAACCGACACGTAGATTTAGGGGATCGGGTGTCACGAACCGACACGTAGATTTAGGGGATCGTAGTGTCACGTTCCGACACATAGTAGTAGGGAATCGGAGTGTCACGTACCGACATAAGAAGATTAATGAATATGAGGGAGCGGAGTGTCACGTACCGACACAAGAGAAATAAAGATAATGAATCTTGAAAGATATTAATATACTCAATCTAATGAACATAATTCCCAAATGAGTATGGTATTGAGGCTTGAGTCCTCATTTGTGAACTTGACGGTAATTGTTAATGATATAGTACTTGCTGTTGGTACATGTGGAGTATCATAGTTGATTTTATGATACTTGGTATATATTGATTTCTTTTGAGTTGACCGATGATATCTACTCGGTACCCGTGTTTTGTACTGACCCCTACTTTTATGTTTTCTTCTTGTTTAATTGTGGAGTGCAACAAACGTGCCGTCATCTTCGACTCAACAGTAACTCTAGCCAGTCTTCATTACTCCGGATATCAGGGTGAACTAATGCTTCTAGCTTGGACTGGATCTTCCTCTTCATGTCTTGATGCCCTGAAGTTCCGGCATGGACTAGCTTTTATGTATTTTTAGCTTCTTAGAAACTCTTAGATTTAGTAATTTGAAGTAGATGTTCTTGTGATGATGACTTTTAGATTTTGGGAAATCATAGTTATTGAATTGGTTTTTATTAATGAGTTTAAGTCTTCCGCATTACTTTATGTTGATATTACATTGAAATGTTAAGGTTTAGATTGGTTGGTTCGCTCACATAGGAGGGTAAGTGTGGGTGCCAGTCGCGGCTCGGTTTTGGGTCGTGACACATATATGTCTTGTTTTTATAATTTCTTCTTCTAATACTAACTCTCTTGTTATGTAATTTTCTTCTTGTCCTGTATTTATTAAGATTTTATATTTTCTTTGGTCTATTATTCCCGTTATGTAATAATGATATGGTGTTATTTCTTCCTTATCTAATAAGTTTTGTGGGATTTCATAGTTCCTTTTAGATGTACTCATTCTTGATGAGGTAGCTCTTGTTAACGTATTTGGTACGCTTGAAGTGCTCAATCTTTCTTTTACAATTTCTAAATCTTCTTCTATGTCAATTTCTTTATAGCTATAATTATTATTGTCTATTACAGTAATTATTTTTTCAAAAGGATTTTCTATTTTTATCTTATCAATTTTATTTCTTGCTGTTATTTTATGATTTGTTGTTAATATGTATAGGTTTTTACATCTTGCTGTAAATACTTTGCTACCTGGTGCTAGTTCTATTCCAGACATTTTCCAATATATGACTAATGATTTATCTATATTTCTATCTGTTAATGGTACTGTGTAATTAACACTTATTATAAATTTAAATTTTTGATATATTAAGTTTCCTTTTACTGCACTAATTACGCTTTTTTCTATAGGGTGTATGATTCTATCATCTGCTAAATATATTTCAATAGGTGTATCTATTTCTTCTCTAAAACAAGCTTTTATTAATATTTCTGTTCCTCCTAAATGTACATATTTTATTGGTGTTTTAGATTTTATATCTTGTATTTCTTTGTTTATTGTTCGTTTATTTAGTATAGGTATATATGTTTTTCCTCTTGTATATTTGCAATCTATGATATGTTCTTTCTGACTAACTACATAGTATTCTTCTTTTTGTCTTTTAAACCAATTTCTTAAAGTAGGTATTTCAAGTATTTTTTCAACACTTAAATCTAATTCTTTTCCTTTTATTTGTTCAAATATTGTATTATCAAATATAATTTTTTGTTCTGATAATTCTTCATTTTGATAATCTTCCTTGGATATTATTTTTATTTCATCTTCAGACATTATATTTCTTCATCTGTTTTGCTATTATCTATATTAATATTTTCTTATTCATTGTCAGTTTCTATATTTGATACTTCATATATACTATCGTTTTCACTTAATTCATAGTCTATGTATTCTATTTGCATATATTCGTCATTATCTATAACTATTTCTGTAATTTGTTTTCTTTTTGAATTTTTAGGTAATTTACAGTCTTTAGATATGTGTCCTATCTTTCCGCAATTATAACATGTACATTGGGATATTTTTCTTTTAGGTCTATATGGTCTTTTTATTTTATAGTTTTTTACATAATACCTTCGTCTTGGTTGTTTATATTTATACTTAATTTTATTTTTTCTATAATTTTTATATCTTTTGGATTTTTGTTTTTTATTTGTACACCCAAACTGTGGTGCCATTTTATTTTTACAACATGATAAATTTTTATTTAGTACTTTTTTCATTTTTAATTTTTCTTTTTGGTTCTCACATAATTGTGTAAACCATTGAGATAGAAATTTTATTCTAGCTCCTAAAGTATCTACCATTCCTTCATTATTCCAATCCTTTATTATTTTTGTACTAAATGGTTCTGGTAATTTTGTAAAATATTGTTTTGTTATTTCTTTTGCTTCGTCTAAATTGTATTTAGCTTTGTAATAATATTCTTTGAATGCACAAGTATATTCTTCTATATAACACATTTTACATATAGATAATTTTGTCATAAGTTGTCTATTTATTATTTTTTCTCTATTTTGTTCTCTTATATCCGTGGTCATACCTCCAAATTCACTTCTTATTGCTGATTCATATTTGTCTAGTATATCTATATTTGTTGCTGATGGGGATCCATCCATTTTCTTATCATTCCTAAGTACTTCTAAACTTTCTGAGGGTAGATTTTCTATCCATAAGTTTGTTGTTCCTACGAATGTTCTTTCTATGTATCTTGGTGTTTTTGTTGTTTCTATTTTGTTATCTCTTAACTGCTTAGATATATTTCCTGTCCATAGTAATATTGCTTTATTTATGTCTGTGACACAATCTAAATCTAAGAAATTATATTGTTCACTTATTGGTTTTGGTATCCAATTTTATTTAATCTACTGTTCCATATTGCATTATTTCTATCAGATTGTTGATAACTTTCTGTACAATAAGTTGGTGGTGTCCACCTAGGACTACTTCTAGGACTATTTCTGGGACTATTATCTGGGGTTTTAACTCTTGACGTACTAGGTCTATTCGTATCTCCTGTGTTTATTTCTAATTTTTTTTGTTTATTTACCTGTTCTAGAATTTCTGTGTATGTCTCGCTTATATCACTTATTTCTGATTTCTGATCATTTATTGTATCTGATTCATTTTCGTTTATTTCATTTACTTCAAGATCTTCATTTAGTTTTTGTTCCATTTCTTTTATCTCATTAGTTAATTCAAGCTCTTTATCTTTTTCCTTTTGTTTTTGTTTAGTTTCATATAATAATTTTAACCTAGCTAATTCTTTTTCTAATTCATCTATTCTTGTATTTTTTATCTCTTCTAAATGTTGTACTTCTTGTTTTGCTTGTATCTTTATTTTTTCAATTTCTTTTGATTTGTCTATTTCTTCATTTTCTTTTGTTATTCTTACCATAGCTGTTAAGCTATCTTCTAATTTTGCTGTTTCTTTTTCTAACATTAAATATATGTTATTTCCTATTTTCTTATATCTTCTTCCTAAATTTGAAAATATTATTTTTATTATCATTCCGTCTTGATTTTCATATGTCTTTTCATCTACTGCAAATTCTTCTTTATTCATTATGATTTATGTATTATATTATGTTGTAATTCATATTCAAGACAATCTAATTCTAATTCTAACATAAATATAACTTTTCTTTGTGCTAGTATTGATTTATTACATGCTCCTGCTAATATATTTTCTTCTAACGTTCTTTTTCTATGTTGTAATTCTTGTTCTTTTTCAGTTATTTTTTCCATTATTTTTTCTATTAATTGTTGTTTATATTTTTCTTTGTTCATACTGTTTTTTTCAAATAACAAACATATTTGTATTCTGTTTTCGAAATTATATTTATCAAATGATCTTTTTTATCGTTATCTGTTTTGATAAGTTGTGATAGTTCATATTCTATATACAAGGGTTTCAATTTTTTCCATATTTTTGTACCTTTTTATCTATCTTGGTTTTTGTTATTTTAGTTTCTTTGCTTGGTGTTGTATTATTCTTCATAAAATGTTTTCCTATAATATTCCCTTTTAAGTAGATCTAATCGTTGTATTTCATTAGCATTATTTATAATATATTCTAGATGTTCAACTTCTCGAGTTCTTAAATAATCGAATAAATTTTCAATTAGTAGTTTTTCATGTAGATCTATGTCTTCTATAGTTTTTACCCAATATTGTAAGTATTCGTAATTTATCATTGGTCTCTGAATATGTCTATATCATCATATAAATCATACATGTCATAGTAAAGTTCATCTTGTATACTTTGTATGGTTAGCTCAGTCCAACCTTGGGTTGTTATTTCTATTATTTCATATGTTACCAATTTGTCATAAATTTCTCTTTTTATATCACTACTCAGATTTTTTAGTATATAGAGTAGTAATATCTTATAATTATCATCATCATCTATTAAATAGGTACTCATTTTATTCATTTTTGCTAAAAGTTTTTATTCCTTTCAACCTCTTAATGGATTATACTTATTTATTATGAAATAATAATGATTTTATAATCATCTCGTCTAGCCACTACTACAGCTTTTTTCTTTGATTAGTTACCCTAACAGCGACTCAACTTTGTTTACTCCCCTAAACGGCCTTTTTGCCTACCGGTTTCAACTTTAGGATGACATAGTCTGGGCATACTTATTCAAAGAATATTTCTGTAGCAAACCTTCTAAAGATGCTTATTATAACATTATTAAGTCATGATAAACAATTATAATCAACAAGAGATTTTCAAGAATAAATTTATTTAGCTACTCATAAATTTGAGAGTGTATACCTGATTTTGTAGATTCGTAGCTCCCGTTTTTTCCATAGTTAATAGCTTAATCAGTTAGCTAGCTCTGATACCAATTTTGGGGGTGGAAGCGGATTTGTAAGAAGTAGTAGAGAGAAGAAACTTGGAAGAGGCTTGTATTATTTATGAGGGCAAATGCCTCTTATATACACATACATAATGATCTTTCATCCTTACTATAAAACGATTGACCTTTACTATTTACACAGTTACTTGACTCTTATTATTTACACAGTAACTTGACTCTTACTATTTACACAGTTACTTGACTCTTATTATTTACACAGTAACTTGACTCTTACTATTTACTTTACGACTTTTATAATTGGCTTTTTACAGCCGACACAACACGACAAAAATAAAACACTATTACTTTGTACATATGGCTGATATTCAACCGACAAGAAGAAAATTACATAACAAGAGAGTTAGTATTAGAAGAAGAAATTATAAAAACAGGACATATATGCCCTGGATTACCTAGTGAGATAGTAAACACAAATGAAGAAACAACGGAAAAAGAAATAATTATAGGAGGAATACCCTTAGTAATACCATTTAAAATATACCAAGGAAACCATAATATTACATTAGGAATAAAATGGTTAGAAAAAGTTAAACCGTACAACATAGAAAATGAACAATTAACAATAACTTGTCAAAATAAGAAAATAATTATAAAAAGAACAAAATGATTAATGAAAATATAATGGCACAAACTGAAAATAAGTCTCAATCCCGAACCAATCATTCTATGAGATTAAAAATAACTTATATGGCTAACTGTAGTGACAAAATTTCAGTTCAAGCACAATTACCAAAAATATTGACTAAAGTGAAATTTTTGCCAAAACTTAAAAGCTAAAATGCCTAACAACATAAACTAAAAACGGAAGCCTCAAAATCCGAACCCTCTATCTTATTACATCAAAAATGACTTTTCGCATTTAATTGTTCTTATATGGGTACGTTATCAAATATATTGACCAAAGTTAAATTTTTGCCAAAATTTATATGTTAAAATGCCTAACGGCATACAGTAAAAATGAAAGCCTCAAAACATAAACCAACAATCTCACTAGACAAAAAGTGACCTTTGGAGTTAATTACGCTAACAAAATTCTTATATGAGCACGTTCACAAAAATATTGACCAAAATCAAATTTTGGCCTAAACATAAAATTTAAAACACCTAATGGCACAAAAAAATGAAAGCCTCAAAACATAAACCAACCTTCCCATTAGATAAAAATAGTACCTTTCGAAGCTAATGACACTGAGAGAGTTCTAATTTGAGCATGTTTACCAAAAATATTGAACAAAGTCAAGTTTTAATTAACATTTAAATGTTAAAACGCCTAATGACACAAATTAAATATGAAAGCCTCAACACTAGACACTGATTTACCAAAAAATTTAACTTCAATTGGTAACTTATCAGCTATTAAAATATAAGTTAGTAATCAATAATTTACCAATAAATTTTATTAGAGTTGGTAATATTTATTATTCAACTAAACATTAATATGTAATATTACTAACTAATAATTAATATGATGTTAAATGTTACCAATGGATTAGTGATCAATTGGTATATTACCAACTATATATTTTTATTGATGTTAGTAATTTACTAACTACAATCTTTATTCGTCGGTAAAATTTCTAACAAATTTTATATTTATTGTCAAGTTTACCAGCATAATTACATTTCGTATCTAATTTACCAACACATTTATACTTGGTTGGTAAATTTAGCAACACAATCTTGTCGTTGGTAAATGTTTGGTTAGTAATTCATTAGTAATATGTTAATAAATTATATAAATAATTTTTATCATATTTACCAATCGATATATACTTTATTGTTAATACTACCAACAATAGGTGTGTGTTAGTAATATTTCTGTTGGTAATCGATTGATAGAAGGTTGCTAAATTTGGCGCCATTGTCACCCGCCATATTTACCAACTAAAATATTTCGTTAGTAAGATTTATGTTGGTAATATGTTAGAATTTCTTTGTTAAGTTTTAAAATATTATTCGGTTAGAAATATATTGGTAATTTGTTAGTAGAATACTAACCAACTTAAGTTGTTAGTAAAATCGGTTGCAATTTGAGTTTTTTTTATTTATGAACTTAACCATGATAAATCAGTATAATTTGATGTAAACATGAATGCTTATAAGTTTTACTTAGTTTCAATACTAGAAAACATAATTATCATTTTAATTTTCTTAACTGCTTATTCCTTTTGATACTAAAAATGTAAGAAATAGATTAAAATA
Organism: Solanum lycopersicum; assembly: GCF_036512215.1. Lineage (NCBI taxonomy): Eukaryota > Viridiplantae > Streptophyta > Magnoliopsida > Solanales > Solanaceae > Solanum > Solanum lycopersicum. The sequence continues at coordinate 39,725,032 of NC_090803.1, forward strand.
ACAACACGTGCAAGCTTAATACAAAATCATAACCCTATGACACTCATTTTCTTCATAAAAAAACAACATTGATATTGCCAGAAACAAGATGCCCTCCCGCCCCCCATCTCAATTCCTGTTCAACGTGTTTCCAATGTCAAGCACAAAACGATACTTCACGTCCAATTTCAAAAGGTGTCCAATGTTGTATTCACATAGTCCATTGGTATGACTTCAATATCTGGTGTTATATTATGCTTCGCCATCATCTCTTGTGTCTCCTTCATCTCTCCTATAAAGCTCCTTGCACTAGCTTCCTTCCAATTACACACATTTTATTAGCATTACATATCAATATTTCCGATTGGGAAAATGAGTAGACAAAAATCGTTGATTTAAGACAAAAGATACCTAAAAGCTGGGGAAATACAGGCAAGTCTAGTGGTTTTTCAGGCGCCCCAGTCATCGCAAGCTTCCCATGAGTTTTCAACAAATTAATCAATGGAAGAAGAGGGTGAATCATACATACAGTACCGATGATGCCATCAAGTGACCCCTCTGCACCCTGCTCATAATACATGTACAAACGAAAAATAGTACTATTCAATTTTCACACCTTAGTTATAAATTGGAAATTGAAGCATAGTTGATTGATTGATGGACCTGCATTTGGTCAGGGCCACGACTGACCAAAAATTAGTCCGCCCCTAAACGCTCAATTGCCGCGTCTTTCTTACTAAGAGATGTACTAATGACAGTAACTCTGGTCCCGAACGCTTTAGAAAATTTCAGAGCCATATGTACAAGTCCACCAAGACCAACAACACCAATGTGCATTCCCGGCTTGTCAAGTCCAAAATATTTCAATGGACTATAAATTGTGATCCCTACACATAACAGGGAAGCAACTTCCATTGGTAAATTTCGGGCCAGTGGACCACGTAGTGCTCATTCGTCACCATTATATCGGAGTAACCACCATACGTGATGTTTCCATTGGTGTAAACACCGTTGTATGGCATGATTTGATCCGCAACAGTAATTTTCCATATCGTTGTCACAATTTTCACATTTTCAACATGATTCTATTAAAACTCCAACGCCAACTTTTTCTCGAATTTTGAATTTCTCCACTTTGCTTCCAATTTCAGTTACCACAGCAACAACTTCATGCCTGTAAGAGAAATTGAAAATTTCAAAGGAGTAACAAAATTTAGAACTTACATATAATCTACCACTAATTTCTCTTACGTGAAACAACATATCAGTGTAATTTCACAAGTCGAGTTAAAGGAGGATAAAATGTAAGCAAGACTTACCCCTACCTTTTCTATGGTATAGATGAATTTTTCTTATCTACGTTATGATGCAATTCTAAGCAAATTAATCTGATTTAGCTATGGATTTTTGTTGTTTAGTTACATCTTTCATCATCGTGAGGTCTTCTAGTGAACTTCTTGATGATCAAATTTACAGTTTTGTTGTCCAAACAATTTTACTACATATATTGCGATTATTATATTGTTTAAATCCTCGCTCCGCCTCTATCAAAAGATAATATATAATGCAATTATAAGAATACTCTTTTTGAAACTTGGTGAATAATAAGTCCACTAATCTACTATTTTTCACTTAAATAAAATATAACGGCATTTGTCTGCGACAGGGTTATAATAAAAGAACATAATAAAAGATATGGAGCAAAATGAAACTTAACCACGTATCATTGGATATACTCTATTGCTCCTTTCATTCTTGAGCTGATGAAGATCAGTATGACAAATTTCACAATGCATAACTTTGAATTGCACATCTTTTTCACCAGTCACCCTCACTCATTCCAAATTAAACAAAACTTCTATTAGTGTTTATCTTCGGAGAAAGTATAATAGGAAAGTTATAAATATATATATATATATATATATATATATATGTATGTATATGTATGTATATACCGTTCGGTCAACTAATTTATCATTATACACGAAATATACGCAATATATACAATATCAATGTAGATATGTTCTGTAGATTTAATGAGTATAAAATATACACAACTATAATTTTGTACATATTTTATAAAAGCCGTAATACATAAACATGACCTTAACTTGGTGTTAGTTGGATACTATTAGTTTTAACTGTGGGTGTGCATGAGTAAACACTTAAACATGTATAAAATTGAATAACAAACACATTCGTCCTACATGACAATTTTTTGTCTTAAGTGGCGTCCTACGTGTATCATGTCATGTGGAAAACGTGTGTCTACTTGTTCAATTTTATACAAGTATAAGTGCCTACTTGAGAAAACTCAAAGTTGGAGGGGAAAGTTGTTTGCAGGGGCGGCTCAACGTAATCGGAGGCTGCCTCAAGCGAAATTTCAACTAGAGGCCTAAATTCTAAATAAACTTCATATGCATTATTTAAAAAAATGCATTTTTAAATGCAAAGTATACTCAATAATCTTTTTATAATTGATTTATTCGATTTCTTTTTCAATTATTTGCTTTAGATAAGATTTTTTATCAAATCAACGTTGAAAAACATTTGCTTACTAGGGCAATTATTATATGAATTGTTAACATAGAATTTGATTCAAGAAGTTTATAATTTTGTATACTCCACATTTTACTATGGTTGTTGTAATGTTTCTAAATCTAAGAAAAAATAGAAAAAAAAATTCAACTCAGTTTGCTCAACACTTTTCGACTAGTGATCCATATTTTTAATAGAGTATTACTCTAACTTATCAAAAATTTAAAGAAGAGAGTGTAAAAGGAGTTAAAAGAATAAAATAATTATTAGCATAGAGATTGCGAGAAAATAAAACAATTTTTCTTGATTTCTTCTATTTAAATGGGATTAAAGAAAATAAAAATAATACTTTTTTTAAAAGATATATTGTATCATAAATAATCAATTTTTTCTTAAAAAAATTAACACATAATTTATTATTGATAAAAAAAATTGAGGCCCCCTAAAATTGGGGGCTAAGGTCATTGCCTTATTCAAATAGGTATAAAGCCGGCCCTGGTTGTCTGATGATAACAAGTTAAGATTTATATTTATGTATTATGTCTTTTGTAAACTTATTGGCTGAAATGGTTGGGGATGTGCAAAGAATCTTTCGACTTACTTTCAGTTTATATAACTTAAATCTGAAAAGAATATTATAAAGATAGAATTAATTTGTACCTTCTTGAAAAATTGATAGGAGAAAGTACACCAGAAGTAACTCTAGCTTCCTATCCAAATGCCTTTACATTTTTATGTGATTTTTCCATTGTTTTGATTATTCTATATTTTCGGAGATATTATTATTACAACATTTAATTTGAGTAGAGTTATTCCAATGTATTGATTTTTCATTTGAATAAATAATCACCTGATGGCTTATGACATAGTCGATGAGGTGTGAAGCAAATGTTATTGTCATGGCTTGTCTGTACAATTTGCCTTTTTATGAATTAATATAGAGAAAAGGGTCAAATATGCCTCTAAACTATTCGAAAAGGTCTATATAAACCCTCCATTTAAAATTTGATTCACTCACGCCCTCGCTGTCCAACTTTTGATCCAAATAGTTTAGGGACATATTTGGCCCTTTTTCCATTAATATAAGATATTATATTCTATAATGTTTCTGAGAAAATGGTTCAGTAGTACGAGACTAAGGTCTGGCAGCTAATACTATATTTTAGATATTTGAGGCAATTATAGATTCTGGAAGACAATTCTGATTGGTCAATAAAAATCGACTTTAATGCTTTTTTTTTTTGTCTTTTACGGGTTTAGCCAATTTATCATGAAAAGTAAAAGGGGATAAAGAAACCGAGTGTTGATTGTCCTGTAAATATATTTTATATTTGTTTTGGTATTTATTAGCTATCTATTTATATCTGTATCTATCTATATGTATCTTAAAAGTATGAACTCCCTAATTTGAATGTTAAATTATTATAATACTCCTACTTAAAACACCCATCTCTTTCTATTTGAATAATATATGTTTTTTTAAGGTTGTGATTTTTCCGATAAGGTGTGACTTTTTCAAAGAGTTGTGACTTTTCTGATTAGTTGTGACTTTTACGAAGGAATCTGACTTTTTAGATAAGTTATGACTTTTTCGATAAGTTGTGTCTTTTCTAAAGAATTCTTACTTTTCGAAAGGATAATAACTTTTCAGATAAGACACAATAAGCACATGTTCATACTATCTTTTTTGGCTCTAAATAGTTGGATTTTCTTTCATTTTTCAACCCCAAAAATTTTCTATTCTTCTTATATGTTAAATTTTTTGATATGATTTATTGTCATTGAGTTAGTTTGAAGATCAGCGGAATCTCAGGTACCACTATTCTGATTAAGTAAATCATTATATCTTAGGAAGATATATTCTAGAACCTTGACTACTTGAGAGAAATAATTTTTGATGATATAATAATCATTTTCCTTTTTTTTTCTACTTAATATGTAAAGTACTATGTATTGTTCTCGTAAATGAAGTTAAATTTAATTAGTCTAAATTCATTTGTTTTTCTTAACAATTTCTCCGCTGATGCAAATATATGCTTAATATTGAACTTCTCATGATTCGTAGAATTTTCACGAGTTGTTTTATTTATGCTCAAGACAATAAAATGACTTTATTTACAATGCTATTTATGTGATTTGACATTTTCATGAAGTTTGCTTAAAAACAATTACAACTATATAAACATATCCCTTTTGTTTTACTTATTTCTTATTTTAAAAATATTTATGTATTTTAGTCGAAGAAAAATTCAAATGATTTATATTGACGCTGAGTTGAAGGATGCATTAGTTTAGTTAAAAAATTTATGAGATAAATATGTTTTATTTGTATTTCAATTATAGTATTAGATATGTCACGAAAGTATTATCAAGTTAACAAGAAAATTCAAATGATTTATATTGACGCTGAGTTGAAGGATGTATTAGATTAATTAAAAAAATTTATGAGATAAATATCTTTTATTTATATTTCTATTATAGTATTAGATATGTCATGAAAGTATTATCAAGTTAACAAGATTTTCTAACTTCAAAATATATTATTTTTAAATGCTCTTATTCCTTCTATTTTAAAAAATAAAACCTCATAGCAAATAGGAAATATGCAAATCATTTAAAAAATATCATTTGAAAAATAAATGTATATTACATTATACGGAATAAAGGTACGACACACATGAAGCTTCAAAGTGCAACATTAGATTATCATTTTATCCCTACACTTAAGTTAAATCTAATTAACTATCTAAATAAATTAAAAAAATAATAATTAGAAGTCCTAATTATTTAAGTAAATAGAAAAACTAATAATAAATTCATTGATTGCACTTAAATTCTTTAGTTATGACATTATAGTTGTATTAGTTATTACTAATAATTGCAAATGTTATCCACACCGTTTTACATTCTTTAGTTATAGTGTTATGAATTCGATTAGTTACTACATTATTTTTTTCAATCTTTCATTGTTCCTTATATTAACTTTTTTTTACCCAATAGAATATATTTTTATATTTAAATTTTAGTTTATATATGGAAAAAAGTAAATGGAAAGTCAAATAAGATCTTTTATTATGTACACACTTAATCAAGAAGTCAAATATGAAAACAAACAGCAAGAACATCATCTATTATATACCTTATAAAATTAAAAATAATTTACATAAAAATAGTTTTAAGAAATAAATTATAGCTATTTTCTTCATATGTTCATATGACACCTAAAAAATTAATTCAAATATTTTAACTTTTATAATATGAGTGTCGAATACACGTGTGTTGCATGTGTGCGAAAACTAGTACTATATTAAAAACAGGAAGGTCCTCATAAATATTGATTAAACTTTTTGTCATTATTTTTAAAATAATTATTATTTAATTATTATACTTATATTTAGATAAGATATATTATTTTTAGTATCTATTGGAACAAGAGTTTAAGATCGTCGAGAGCAATTGAACCATGCTTTAACCAGGAGTTATTGAAGTAGGTAATACTAGACAGATAGATGATTATATCACTATACCATTTTCGGCCTGCAACAACACCACGTAAGTGTAGCCTAAACTAGCAAAATGTGTGGCCTTTGATAAAAGGCTACACTTTAGGACATTCAGCAACACTTTTTAGGGGCTGCCCAAAAGAAGCGTAACATTTGACATTAGGCAACACTTTTTAAATGTTGCCATCTTTGGCTATACTTATAAAGCGTAGCAAAATAGGTATAAGGGCACGCTTTTTGAAGACGTGCATTCACAACACCTATTTTTTGTTAGACTACACTTAAAAGCGTTGCCTTTTCAGATTTATTGGTCACACTTAAAAAGTGTTGCCTTTTATTGGTCATCTATTGCAACACTTTCAAAGTGTAACTTTTTATCTACCTAGAGCAACACTTACAAAGTGCAACTTCAACATTTATAAGCCTACATGTAGCACAAATATATATAATATATTTAAATACATACAAGTGACCTAAAACACAAAATGAACTAATTAATCATTAAATTGAAGCTATATATTTCAAATAAACTTCGAGAAATATTTCATGTACAACCAAAAGATAGTATGTGTTGTGTACATACCCATACTTATACATCAATATTCTAAATGTGTACACAATAAATCAAATATGTATTTAAACTTTTACAATAGTTCAAAAACTCTTCATCATCCACTTCAAATTTGATCTCCTCCATTTCCCTACACAAATAAGATATTGACAGTTATATAGAAGAGGTAAGAAGTTCAGATTGCAACAATATAGAGAGGCAAGAAATCCAGCAATTACAGAAAATTAGATTGCATCTTTTGATGTTCAAAGTATATGCCTACTTGTCTTTTGATGTTCAAAGTAGATGATCTTCCCTTAGGTGTCTAGAATTCCAAATGAGTTCAACAAAAATGAATAATTGCATTAGGGTTCAAACTTCATAAGAAACAATATAAAATATTTGGTGTTATACAATAACCATGATGCACTCAAACTAACACGAACACTAAAGAAAAAAGGAATTAATGAGGAGACACAAACAATTAGATTCTCCTAATAATTATTTGTTTATTTGTTTGTAGTTATGGAAGCATGCCTTCTACTAGGATGTCAAAAGTTATTGTTAAAACATGGATATTCTATATAATAAGAAAGAAAATAGACTTTACTGACAGAAATATTTATATATAGAAGCAGCAGTTACAGAAAACATTAACAACAAATCTGCAGATTGCAGATTCCATACCATGCTAATTTTCTATACAAATGTCAAAAAAACCGTGAAACAAAAGAAGCAAGACCTTAGCTCAATTTAAACCAAATACATTAACAACAACTAAAGAGAGACAAGTCCAGATTGTAGATTACAGTAGCAGCAAAAATTAAAGATAATTAGATTAGTTTCCTTGTGTAGTTAATATGTTCCACACGATCAAACAAGGAAACTAAATCTGACATAGCAAAACTACACTTCAACCATACCAAACAAGCAAGATGAATAGTGGTCAAGAGAAACAAAACCTTAGGTCAATTCAAACCAAAGCCACTAACAATAAATTACCAATGATGAAATAGCAAAAATAATGTATAAGTCAATAAGCAAGATCAAAGATCTATTATACATACCCTGTGCAAATACGTTTCTGAGTTCTTAGGAAAATCAGAATTGATAACAACGTTAACTGCTTGAATATCAATTCCTCTAGCAAACAAATATGTTCCATCAAGAAAGAACACAAAATTAAGAAATTTAGTAGATATTTGACGGTCCGTTCTGCATGTTCGCCATGCAGATCAGAGAAGTAGCAAAAGAAACTTGCAAGTATGGGATGACGGAGTCCACGACGGCCCGTCATGACCACGACGGATGACCGCGACGGCCCGTCCTGACCACGACGGCCCGTCATGACCATGGCCCGTCATGACCACGACGGCCCGTCATGACCACGACGGACTCTCATGACTACGACGGCCCGTCGCGAGGTCCACGGCAGCCCGTCGCAAGGTCCACGACGGCTCGTCATGACCATGATGTCCCGTCGCGAGGTCCGTTGACCCAGCCGCGTTTTGAAAGATTTCCAGCAAATAGAGTTACTATCTATACTTATGGCCAAAACGACTGAATTAGCTAACGTTACTATCTATACTTGAAAATGCACTAGACAAACCAAGCTTAAGGTGATCAAACTATGAACTCAGGAAGACAATAATCTCTTACCTGATAAACTCTATTCCAACAACCTAAAGCTTTAAGACATGAGGCAAGTTGATTTGTGAAGCATTTTCATGCAATTTTCAAAAGGAAATCTGATGGAATAGCAGTTTACCCAGAAATCTTTGAAGAAAATCGTCTTCTTCAGCTCTCCAATTTTGAACAATGAAGCTCTGAGAGGAAAATCGTCTTCTTCAGTTCGTCTTCAGAGAAATCGCACTACTCTTTGATTCTTTGGCTGAAAATGGTGTTCTTCAGCTGAAGTTTGACAGAAATGTGACGAAAATTGATTTATTTTGTTCTTCGATCCTCTTCTTCAGTTCTTGCAAATGGGTTCTTCATTTCTGGATGAAAACGTATTCTTCAGCTGAAAGTGAAAGCTTCAGTTGATGTTTTAGGAATGTTGCCCTTTTTATTTTTTTAATGTTTTATTCTTTTTAATATTTCTTTAATGTTTTATTTTTTTGGCCAAATAAAAATGGGAGGAAGATCAAACTTAAATGTTAAAATGTTGGAGGGAATATAAAATTTTGGTCAAAACACTAAGGCCACATTTTTAATGTGTTGTATTTTCAATTATAAAAATAACACACTATAAAAGTGTGGCCATTCATGTAAATAGTTGTTGCCAACTATAACAACACTTAAAAGTGTAGTTTATCCCATTAAAGAGTACACTTTACAAGTGTTGCTAAAATTAATGTAGCTAAAAGTCAAAATCATTGGCTACACTTTAAAAGTGTTCCCAAAAGTATTTTTGGCAACACTTTATTAGCGTTGTCAAGATTTAGTGTTGCCGTAGACCTAAAAAGGTGTAGTGTATATTATCATTCATCTTCACTATATTTTCTTCCGTATTATTTCATTATTACTTGTGACGTCGATATTAGCTAACAAATTGTTGCTAATGTTAAGGTTTTTGTTTTTTCAAAAAAAATTTCCTTTTACGTATAACAATGTGATTTTCAACGCTTCACACGGTCATAAATAATAATTTCATTAAACTTGCAAATAAGGTATTACTAATATTCTTACATTGAAAGTAATGGAAAAATAGTTCCTTACAAACTATTAATAATATTTCAACATGAGTTTGATTATTTGTCATTATCACATAACTAAAGAACCTCTAACAAATGAATTATTCAGGAAATAATAAACAATTCATTTTTAATCAACGCTAAAAGTAAAATAAAGAAGAATATATATATATATATACACACACACACACACACACATACACACACTTTGTAAGAAAATGAACACATTTAAATTGCATAGATCATACAATTGTGATATATGTCTCAGGGAAAAATTCAAAAATGTGTTAACAAATTCAAAAAAATTACCCTTGAACATGAAAAAAATTATAAATTTTGAACTTGCATAATGAATTTCTTCATTTGATAAGTGAGATACTTCATAAAAAATAGATAATATCTAAGCTTATCTATAGTAGTTTTAAGTTATAGAATTTCATATCGAATATCAAAACATGAATTCATTGAACTGAGTACGATGATTATTTTATTCACACCGAATATGTCTACTATATGTGTATATGTTCGATATAACTAGAGACAATAACTTTGTAGAAACATAAACAACAAAGTTCAAAACATGTACTCAAAAACAAAATTAACATCACAAGCGTAAATTCACGACGGTTTAAGAAATACCAGGATATGTAAAAGTAGAATGACATAGAAAGAATAAAACTGAGTCCATTGAATGCAATTTTTCCCCTTAAAAATTATTTCCTCTAATACCTGATGTTTGAAGAATTAGATATTCTCAAAATGTAACGATATTATTCACCGACATATTGAAACAAAAACAATGGGGTAAGTAAGCCGGGACAATGAAATATGGGTTATCAAAAAGTTCCAAATTAGGGATTGATAACTCAAGTTTTAAGTATTGAGTAGGGGTGACAATTTTTAAATTAAGAATTAAGTGGTTGAATTGTTTATCCCTAAGTTTTTTTATTTTAAATTTTAATCCATCTAATTTAAAAATCCTAAATATTAAGAAACTGATGGGAAAAAGCTACCAATGGCTCACTTTTCCCTTTTTTCTCTCTCGCTTGTCCTTTCATTGTTGTGGATCATTGTTGTTGCTCTTCTTTTTCATCAATGATAGTTGTTGTTCGTCTTCATTCTTCTTTTTCTTCATTAATGATAGTTTTTCTTCTTCTTCATTCTTCTTATTGTTGTTGTTCATCCCCATCTTATTTTTGTTCATCATATTTTTCTTCTTCAGATGATATTCACATTGTACTGCTGCTTTGAGATCAATTTTCATTCATATCTCATTGAGCATTACACCATAGGTGATTTTACTATGTAAACTAATGACTTTTACTCTAAATTTCTATTTTGGTAGTTTGAATGTTTCTTAAAAAATTTACTGTCGCGTACCCAACAGGTAAGTCATCTGTTGTAGCAGATAGATTACTTGTTGGATAAATATTATCGTATCATGTAATGTTGGGACTGAACCAGAAGTTTGTCCCAACAGATATGTCATTTATTGCAATCGATGAGTCATCTGTTGCACCAGATGACTCATCTGTTGCAACAAAGGGCTTACCTGTTGTATACTGATACGCTCAAACTTACTTCTCAAATAAGAAGTAAAGCGGTCGTCTCAAGTAAATAACCCAACTAGTGAGGTTGGGATCGTTCCCACGAGGAAAATAGTCTAGACTTAACTTCAACCTGTTATTACTATTGTTTGGTCAATGACTTCCTTGGAAAGTAAAAACAATACAAAGGGGTTTCTATTTCTAAATGAATGAAAATAACTAACGCAGTTGAAAGAGACACTTAACAGCTTTGAATGTTGGATTTTAATCAATTAATCAAAGTAACTAGGGTTTACGTTTTCCCCACAGGTTCATAACTTGATAATTCTAACTATAACAATTCTTTCCTAGTATCTTGCATGCAAAGGGATAAGTTATGTATTTCTAAATCCTTGGTCTGACATCTAGAAAATCTCACTCCGCACCTTGATCCGGCTACGTGTGTTGCTATCCTAACCCTTATCTTTACCTCATATTAAGCATCGTATTCAATATTTGACTAAGTTATTACCTCGTACCAATCAATACTAACATATTAGATAGTATGCACTAAATATATGTTGATAATTCTTTTCATATTGTCTACCTCCTTGGTCCGGCAAGTAGCATTAAGGCGAGTTCTAACGTTGACCATCCGTTAAAAAGACTTCTAAGCGAAACAATTATTAATACATGCAAGACACCATTCTAGAATTGTTATTTTAGTTAGGTTTTATCTCATTATTTGACTATGGTTCCCACAACCCTAGTTATGGAGTTTAGTTACCCATAGTCATAAATCACAATATTCAAATATATTAAATAAGAATTCATGTACTTACTTCAATGAGAAAGAGTAAAATCCGAAAGTTTTCTTGATTAATCACCAATAATCACTTGCAAGAATCTCAAAGAAATCAACAATCTCACAAAAAGTCTAATGATTTTCAAAAGTCTACTAATACAGTGTCTACTAATATGATGTCTAACAATACGGAGTCTAACAATGATCCAGAGTCTAACCCCAAAAAACGAGGTTTTTCAAACTATTTATAGAAAATAAAAACCTAATTAAACAAGGACTCTATTTGCTGGAAATCTGCCAAAACGCGGCTGGGTCGACGGATCTCGCGACGGATCGTCGTGGTCACGACAGACCGTCATGGATTCTATCGACCCATACTTATGCAATTTCTTCTGCTGCTCTCTTCATTACCCTCGACGGCAAGTATGACGGACCGTCATAGGCACAGCGGTCCGTCGAGGGTCTTCGTTCCAAAACACTTCAACTATTGGAATATGGGTACTGGGATTACTTCTCTGAACTTTATGACGAACGTGCAGGACGGACTGTCATAGACACGATGGACTGTCACAAGCTTCGTAACCCCACACTTGGTGAGACTTTCTCATCTTCCTTCAGCAGCTGCACTACGCTGCCACCTACGGACTGTCACAAGCACGACGAACCGTCATAAGCTCCGTAGGTTGTCTCTTCTGCATTTCTTCGCTCAAAATCTCCGCATTCATCTTTGGACAGATTTCCTGCAAAACAAAGAGTAATTTATATAAAAATTAGAACAAAAAGGCTTTTGGACACACTAAACATATGGAAAAAGTATTAATAATACCTTGAAACCACTGTATATCAACACCCTCAACTTAAATTCGTTGTTTGTCCTCAAGCGACGCACTATGACTCAATACAAAATTTTTGTACAATAGTATCCATGTTTCATCCTTTGCAATCATTTGGCTATCAATCCTGATTAATCTCATCAAATCTATGCATTATATCACTATTAGGCTTGAATTATGAGGAACAGAACATGACACAGACTCACCATGCACTAACATCTATCCTCTTCAATTTCTCACCGAGGTGCTAACAATTCCGGTATTGCAACTAGTGTCCTCACTTTAAAACAAAATCCTCATTTTTTACAGAATGATTTCAGTTTGAGTATAAGGATTACTTTTCAACACTCGCTCTCAGAACAAAGTCACACTCATTCATACCTATTGCCATAAGCTTGCCTTTATTTTCACTGCCTTAAGTTCACCATACAACCCTTAGGATCACGATAGGACTTTTTTAGCTAGTAACATAGGCTCGGGGTCAGGTAGGGTATATTTAGGTATACTTTAGTGACTTTTTTCCCTCCTTGACATATCGGCTAAACCTTCCACTTTCTATCATTTTATCTCTCCCAGTTTCTCATATTCTTTCACCTTGCTATTTTCTCTTCTTTCTTCATTTGTGTAAGTGACTCTCTTCTTTTCTTGCTTGTATTTCTTGTATATTTTTATTTTTCTTTACTTTTCTTTCAACTAATTCTTGAGTCACTTTACTTTTGTTCTTTCTCTCTCTTTGTTCTTTCAACCCCACTTTCCAGAGCATTCCTCATAATAGCCACCCTCAACTCATGGATTTGCCATGAGTCAAGGTACACAATACCCAAAGTTGGTTCAGGGCCATAACGAAGGTTGTTTACTGCATTAGCCACCCTCAACTTATGCTTTTGGCATAAGCTGAGGTGCACATGTCCAAGGAGGGACCAGGGCCAACACATTGTTCCTAGAAAAGATTAGTTGGGGTGAAAAAGAAAGGTCTAATTTAAGCTCAGATCATTTGGATCAAATAAGGATGAATTTCATTTGGTTTCTTTTATTTTGGCTAGAAATGGGCTATATTGAATAAGGGCCTATGATCCTTTCCTAATTGTCTATTACAGCTTACTTTTAGGAGACTAACCAGGCAAGTTCTAGCTCAGTACCAATAGTGGACTATTCACATCTTCCTCACACTCACTTGACATCTCATCACTATACAAGATTATCAGAAACCTAGTTCGAATTTTAGACTTAGGGTAATGCAATGATATACCTTTATGTCATGCTTAGAGTTACAACCGCACTATCAATAGTGCCTCCTGCTATCTCCATAGTTCGGGAGCTAGATGCCCCAGCCGCTAACTCTGATGCTCTAATCTGATGCGCCTCCTCCCCAGCAAGTGAGTCTCTCATCGCAGCCTCCATCTCTCGGCGCTCCTTTTTCCGTGCTCGCGCCTCTTCCTCTGATCGACCCCTACGCCTCTTGGCATGATCTCGAGGGGGAGGTGGTGGAATCTCTGAAGTAGAGAATAGGGCCGCCAACACTGTGTCTTCAGCAGGCTAGATAGAAGGGGCCTCAGACTCCGGCACCCTAACCTCTAAGATCGTGTCAATATCTACGCGAAGGCTGTCGACCGCAAGCTAAAGAGTTGACACATCCACTAGAGGGTCTGGTCGGGCTAGCACCCTCAACTCAAAGGCGTCCAAGCGCTGGTGAATCTCAGTGATCTTCCGCTCTGTATACTGGACCATTTTCCGCTCTAGGCGCTCTTCTGACTCAGTAATAGACTTCTGCATCCATGGCTGGATATGATGCAGAAGTGTAGCCATTTGCACCTCTAATTTTTGGACCCTAGCACGCGAGACCAGCGGCGGTAGAGGGGCTGTGCGAGAAGAGCTCGGAGCAGTGCTACTACCCGGGATAGACTCGACCGGGGTAGTGTCAGTGGACGCCGCCTGTGTAGTCGTGCGGGCCTAGGCTACCGTATCAGCAAGATCATCAGCAAGTGGAGGCAGCTCATTGGCCTCATCTCTGATGATGCCGATGTCAACAGTGCCCTGCGGGGTCTTGAGCTAATCTACGTGCCATATAGGCACACCTGCGGACCTGCAGAGAGAAAAGATCATGCACGGGAAAGGGTAAGTAGTAGTGACCTTGAAAGCCCTCTCGTGCATGACTTTCTGTAGAAGCCACGCGAAATCCACCTCGAACCCAGCAATCATCGCCGCCATCAACACTGCTCGATCCCATGTAACGATATTATCAGCGACCGTGGGGGAAAGGCAGTGGCGGACAATCAGCCACAAGAACTTCGCCGTGAAAGTTAGGTTGGCCTTCTTGATGGCCTCCTTTGGCTCCATCACCCAGTCGGCACCCTCTCTATCAACTAACAGGTGCAGGGCCATCCACTTCTTGGTGGTCTCTCTCAGCGATAGCTCGCGCACTGTCCATCTTTAACAATCTGTCATCGGTAGTCAAACTCGGTAGTGAGAGGGGTCCGAGTAGCATCAACACCCTCGCCGTATAGAAACTGGCGGATGAAAGGTAGGGAAATGTCAAACTGCAGCCCCGTACTCGGACCTGCTCCAGTGGGGCCTGTTTGGCGGGGGAAGCCCGCATATCTATCTGTGATCGAAGAATCGCTACGTAGGATGCATAGAACTCTCGGACCATTTCTTCACTGTAACATCCTAACAGACGCGCTTTCCACTCCAGGCGATGCCTGGTGAGAGATTGTGGATCTCAGGCATCGTTGGGAGACTCCCTGTAAGGAACCGCCGCTCCAAGGTGAGTGTTCGAGTCCTAACTCCTTTGTCAGTGAGGAACTTGGTGTCGGAGTAGACTTGAAATTGCCCGTCGACACATTACCGTTTGGGCTGGTCAGTAGCTGGGGTGGGGTCCTAAGCTGGTGAACCTGATGTGCATTCTGAACTATCAGCCTCATCAGATGAGGCCGACGTTGCAGCGGTGGTGGGTGCGGGAACCTCAGTAAAGCCGGAGGATTCCTCCGACCAGGATACTCCTAAGGAGCCAGACGCTCCTTCTTCATTTGTTGCTGACCCAGAGGGTGTGCCGGTCAGTGTGCGCTCCTCATCATACTGGGAGGCAGTGACTACGCCAGACGCCACCTTTTTGGGTGTGGCTCTGGGAGCACGTGCAGCACGGGAAGGGGTGGAAGTGCCTGGGGGCACGTACTCGGGGTCACGCTCATCATCAGAGCAAATGACCATGCAGGAAGACAGGGCGACAGACTTCAATCACCCGCGTGCATAGATTCGATCTTGCTTGGGTGCCATAGTTGATAGTACCATTAAAGGATCAATATTAGTACGAGAAGTGGCAAACAAGACAAGCAAAACCACACAAAAAAATTAAAACAGTATGTCATTTCTATGGTAACAGTGACACACGACGGGCTTGGTGACGGCTCGTCGTGACTATGACGGACCGCCATGGGGTCCGTCGTGTCTTACTTAGACTATGTATATATGGAGAACCCTGAAAGAGAGTCTCTGACTAGTATGACGGTATGTGCAGGACGGACCGTCACAGGTACGACGGTCCGTCGTAGGTATCCGTCAGAGGACACTTAGAAAAAAATGAGAGAACCTTAGGAGAAGGGTCTCTGACCGTCATAACGGTCATGCAGGACAGACCATCGTGAGTACGACGGTCCGTCACATGTGTCCATTGAAGGACACTTAGAAAAAGTGAGAGACCCTTAGGAGAGGGGTCTCTGATCGTCATAACGGTCATGCAAGACGGACCGTCTTGGGTACGACGGTCCGTCACATGTGTCAGTTGAAGGACACTTAAAAAAGTGAGAGACTCTCAGAAACAGGGTCTCTGACAACCAGAACGGTTGTGCAGGACAGACCGTCGTGAAGACGACGGTCCGTCACATGTGTCTGTTGGGGGACACTTGGAAAAAAATGGGCAGTCGGGTGTTAGGGATTTTGGAATGGACCCTACGATGGTCCGTCGTGGGCACGACGGTCCGTCATCTGGGTCTCGTTCTGTAAATTAGTGACAGGACTGGTGTACCCTATCCATCCCCGATGAACCCAAATCGAACTTGTAGTGTTTTGGACCTACATTTGTCTAACCCAACTACCTAGGAAACTAGTAATGCGAAAGCACCTATGTCTAGGGTTGTAAACATGGCAATTTTGAACATTTTAACCTAGGTTAGACAGAATCTTATATAAAAGAAACGAACATGTCACGAACAACTAAGCTAATACTAATTAATAAACAAAAATGCAAGATAAGTGAGTAGATATTAGAGACACATACCTTAGAATTGGGGAAAACAAAAAGGACAAGTATTCGGTGACTAGGAAGACACCCAGAGCAGCAACTCCGGCTAGTAGATTATCACTTTTAGGGCTTCGGAAAATTGTGGAGGGGGGGGGGGGCAATGATCGGTTGATAGAGGGAGAAATTGTGGAAGTTGAAAAGAGAGGGTAATGGGAGGAATAATGAAGGAATGGGGGTGAAATGAGGGGTTGGGGAGTTTAAATGGTGAAATTTTATAATAAACTCCAACCGGGTCGGGTCGGGTACGCTTCATTAATCACGCGATGATTCCCCGATGACGGTCCGTCGCAGTTGTGACGACCCGTCGTTGGTTCCGTTGTGTGTGCCCTAGGTTGAAAATAACATAAAGACGTACCTGGTATGGCGGAGGCATACGACGGTCCGTCGCAGGCGCAACGGTCCGTCGTTGTATCCGTCAGTGACTGCTACAGAGTAATTTTCTATAGAATTTCCTGGTGATGTGCCTGCAAATTTAAAAACCCATTAGTAGAAAAATTCTACCATTACTAAAAAAAACTATAAGTATTGGGTTGCCTCCCAACAAACGCCTGATTTAAAGTCGCGGCACGACTGGGGACACTTGATTACTCAGACTTCATCAAGATGGTGTGCCTCAATCACTTCATTCGCCGATTCAGCATGCCTGAAATAAATTTTTATGTGCTGTCCATCCACCTTGAACCGCACACCCTCCTTAATTTCTAACTCAACTGCTCCATGAGGGAATAGTTGGGAACCAAGTAAAGACCAGTCCATTTGGACTTGAGCTTGCCTGGAAACAAGCGCAACCTGGAATTGAATAAAAGCACCAAATCCCCGACCATAAACTCTCGTTTTTCAATTTTGTTGCCATGGTACTTCATCTTTTCTTTGTATAGGGCTGAGCTTTCATAGGATTTCAGGTGAAATTCATCGAGTTCATTCAACCCATTTAACCATTGTTCTGCAGCTTCGCTCCAATTCATTTTCAACTTCTTCATAGCCCACATGGCTTTATGCTCTAACTCAACCGGAAGATGAAAAGCTTTCCCATATACAAGTTGGTATGGAGACAAACCTATGGGAGTCTTATATGTTGTCCGGTAGGTCCAAAGAGCATCATCAAGCCTCCTTGACCAATCCGTTCTACTAGCATTCACTGTTTTTGACAATATCTGTTTGATCTCCCGATTTGACACTCTAACTTGTCCACTAGTTTGAGGGTGGTAAGGAGTGGCCACATTATGGCGAACCCCATATTTCTCCAATAACCCCTAGAACAATCTGTTGCAGAAGTGGGAGCCTCCATCACTAAGAATGGCCCTTGGGGTGCCAAAACGAGAGAATATATTCTTTTTCAAGAATGCAGTGACACTCTTCCCTTCATTGTTTGTGAGGGCGATGGCTTCGACCCATTTAGATACATAATCAACTGCGACTAGAATGTACTTCATTCCATGAGAACTCACAAAAGGGCCGATAAAGTCAATACCCCAAACATCAAATAACTCAATCACAAGAATGGGGTTTAGAGGGAGCTCTTACTTTCTTGAAATGCCGCCATCTCGTTGGCATCTGTCACATGCTTTAGCAAACTCATGAGCACCTTTATAAAGAGTTGGCCAATAGTAATCACATTGTAATATATTATGAGCGGTTCGGATACCACTTTGATGTCCACCAACGGGTGAGGAATGGCATGCCTCCAACACACTCAACATCTCACATTCTGGCACGCAACGCCGAATAAGCCCGTTGGCACAACTCCTATACAAGTATGGTTTATCCCAAAAGAACTTCTTCACATAGTACATGAACTTTTTTCTTTGATGAAAGGACAAGTCTGATGGAACAATATCAGTAGCCAGATAGTTCGCAAAATTTGCGAACCATGGGATCAAGTCTTGTGAAGCAGCCAATAAATGCTCATCAGGGAAAGTATCATCAATGTCAGTCTTATCCCTTAACTCTCTCATAGCTTCATCCTCTAGACGAGACAAGTGATCAGCAACTTGATTTTCAATTCCTTTTCTATCCATCACTTCAAAGTTAAATTCTTGTAGCAGTAATACCCAACGAATCAGCCTAGGTTTTGCATCCTTGTTCGCCATCAAATATCTCAATGTTGAGTGGTTAGTATGCACTATAACTCTATTACCTAGCAAGTAGGAGCGAAATTTCTCAAAAGCAAAGACTACTGCAAGGACTTCTTGCTCGGTTACTGTGTAGTTGTTCTGAGCTTCATTTAGGGCTTTACTAGCATAGTAAATGGGGTGAAGGATTTTGTTTTTTATCTGTCCCAATACTACACCAAGATTCACCCCACTAGCATCGCACATCACCTCGAATGGAGTGTTCCAATCCGGAGAAATAATGTTAGGCGTAGACACCAATTTTTCTTTTAGCTCGCCGAATGCTTTAAGACAGGATTCATCAAAACAAAATTTACAATCTTTCTCCAGCAGTTTTCACAATGGATGTGCAATCTTTGAAAATTCTTTGTTGAATGTCCAGTACAAACCTGCATGCCCAAGAAAGCTTCTCACACCTTTCACAGAGATCGGTGGGGGAAGTCTCTCTATCACCTCGACTTTAGCTCAATCAACCTCTATGCCTTTTTCTGAAATGCGATGACCCAACACAATACCCTCTTTCACCATGAAATGACACTTTTCCCAGTTTAGTACTAAATTTCAGTCTTCACATCTCATAAGGACCTTAGATAAATTGGTCAAACACCGCTCTAATGAATCAACAACTACAGAAAAATCATCCATAAAAACTTCTATAGTATGCTCCACCATGTCAGAAAATATCGACATCATACATCTCTGAAATGTGGTGGGTGCATTGCACAACCCAAACGTCATTCTTCTGAACGCAAAGGTCCCATATGTACAAGTAAAAGTGGTTTTCTCTTAATCTTATGGTGCAATAGAAATCTTATTATACCCCGAATATCCATCAAGAATACAGTACCACCCTTTTCCAGCAAGTCTATCCAACATCTGATCCATCAAGGGCATAAGAAAGTGGTCTTTTTCAGTCCATGAATTTAGTTTGCGGTAATCCATACACACCCTCCATCCAGTAACCGGTCTGATTGGAACAAGTTTATTTTTTTTGTTGGGAACCACAGTCATTCCCCCTTTCTTAGGTACACACTGAACCGGGCATACCCAACTACTATCGGCGATTGGATAGATTACTCCGGCATCCAACAACTTAATGATTTCCTTCTTCACGACCTCTTGCATAGGAGGATTTAAGCGTCTCTGGTGCTCAATACTTGGCTTATGATCAGGCATGAGTTTGATTTTATGAGAGCAAATACCAGGAGGGATCCCAATAATGTCCACAATAGTCCACCCTGTAGCTCTTTTGAACCTTTTTAGCACCTTCACCAAACTCTGAACTTGTTGTTCATACAGGTCTGATGCAATGATTACTGGCAAAGTGTCACTATTTCCTAAGAATTAATACCTGAGATGAGGTGGGAGAGCTTTTAGTTCTAATTTTGGAGCCTCCTCTATAGATGGTTTCGCGGGTGGGGACTCGCGATTCTTCATATCTAGCTCAAATTTCTTCGGTTTAAACCAAACATCACTTCGGTCAAGATCCGCGACTAATGACTCATACTCTTCAATGCAATCGCTACTAAAATTCATTATCACTGCCGCTAATGCTTCTACACCTAGACGTTCTTCTATTTGTGTCTCAGATGTCTCACCTATGTTGTAAGATATATAGCAGATACCGATTGGAGCTCACTACTCTGCCTCATGGACCTACAAATGTTAAAGGTCACTTCCTCATTGTTCAACCGAAATTTCATCTGCCCCTTTTCCATGTCTACTAAGGCTGTTCCCGTAGCAAGGAATGGCCTCAAAGAATAATGGGCACTTCAAAATTGACTTCACAATCAAGAATAACAAAATCTGCCGGAAATATGAACGATTCCACTTTTACTAGCACATCGTGGAGTACCCCTATAGGCCTTTTTACTGTTCGATCAGCCATCAGTAGCCGCATCGCAGTGGGCTTTGGATCACCCACACCCAGCTTCTTGTAAATCGAGAGGGGCATGAGATTTATGCTTGCCCCCAAATCACATAATGCTTTCGCAAAATGTAATAGCCCGATTGTACAAGGAATAGTGAACGCACCCGGATCTTCTTTCTTTTGTACTAGAGATCTTGTAGCAATAGCATTACAATGCTGCATTCTATCATCATCCTCAAAAGTGACCGATCTTTTCTTTGTGACCAAATCTTTCATAAACTTGGCCTAACCGGGCATTTGTTCTAATGCTTCTACCAGAGGGACATTGATAGAAAGTTGCTTCAACATTGTTATAAAACGCCGATATTTACCATCCTCGGTCTTTTTCAATAATCTTTGAGGAAATGAGGGTGGTGGCCTAGGCATGGGAGTTACCTTTTTAGGCACTTCAGCATCTTGTACAGTGTTATCCTCTAATTCACTATCAACATTTACCACTTTATCATTATCTTTTGTCACCTTTTTCTCATTAGACGGCATAGGTGGGTCAATGGTTTGTTTGCCACCGCGAGTAGTAATTTCCATACAATGTCCATCATTTTTCAGATTTTGGACATTGTTGCTAGGAAGAGTGCCCGGTTGCCGTGTGTTCACAGTCGCAGATAATTGGGCCAATTGTAACTCAAGTTGCTTAATCGATATTGCATGTGTATCGACTTTTTGCCCAATACCCGCTAAATCATTCCTGAACTCTTTATTGTGCTCATCACTAGCATCGAACCTCCTCATCATTTTATGCAACATATCCTCAAGCGTGACATACTACCTCCACCATCCCTAGGAGTAACTTCACAATTTTGAGGAGGAACATAGGGTCCATTCCTGTCGTTTCTATTACCATAGTTACCTCTGTTGAAGTTGTTGTCATGGTTGTAGGTTCCATCTCGGACATAATGACCCTCACGATTGTAGTTACCATAGTTCCGACCTTGGTTCCCTTGACCTTGGCGCCAATTATCCTGATTTGAGCCTTGGGCGCTCGGTCGGAAACCCCCCGTCTGCTCATTTACCACATATGAATCCTCCTCATAATAACACTCATCATTTTGTGGCGGTGGTTTCGACAAGTAGTTGACTGCATTTATCTTTTCTGCACCCCCAGTGATATGTTTTAGTACCAACCCAAGCTCAGTTCTCATCCGAGCCATTTATTCACGAATCTCATCTGTGGCTGGGTTGTGAGTGGACTGCACTGCGAAGGTGTTTCTCCCAGTATCGAACTTCCTAGTACTCCAAGATTTATTGTTCCGGGAGATTTTCTCTAATTTTTCAGCAATCTCAGCATAAGGACACTCCCGATAAGATCCACCTGCTATAGTGTCCAACACTGCTTTATCAGTATCATCTTGTCCCCGATAGAAGTATTCCTTCAGTGACTCATCATCTATACGGTGATTTGGAACACTTCTCAAGATTGAGGTGAATCTATCCCAAGAACTACTAACTGACTCTCTTGGTAGTGCCACAAAGTTATTCACTCTATCTTTGTGGTTTAGTTTCTTGGAGACCGGATAGTAGCATGCTAAGAAAACATCCCTTAGTTTGTTCCAAGTGAAGATTGAGTTGTATGAGAGCTCAGTAAACCATATAGCAGCCTCTCCCGTCAATGAGAGAGGAAACATTCTGAGCCCAATTACATCTAAATCCAAATCAAGCCTCCCTACACAACTTTTACACACTGCCCTTACCTTAGCTATATGGGCATTTGGATCCTCAGAGTGTAGCCCTAAAAACAAACCTCTGGCACTAAGCATTTGCATCAGACTACTAGTTACCACAAAAGTGTGGCCTGTGGGTAGAGGAGGCAAAACTAGTGGGCCATCGGAGTCTACTAAGTTATCATAGCCTCTGTAATATGCTTGGGCCGTGGAGCGGGATTTTGTCCCTTCTGTTGGTGTTCACCCGGAGCATCGGGTAACAAATGACCATGAACATCAACCGGAGATGGGATGTTCTGGTTCGGATCATCATCATTTATTCCCAAGTTTTGATTCATATTGTGCAGTGTACACTCTAATTCCTGATCGTAGGGAAACAAGGGTTCTCTTCCTCTTCGTGTATTTGGCATACAAGGAGGATAGTTCTGAAAAAAATCAAAAATAATAAAACAAAGTAAAATAAAGAAAATATCAACTAAACTATAGTAATAAGTTTAACTTAATCTAAAAGCTACTTTCCCCGGCAGCGGCGCCAAAATTTGATACGCTCAAACTTACTTCTCATATAAGAAGTAAAGCGGTCGTGTCAAGTAAATAACCCAACTAGTGAGGTTGGGATCGTTCCCACGAGGAAAATAGTCTAGACTTAACTTCAACCTGTTATTACTATTGTTTGGTCAATGACTTCCATGGAAAGTAAAAACAATACAAGGGGGTTTCTATTTCTAAATGAATGAAAATAACTAATGCAATTGAAAGAGACACTTAACAGCTTTGAATGTTGGATTTCAATCAATTAATCAAAGTAACTAGGGTTTACGTGTTCCCCACAGGTTCATAACTTGATAATTCTAACTATAACAATTCTTTCCTAGTATCTTGCATGCAAAGTGATAAGTTATGTATTTCTAAATCCTTGGTCTGACATCTAGAAAATCTCACTCCGCACCTTGGTCCGGCTACGTGTGTTGCTATCCTAACTCTTATCTTTACCTCATATTAAGCACCGTATTCGATATTTGACTAAGTTATTACCTCGTACCGATCAATACTAGCCTATAAGATAGTATGCACTAAATCTATGTTGATAATTCTCTTCCTATTCTCTACCTCCTTGGTCCAGCAAGTAGCATTAAGGCGAGTTCTAACGTTGGCCATCCGTTAAAAAGACTTCTAAGCGAAAGAATTATTAATACATGCAAGACACCATTCTAGAATTGTTATTTTAGTTAGGTTTTATCTCATTATTTGACTATGGTTCCCACAATCCTAGTTATGGAGTTTAGTTACCCATAGTCATAATCACAATATTCAAATATATTAAATAAGAATTCATGTACTTACTTCAATGAGAAAGAGTAAAATCCAAAAGTTTGCTTGATTAATCACCAATAATCACTTGCAAGAATCTCAAAGAAATCAACAATCTCACAAAAAGTCTAATGATTCTCAAAAGTCTACCAATACAGTGTCTACTAATATGATGTCTAACAATACGGAGTCTAACAATGATCCAGAGTCTAACCCCAAAAACGAGGTTTTACAAACTATTTATAGAAAATAAAAACCTAATTAAACAAGGAATCTATTTACTGGAAATCTGCCAAAATGCGGCTGGATCGACGCACCTCGCGACGGATCGTCGTGGTCACGACGGACCGTCATGGACTCCGTCGTCCCATACTTATGCAATTTCTTCTGCTGCTCTCTTTATTACCCTCGATGGCAAGTATGACGGACCGTCATAGGCACAACGGTCCGTCGAGGGTCTTCGTTCCAAAATACTTCAACTCTTGGAATATGGGTACTGCGATTACTTCTCTGAACTTTATGACAAACATGCAGGAAGGACTGTCATAGACACGATGGACTGTCACAAGCTTCGTAACCCCACACTTGGTGAGACTTCCTCATCTTCCTTCAGCAGCTGCACTACGCTGCCACCTACAGACTGTCACAAGCACGACGGACCGTCATAAGCTCCGTAGATGGTCTCTTCTGCATTTCTTCGCTCAATATCTCCGCATTCATCTTTGGACAGATTTCCTGCTAAACAAAGAGAAACTTATATAAAAATTAGCACAAAAGGCTTTTAGACACACTAAACTTAAGGAAAAAGTATTAATAATACCGTGAAACCACGGTATATCATATACATATTAGAGTATCAGGAAAGCTGGGAAATGAACAAAAAGCTTGTCACAACAAATGAGTCATATATTGCGAACATATGAGTCATCTGCTGCATCATACGACTCATATGTAGCAATAAATGCCTTAGTCAGAAATTTATCCAAACACATATTGCAACAAATGACTCATCTGTAACATCAATTGACTTACAAGTTGGATAAGCTTCTGGTTCTAGACATGCATCCAACAAGTGAATCATTAGTTACAACAAGTGAATCATTTGATGCAACATATGACCTACTTGTTGCAATAGATTATTGACTTGTTGGGACAATGATTGTGCTTATGATTTTTACCTATACATAGCCACTCAAATTTACAATACAATCATTACTGAATATTTTTAATAAATTCCTTTAGGTACCATTAATGGAAGAATCAATAACATTAGTTTTTCATTGTTATGGTGAATGGATTGAGAAGAACAATCGATTTTTTTTAGCGTTCGAAAGATGGTTACATGTCAGAGTCAGTATTGATGACCCGTCTAAAGGGATATTTTGCATAATAATTTCGTAAAATTAATCATTGCTATAGTGAACTAAATTGTCAACCAAATGATCTTGCCATCAATTACATGCACAAGTCTTTTGAAAATCAGAGGGTCCTACCTTTTAAGATAAGCAATCAATTTTGTTTGTGTGCTTATTAGAGTGATGAAATTTGGTCCGTTTTAAAGGTGTACATTGTTGAAAAACCGGTAGAGAATGAAAATGTAGAACAATATCAACAAAATTTATTCAATGATTAATTGAATGAGATGAACGTGAATATTCATGATGATGGGATCAGACATGATGTGGAGGAGGACCAAACACCTGCACCCATTGTTGATATAGGGAAAGTTCTCTGTTAAAACATTTGAACAATCTTCAAGATGATGAGACATGTTTTTACATAGGAATGACATTCAAGAACAAAGAAGAACTAGTCACTTCATTGAATATTGCTTGCTTGAAAAAAAATTAAGACTTCCAAAAGTGATTAATTCGAGTAGTGTGTATCGTTTTAAATGCGCACATCCAGAGTGCAAGTGATGGTTGAGGGCTGTAAAATTCATAAGTTATGACAGATTTTGTTTAAGAATTATAAAAAGTATCATACATGTGGTTCAGAGCATATTACGAGTCATAATCCACATGCCACAACAAAAGTCCTTGGTAAATACTTCAAAAATAGTTTTCCTAATGGTAAAGGTCCATCTACAAGAGATATGACCAATCAACTCCGCACAGATTTGGGTTGTAAAGTGAGTTATTGGAAGATATATAAGGGTAGCGATATTGCAAGTTCTTTGGTTAGGGAAACACATGAGTACGGGTGTGGAGTGCTTGACGCATACCGTATATGCTTGAGCCCGCAAATCCAAGAAGTATATAACATTGCAGGTAGATGAAAATGGTAATTTCAAGTACTTTTTTGTAGCCTATGAGGCTTGGATTCAGGGTTTTCAACAATTGAGAAAAGTCATAGTCATTGACGGGACATTCTTCAACAGCAAGTATGAAGGAGTTTTACTATCAGCGAAGGCGCAAGATGCAGAGAATCATATTTTTTGGATGGCTTTTTGTGTAGTGGACAAAGAATGTGATGCCTCATATAAGTATTTTTTTTAATAAATGAGAAGTTATGTAGATGATACGGATGAGTTGTGCATAATATCTAATAGACATTCAAGTATCCGAAAGATGGCTTCAATTGTGTATCCATCAGCTCATTATGATTGTTGCATGAGGCACCTTGGAGAAAATATTCGAAACAATTTTCATAATGCAAAAATCATATCTCATTTTTATAATGCCACAAATGCATACAATAAAGTTAAGTTCTATGAACATTTCAATCAAATAAGGGATATGGTACCCAAGGCAGACAAACAACTCGACTCAGTTGAATTTCATAGATGGAATTGAGCATTTTGTCTGGGAAATAGGTATAATATTATACATTGAGTATCTTATTTAAGTACTATACAATTATATATCTTATTAAGTTTTTTTTGTATAAGTATAATATTATGACTTCAAACATTGTTGAATCCGTGAATGCAATGTTTGAAGTTGAAAGAGAATTTCCTTCGCTTTATTTGATGAAATAAATATGAAATTTGCAAAATTATTTCACGATAGGCGTATGGAGTTGGGCAACTCAACAAACATACTTGTTCCTTCAATGGAAACACAAATATCAAATAATATCAATTTGTAAAACAAGTTATTGTCCCATCAAATATCTAATTACATGTTTAGTATCAAATGGCATGGTGATGTCATGGTCGTTCTTCAAAAAAGAACGTGCACATGTAGAGTTTTTGACTTGAAAAGAATACTTTGTCCACATGCTATGACAGCTATTGGATCCCAATATGGTGCATATATTGAATATAATATCAATGAGTACTCGTCTTCATATAATTCGGTGGAAAAATATATAATTGCATATTATGAGGAAATTAATTCGGTGCCTTCCGAAGATTCTTGAATTGTTCCTTTGAAGATTTGGAGAGAGAAATACCTCCTCCATATGTTGACCAAAACAAACCGAGAAGAAGGTGAACGAAAAGGAGGAGTGTAGTCGGGGAATCATTTTCAACAAGAAAAAAATAAGTGTTCAATATTTAAAAATATTGGACGCAAGAGAAAAACATGCCCGGTTCGAAAAGTTGCATAATTATTATAATAGTTAAATAACTATTTTGTACTTAGTTATGAATCTCATAATTTTAACTCATTTCGGCTATTATGTATGTTCATATTTATTATATAAAATATATTAGTTATGCTCATCCATTGCATCAAACTTTGCATATTTTGCATTACGTGCATTATCTATTGCATCATTTGTCACAACAGATAACTCGTTTGTTGAAAATAATTGAATAAATATGATCATCTTTAGCAATAATTATAAAAATTTATTGCAACAAATGTATAATATGTATTATTTGTTGCAGTAGATGACCCATCCATCCATTGGAAATAATCAAGCATATTTTCTCATCTATTGTAGAGTAATTACTTGATCAAGTAATTGTATCCGTCTTAACTAAAGTGATAAATTGATTATTTTGATACGAAATACTTCATTAACACATAATTAGTTATAAATAAAGTTATTTGATTATAACAACCTTGAAATTGTAAGTTTAATTATAATCTCAATGCATTATTTGTTACAATAGATAACTCATTTATTGTAATCTCAATGCATTATTTGTTGCAGTAGATAACTCATTTGTTACAAAAATGTCTAATCTATATTATTTGTTTGCAATAAATGACCCATATATGCTCATATGTTGCAATGGATGATTCATCTGTTGAAACAATTATAGGAATTTGTTACAACAAATGTTTAATATGTATTATTTGTTGCAATAGATGATCCATCCATTGGAAATAATCAAGCGTAGATGTTCATTTATTGTAGAGTAATTACATGATCAAGTAACTGTATTCGTCTTACATAAAATGATCAATTGATTATTTTGATATGAAACACTTCATTAGCCCATAAATAGTGATAAATAAAGTTATTTAATTAGAATTACATTCTAATTAATATGTTCAATTACATTTTCAATTTATTGTAGGATAGTTACATGATCAAGTAACTCTATTCGTCTTAAATAAAGTGATCAGCTGAATATTTTGATATGAAATACTTCATTAGCCCATAATTAGTGATAAATGAAGCTATTTAATTATAATTACCTTTTAATTAATAAGTTCAATTATACTTTTAATGTATTATAGTGTAATTACATGATCAACTAGTTGAATTCGTCTTAAACAAAGTGATCAATTGATTATTTTAATATGAAATGCTTCATTAGCCCATAATTAGTGATAAATAAAATGATTTAATCATTATTACCTTTTAATTAATAGTTCAATAACATTTTCAATCTATTGTAGGGTAGTTACATGATCAAGTAATTGTATCCGTCTTAAATAAAGTGATCAATTGATTATTTTTATATGAAATACTTTATTAGAACATAATTAGTGATAAATAAATCTATTTAATTATAATTACCTTTTAATTTATAAGTTCAATTGTGTTTTCAATGAATTGTAGAGTAATTACATGATCAACTAATTGTATTCTTCTGAAATAAAGTGATCAGTTGATAATTTTAATATGAAATGTTTCATTAGTCCATATTTAGTGATAGATAAAGTTATTCCTTACAATTATAAGTTTTGTTATAATCTCAATTCATTATTTGTTGCAATAGATAACACATTTGTTACAACAAATGTCTAATTCATATTATTTGTTTGCAATATATGACCCATGTATGCTCATCTGTTGCAATGGATGATTCATATGTTGCAACAATTATATGAATTTGTTACAACAAATGTCTAATATGTACTATTTGTTGCATTAGATGACCCATATAATTTCACATTTTGAAAATCTAAGAATATAATTAAATTTGTGATAAAATAACTGAACATCTATTAAATATAAAATATTGTCATCAACAATTACAAAATATCATTAACTAATTATTATGAGTCTTCAAAAATTACAATTCATATTAGGTTCTTTAGCTTACAAAATATAACTTCAGTAGCCCATACCTTCTACAACTTTTGTTGCTCTTCCATGGCTCCTGAAGATGACTCAACATTTCAAGGAAGAGGAGTAGTTGCAATTTGTTGTCTCTTTTTCATATTTAATAATATCTTTGAAATTGATTGGTGTGGATGGCTTTGAAATTTTTCTTGATCGAATAACACCTCCCTTTGAGCATCAAGACTTATTCACATATTGACAAGTAGATATTAACTGAGACTCTTTGTTTTTGCACTCTACACATTTACATGCAGAACATGAGCTAGAATAATGAGCAAAAGATGTAGTATGTCCACTAAAAGGAGGTAATCCACCATATGTAATACCACCATCATGAACATGCTCACCACTAGTTTTAGCACCAACATCACCAATATCACCACCAATATTAACATCAACATCAACACCAACATTTATTGCAATATCATCAGTATCACCAGAACAATAAGTGCTTCCCTTTAGATGGTTGTTACTCCAGCCAATTCTTTTTTTATCAGATCCACTGAAGGGTATGATTTTGAGTCAATGATTTCAAATGTTCAAAAAATTGCAGTTGCAACTCTTACTCTGTGGGGACAAGCCATAGATGTACAATCTATACATAAAGTAGTTTATATTAAAAATAATCTATAAATTATAATCAAAAGTAAAACAACACCAAATGATTGAGATTTCATTCAACAAATGACCTATTTGTTGCAACAAACAGATCATTTGTTGAACATAAGTAAATCAATAGCAAATGATTGAGTTTTCATCCAATAAATGACCTATTTATTGCAACAAATGGGTCATTTGTTGAACTTAAGTAAATCAGTAGCAAATGATTAAGTTTTTATTCAACAAATAACCTATTTGTTGCAACAAATAGGTCATTTGTTGAACGTAAGTAAATCAGTAGCAAATGCTTAAGTTTTTGTCCAACAAATGACCTATTTTTTTGCGATAAATAGGATTTGTTGGACATAAAAAAATCAATAGCAAATGATTAAGTTTTTGTCCAACAAATGACCCATTTGTTTCAACAAATAGGTCATTTGTTGGACGTAAGTAAATCAATAGTAAATGGTTAAGTTTTTGTCCAATAAATGAGCTATTGGTTGCAACAA
Source organism: Solanum lycopersicum (assembly GCF_036512215.1). Taxonomy (NCBI): domain Eukaryota; kingdom Viridiplantae; phylum Streptophyta; class Magnoliopsida; order Solanales; family Solanaceae; genus Solanum; species Solanum lycopersicum. Next base: position 39,755,344 of record NC_090803.1, read on the forward strand.
ATAGGTCATTTATTGGACGTAAGTAAGTCAGTAGAAAATGATTAAGTTTTAGTCCAACAAATTAACATGTTTGTTGCAACAAATATGTAATTTATTGGACGTAAGTATATCAGTATCAAATGATCAGGTTTTCGTCCAATGAATGACCCATCTATTGCAACTGATTAGTCAACTGTTGGATGAAAGCAAAACAGTAGCAAACTCTTATGTTTTCTTCTAACAGATGACCCATATATTGCAATAGATGACTGTAGATAAATCATTTATTGGAAGAAAACTAAATGAAGAAAACCAGATAATCATTCAATTTGAATAAAGATAGTTCTGTAGAAAACTTACCATAACTTGAGGAGGATTGAACAGATCAACATAATTTATTTTTGGGTTGTTCTTGGCAGACAACCACCTAAGAATCCTTGATTGAGAAACTTCTTCTGAGTAATCGTTGAATAGCTTCCTAAGATAAGGTATTGCTTCAAATGCCCAAGCCTAAAAATATATGACGAAATTAAAATTTAAAATAATTTTTCATTAATACAAATAAATAAAATATGACAATTAGAGGTGAAGTTTACCATGAAAGCCTAAGGAAAGCCAAATAAATTGTTTGTCTTTGATGATAACTTTGACATCAAATATTACACTCGCGAAATAACTATCATTACCTGATGAATAATTGTTGAATGCCTCCAAATTCGGAGCAAGCACAAACAAACAAAGATATATGTCATTGTTGATATCTCTAGCCCATAAAATGACACACACAAACCAAACTAACTACAATCATTCTTTGTGCTTCTTCAAAACCGTTTTGCTCTTGAGATCTTCTAAAAAATCTTTGGCTTTATAACTAGGTCCAATAATAGTCAACAAATCATTTTCATTATTTATTTTTTCGTTGCCTTTGTTTAATTTGGTGTTGACTGTCTTGGATGGCTTTTTACCTTTCTTTCCATTCTTGACTGATTTTGATATCTTTTTCCTCTTGGATTTGTTAAGGGTGTAAATTTAGGAGGAGGTTTTGAAGAAGGATGACATCTTAGTCCAGTCACTATAGTAAATTCTTTCATCCCAAAATAAACCGGATGCACAATAGTTTATCCGAATCTCATCCATTTTCTTGTTCTTATCTTTGAAAGCATGATCATCATCACCCTTATAGTTGATCTTGCGCTTGAGAATATCATACACCATGCTCATTTGAAAACGTGCATTGTTACCCGGCAGATCAAGAAAGTATCCAAAACAACTGGACTTAAAGAACTCCTCCAACTTTTCATTCATCAATATCATTCTAAAACTATCAAATTTGGCGCCCATGACTGATTTTACAATCAATTCACCTTTTAAATCTATAGGTTCATAAGTTCTGACAACATCTTCACCTCCTTCATCACTTTCAATAACATCTCCTTCATCACTTTCATTTTCATCTCCTTGCTCACTTTGTTTTTCACCTTCGTCATCATCTTCTTTATCATTTTCAGCTTCTTCATCATCTCCATCTTCATTATTTCTTTCCTTTTGTTTTTTATTTTTATCTTCCTCCTCTACAATTTCATATCCTCATTTTGTTTTTGTACATCTACAGAAGGTAACACATCCTCTTTTACTTCTTCAACAAGTTATTTTAATGGTACTTTGACTTTAGCTACTTCACTTGATTTATAAGAGAGTAATTCACTTGGGTTTATTTTGGAAGACATTTTATCTACAAATAAAAAAATTAAAAAAAAATTACCATCAATTCGTGCATCATATAAAAAAAGAAAGCAATTAACAGTGAAGATTCATATAGCCGACACTAACTAGCTTGAAACTGACGTATGGTGGTTGTTGCTTAAACTAGAGACAATTTGTTAGTTGGAGATGAAAAAATAACACATAACAAACTATATACGTAAGTTTAACCAATCACAAGAACTAGGACAAATTAGCAACAAAACTACATCAAGATAGCATAAAAATGCACAAATTAGTATAAAAATTGCACTATATCAGCTATCAAAAATTGGAAAAACATTTGTAGCAATTGTCATTCTATCTATGACATTGACAAAGGCAGGCCTACATATACGGAATAGTTAACATCCTGAGAAATTTTCTCTTCCCAAGGCCACACCAACATCATCACATATGAGCGATGATATTCTAGAGAGACACTCATGTCTAATGCCAAAAACGAACATCAACTTTCATCTACATATTGCAACATGCTTTTAATTAAAAAAGAACGAGAACTACTCCTCAATATCCCATTAAAATAGTTGAGGCGAGCTATATAATCCTCAACGTCCATTTTTTCATAATTGGATTTTATCCAAGAATTCACCATTATTAATATTTCATTACAATACTAGAAAGAATGAAATCAATAAATAAAAAACTTAAACATAAAAGCTCTAATTTTTAATGGAAAACACCTACAACGATTTGTTCATTCCAGTATTCCTTTAAAACAAATAAACTAAAAACACTAAAAAAATTCAAAAAAATAAAGCTTTACCCACAAATCGATGTTCCCTTGGTTGGTTAGAATATATGAATTGAAAGCTCAAAAGTTAGGCATCGAAAGTTGAAAGTTTTCGGAGAAAATGCTTGGAAGAACGAAGCAATTTCAATTTTGATAAGATGTTGCTGAGCAGCCGAGAGAGGAGAGCGTGTTTGAGGAGAGAGAGATGGAGTGAAAAGTTTATTTATTTGGTGTGGGGGTTATTTTGTATTTATTAAAAGATTATTAAGTTTAGAAAAATATTAATTGAGTCCCCAATTAACTTAATCACCTATTATAGTGTCTTTGAACTATTTTTGGTCAACATTGTCACCAATAGTTAATTCAAGACTTAAAGAATATCTTTCTTTCAATTTTCTCCGGTAAGCCATTCAACAGAAGCAAAATACACGAATATTTAATTGTGCAAAAGAAGAAGTAGTAGTTCAAAATTTACGTTATTTTAAAATGAGAGGAAATCCCTCTATTTAAAGACAACAAATGATAGTGTCAATTAACATTTATTGTGTCTTATCGAAAATGTCACAACTCTTTGAAAAAGTCACAACCCTTCGTAAAGGTCACAACCTTTCATAAACGTCACAACCTTTTATTAAGTCACAACTCTTCATAAAAGTCACAACTTTTCCTAAAAGTAATATTTTTTCATGAAATGAAAAGGATAGTTCTGGAAATAAATGAATTAAAAGGGAATTCTGATTTATGGAGGCGCCATATAGGCGGGCCTAGAATTTTCTTTTATATATATATACTACATAGAGTGCCTTGGTTGCTAGTTATATTAAATTAAAACTCAAATTCTACTCCTTACAATTTACATCATGATTTAAATAGGTGCACGAACTCTGGTGACTTATAAAAACAAAATGTATTTAACTGTGGCATTCAATGTCATTCAAATCAATTCTAAGCCTTGATGCATATCTATGTACCTTGTATATGTGTGTTGTATCATATATAGCTCAACGTCACGAATCGAGCGTACACCCTTGACGTGGCCGACACTCAATAGTTATTGTTTGTCCCGGAGAGAACCCTCATCCTAGTTACCTATAAGAAAATACTAACTCAAGCATACAAAGCTTAAAAACTGAATACAATTCATGAAAATGACACACAAAAATTTATCTCAAATGAAAAATTCTAATAGGATAAATTATTCAACTTGCCATAAAATAGGCAACTTGATTGTTTAAAATATTTAATAAAATAAATGAACAGGCTTCTGAAACTCTACAATCTATCTATGAAGCCTATAAATGACAAAGATCATATTCATTCGGAAGCAAAAAGGCTCACAATAGCTAAATTTGAATTCCGGATGTATATGATCCTGATTACCAGTGCTTCATAAAAGGATGTAGGTCAAATGACTCAGTATGTGGAATGTAAGAGCATGTAAGATGAATTCTAAAGAATAAACATACTCTTGAACTTGATAAGAAGAAACATACTTACCTCTTCTCAACTCAACTCAATTCAACTCAAGAAAATAAGATAAATTAACTTAAAGATTAGATATTCAACTCAAATATATGATACTTGACTCTGGGTACTCAACTCTGGATACTCATCTCAATATAAAACAACTATACACATAAAATATAATGAAATATTTCAAAACAGTGGAAAAGAATTTTATTCGTTAAAGAAAACGCAATAACAAACTCAATTTTACTCATATAGTAAATTAATATAATTTATGTGGAAGATTCTGTAACCGACAACCACCAATATAATCCTAAATGGTGATACAACGTCTTGCCCACGATGTTAGAATTATCATATACTTTGCCGTCATATAGAAAACTTAACTTAGTTGATCAAGAAACTTCTTAAAAGCATCTTAAGGAGTCATCTAAAAAGTATGATCTTTACTACCAATGATGTCAAAATGATTTATGGAGACTTGAGTTATTTGAACTCGCATCCCCATATTGATGCTCAATACTACTACCAAAATGTACTTATCTCATATGTTTTAAAACAAAATTTCTTTCTTTGGTTTGATATAATTAGTCAAAACTTAGCTTAAAAGCTCTCCTGGAATCGATGTTCCCTTTCTTTCTCAAATGTGAAAACATTTTAAAACTCTTTTGAAAATCTCAGTTTCCTCTTATCTTAAATGTAAAAAACATTTACTTTTGGGAATATTTAAATCCGATATACTTTTTGGAGAAATGAAATTTATTCTTACTCTTTCCTCAACTCACAAATTATTTCTTAATACAAACTTGTAACGTTTGTAAAAAATTCTTAAAATATGGTTCATGTCGAATTATGGACGTGAACGACTCAATACAAGGTTTTCAATAACTTCAATGATACTACTCATTTCTAAAATGCTCAACTTAGAGGGTTCATGTAATACTTCAAAAATTCAAGACATGTTCTAGAGCCTAACTTGAGTGTCATAAGGTATAGACACTGTTTTAAGGTGTATTTTAATGAATATAAGTCATTTAGGAGGTCTAGAAACCAAAATGTCCAAAAATGTCAATGACGTCCGAAAACTAGTTCAATGAGGTACTAGAGTGTCTAAGCCTATTTGACTAGCTAGTCAGAATATGATGAAAATTGGTGGAGTGGTGTATAACATGTATTTAATTTGATTCATAGTTGAAATGTCCGGGAATGACTTGCCAAGGACCAACCAAGTGCCCTTGAGGAGGACCGTTGCATTTGGGGGCAAAGGACTGCCTAAGGTAGTGTGACCACGACTTGTGGTCGACGATTCGTGTGTCAATCGACGGGGGCATCAATTGTTTCATCGATGAACACTTAGTATTTTTCCCTAAGACTTGTTTTGGACCAGTCTCTGACCAACAGGACGAAGGGTCATGTGGTCGTCATCTCACAGACGGACCGTCGATCGGGGTCTCGTCTGTGAGGGGTCTATTTTGTTGCATGTTCCCACTTAAGTTAATTAATTAATTGACTTAAATAGGAATTTAATTAGAGTATAGGGGAGGTCTAATTAAGTTAGTTAACCACAAGTCCTAACCTAATTAGACTAACAAAAACTCCCATAATTTCCAAACCCAAAACTCTCTTCCTTCTCTCTTCTTTTTCTCTCTAGTGAAGAACTCCACTGAATATCAAGCCAGGGGAAGGTTTAAGGGATGAAAAGAGTAAATTCATATATCAATATTCATCAATTAGCAAGGTATGTGATCTCTTTCACTTTTGAGACCTCTTTACTCATAGGGTTCCATCAAATTGATTTCAAACGTTGAGTTTTCAAGTGGGTTTCATCAAATCTCGAAATTGATGTTATGGATTGATTTTTTTATGATTTATTTTAATTATTATGAATATATTAACATGTAATTTAACTCTATTATGTCATATCTTGATGAATTGGTATAGTTTGTAGAGGGAATATACATATATATTAGTTCTTGAACTATGTTACCCCCATAGGAAGAATAGCTGGTGGATTTACCTAGAAAGCTACGTTTATGTTTGGTTTTACTTTGGCGGGTAGACCACATTCCTTCGATGTAAGGTTGTAAGGTTTTACAACACTGGATTGCATACTTAGATCTTGTGGTCTATGTCGGTTAAGGAAAGTGTACCCTAAACTAAAATGAAGTAATGGAGTACAAAATAACTAGCGTGACTTGAGAGGTTGACTTAGCTTAGGTACGAGTATGAGACTCTACCTAAGTCTTGCACTAGTTTGACTTGAAGGGAACTTTAGGAGGTCGTTATTATGTATGTATGTGCTTATAATGGTACATGATATGTATATGATGAACTTGCACATTGTTGATACTATATGTTGATTGCTATCACATATGAATGTGTTTGTCTACGTTGTTAAAGTATGATGATATGTACTCTTAAATGCTATGTTATGTGCATTATGAGGTTGGTCATGGTTCTTGTTGAGTTACTTGATTGAGTAAGGTTATGGGGCTTTGCTTGGTCATTTCACTTGTTGACTTGATAGGGTTTCATGGGTAATTGTCTTAATTTGGTTATGCTATAATGAACTCTTATTCATGCTTGTGGTTATTTATGACTTGATGATATAGTTAGTTGACTATGTATTCAATTACATAATATGCATGTTGACTTGAATAGTTTTGATATTGTTGGTCTTGTGATGTACATGTTTATGACTTAACGAATTGGTCTTATTGATTTGGTATGGTCTTGTTGAATGTGCATAAAGGTTTTCAAAGTAAGTTACATACTTAATAATGAAATTTCCTCATTTACCATGTTTTCATGATATGTGTGCATATGGTCTCATAAGTAGTACAAATGGTGTACTAACCCCATTTCATCCTTTTCTCCAACATTTTAGTATCCGGTCATTGAAGGACTTTTGGAAACGACTTTGAAGAAGACTTGGAATTCTTGATCATTCAAGTTGGGTAGGTCCTCACTTTTGAGGCCAATGCCACTATCAAGTCTATTAAATTGCTTTAGTTGTAAGACTCTTATGTTCTTTCCTTTTCATTTGTATATTAACGTTGTATGACCTATATGTGGTCTTGCTTCATTGATGCATGGGCTAGGCCCAATTTGATATACTCTTATTAGATAGTTATAAGATGAGACCACTATTTGAGACTATGTTATATTCTATATTTATGTGCAATAAAAGTAGAAGACTAAGCAATCTTCCTATACGAAGGGTCTATGTATACTCAGTATATATATGTATGTGTGTGTGTGTGTGTGTGTGTGTTACATGTATATAGAGGTCTATGTAAACCTCAATGTAGAAGTAGTAAAAAGTTTTAAATTTCCGCTAATTTTGATGAATGTAATGATATAAGCTAAGAGACTAGTCTTGGTACTCAAAGAGGAATATGACACCGATAGCGTCTAGGGGGTATATCCGGATTTGACAGTTCATGCAGAATTTTGAGCATGAACTATTCAACTCAAGGACTCAAAGATACTTCTCATCTCAAGACTGTTCGACTTATAGGGTTCATGCAGAATTATAGGCATGAACAATTCAACTCAAGGACTTCATGAGTAATAGGTAATAGTCTCATGATTAGGATTATAATCTCAAAGGGAATTAGTAACTCAATACTCAAGACTTAGAACTTGAAGATGCTACTCCTCTCAAAGGTACTTAACTGATGGAGTTCATGCGAAAGTTATGGGCATGAATGACTCGATTCAAAGGTCAAAATATCAATAAGGAAATCATGTATATGACTCATCTTATTCTCATACTCTCTTCCTCAAAACTTAGTTCAAATCTATGGTTGATACCAAAGCATTCACAATTGAACTCAAAGACTTTCTTGAAATCTATTCTTAACTCTTTCTTGAATTGAATGTGATTTTTGAATTCAAGTGTTATGGTTCATGATATGAAGGATCTCGTGATGACAACGTACAATCATAAATACATTCTCCTCACCTCATACTCACTTGCTTGAGTCTTGAAACAAGTTACTAGAAGTTGTAGAAGACTCCACAAAAGGACTCAAAGGGACTTTCTTAGAATGCTCGAAAGAATTCTCAAAAATTAACTCTCAACTCTACCTTGAATTTAATTATGAATTCAAGGTTATGATCATGTTTGAAATGATTTTGGTGGTTAGAAGTAGCTTAGAGTAGTTATGATTTAAAAAAAGAGTGAGGTACCCTTCGAAAAAACTCCAACAGAGCAATCGATTGCAAATTGGACGGGCGGAAGACCCTGGGGCTATGGGTGGAGTGGGACGCAAGACCCTAAAGTTCAGAGAATAATTTTAGGTGTTCTGGCTGGCGCGACGTGCCAGGCCCCAACCCAGAAGACTAAACGAAATTCTTTGCTCATTTTCTCACCTTAATTCACCTTGATTAATCAACATAATTACACTCTACTATACTCAAAACAACACTCAAATCACAAAATTTCATCTCAAGAAATCATCAAAATCCCAACACAACAAGATTTAGAATGAACTTCAAGAACTCTTCAAGAACTCTAATCTTTCAACTTCAAGAATGAAATTTCGCTGAAAACAACATGATTGGCATGTGGGTGAACTCACCAAACACTATGAAAGTTTACATCCTCTTAGGGATTAAACCCATGGCGATATTCCACGACAAGACGTAAGAATATTGACATACGCTTGATCCTCTTTTTTTTCTCCTATTTTCTCTTCTTGAACTCTCCTAGGCGTATATTAGGATTATAAAACTTAAAATAATAGGATTAGACCCCTTAAAATATTACTAAAAACTAGTTAAATCAAATTGGATAAGAAAAAGATCAAAATACCCCTCACTATTTCCGACTAAATTTCCTTAACTGGACAGCCTAACTTCAAAAGGTCATATCTCACTTATCCGAACACGAAACTTAGCAGACTTGCTGGTGTTGGAAAGATAATTCAAAAACATTTTGTAAAGTATCTAGTAGCACACCTAAATTATCCTGTTTTGAAAGTTATGATCGTTTGAAGTTGACCCAAAATTGATAATTAGCTTAACTCTCTGAATTTCAGGTTTAGTTCTTTTAGAACTCAAGTTGCTACACATAGTGACTTGGCCTTGATATTAAAGAAATTTTAAATTTCTTGACAAATACATACTCACTAAGAAGAATGGTTCAAGTCTTAGCTAAACCAAAATTTCGGAGTGTTACACTCAAGTCCTTAACACTGAGGCTTTGGTTGAACAAATTTGGACATTACCATAATCAATGTCTCCTGTAAATTTTACGTTCATAAACATAGCTCAAGATACATTAAGACCGAAAGATGTGCTAGCAAAGAAAAAAAGTGAACATTGACAATTGAACACACTTGTTTTTGGATCTCTACTTTTGTGACCAAATACTGTAATTTTGTTACATATGTCGTTCTATTTCGTACATCATTCTCAATATGTTGACATATAATATCTGAAATACGAAACATTAACAACATTTGGTTTTCAAATAAACGACAACTTCCAATTTAATTACAGTTTTCTAGATTACTCTATAATGGAATAAGTTAAATTTCTAACTCAACAATGTGTGTGGGAAAAAGGAGAATGACATATATATTAAAAACTTTTGATAGATCAAATGCACCTTGTGGACTTCTACAAAATATTTTTAGTTAGAGTAATAAAAAATAAATCAAATAATTTTAACTATAATAACTATATCTTTTTGGCTTCTCTCAGATACTTTTATTAGGATTAATTGAAAATTCATCAAATAATATTAACTATACTAACTACTGGATCAAGATTTATTTGTATTTCTTATTCCTTATATGGAAACATTTCTTCAGATATAATAATTTTATAATCGTTTAGTCTTCATCCAACAATATACAATGCTCTAATTAATCCAATTGTAGAACTTTCCGTCAGAATAACTAAGATACTAAAGATTTCTTAAAACAAGAAAAGAGTAAAAATCAGATAAAAGAGAAAAAATTAAACCACCTCGCGAGATCTGAGAGAGGACCAGACTCTTGAATTGTGGAGACAATGTCCCAGCTTGCGTTGTGAGAAAGTTGAATTGGATTTTTAGAATTTTTTAAGGTGAAAGGAGATTTGTGAAAACTTGATATGAAAGAAAGTGCATTTAGAGAAGAAGGAAAAATTCGATAGTTATATTACAATGTTCATTACACCATGTCTAACTCAGTTGGCTTTATAGTGGAAAAATAAAAGGAAAACTTACTTCAATAAATACATTTTAATAAATAATTATTAATTTTAGTGATATTTTTCATTTATTACCATTTATAGCAATAAATAACAATACTATATTAAATCTATAATATGCATTGAAAGTGAATTATATATGCAATATATATGTATTAAACTTGTTATATGTGTTTAATAAACTGTTTTTGTGCAATATGAATTAAAGTTGTACTTAAGTAAAAAAAATTATTATTACTATAAATAATAAAAAAAAAATTAATATTATATATTTATGTAAGTTTCCCAAAATAAAAACAAATCAGTATTATTTATAGACCTACAACTATATCTGTAACTAACTCAGTGGAGCAGTATAGTAGACCGGTGGAATCAAGTTTTTGGAACCCATATTTTACTTTTTATTTCACCAAGCGCTTCATCCAGCTGAAATATTAAGAATTAGAGACCCGATATTTACTTTCTTTTTGTATTCGAATAATATTTAAAAAATAAATTTATTCTAGGGACCAAAAGTAATATCATTCATATAAATATATTTTTAGGACCAAATTTATGGATCTTCGATAAATGTTGGTCTCTAAGAAACCTTTTTCTTGTAGTGATAAAAGAGAAATATATGCATATCGAGATTTACATTATTGAAAATAATCAAATATTTTCATTCCTAACTCAAAATCAACAGTAAAAAGTGGTAAAGGGCTTCGAACAATTTGATTATAGTCAATGATTTGATCAATTATATATTAAGCTATATATTACGTATAATGTAAAGTCTATCGGTAGATGAGTTTCATGTTTTTTCTTTCACCATTGCATGTTGTCATCATTTTCTATTTTACCATAATCACGTTTGTTATTAGCTATACTAAGTATATTTATTGGATCGAGACATTTACATTTATTTCTTAACCCTTATACAGTTAGATTTCATCAGATATAACTATAATTCTTCGGTCGTCATACAACAATATAGAGTGCTCTAAATATTCCAATGGCAGAACCTTCCATCAAAACAACTAAGAAACAAAAGATATCTTGTTACATTGAAAAAAAGAGAAAAAGTAAAAATCAGATAGAGAAAATTAAACTTATTCGTGAGATGTCAGAGAAGAAATTTCAGACTCTTGAGTTGTCGAGACTCTAGATAACGGCTTCTGAGTTATGAAAAAGTTGAATTGAATTTATACGAATTTTTAAGGTGAAAGGAGATTTTTGAAAACTTGGTAAAAAAAATTTTGAGCTACACAGTGTAGTCGAACAGTAGGTCATCTATATAATTACACCTATAAATGTATTTGTAACTAACTTAGTGGAGCAGTGTAGTGGAATAGTAGAAATAGATTAGTGCGAATAAGGCACAAGTATCCATTTATGTTATGATCGAAATCTCAAAGATATATCTTAATTAATTTAAGATTCTATTTTCCCTCAAAACTAATTTTTCGTGCAATTTGGTATACCTTTTGGCTTACGTGACACACTACGTGTCTCCACTTAGAGGAGGCGCGTGAAGATGTTTGGAGGCCACATATGCCAACTAGGTGTATAAAAGTGCAATAAATAAATTCAGGAAAAAATAAGACCTTAATTAATTTAAAATGTGTCTGCAATTACGATCATAGTCTCGAGGGTATTTGTGTCTTATCCCTATTTATAAACCTACAAATGTGTATATAGCTAACTTAGTGGGACAATTTAGCGGAATAATAGAAATAGACCGGTTATATAGTGTCAAACAAGTGTAATCAATATAATTTTTGGCTCCCATTTTTTACCTTTAATTGCACTTGGAGCTTCATACAACTTAAGTATTGAGAATTAGAGACCAAGTAATTGCTTTATATATATATATATATATATTAGAATAATATTCAAAAATAAACTTTGTTTTAGGGACCAAAATATAATCTCATTCTTATAAATATATTTTAGAACCAGATTAATGGATTATCGCTAAACGTTGGTATCTATTAGGCCTTTTTATTGTAGTGATACAAAATAAAACATGTAATTACATTGTTGAAAATAATCAAATATTTGATTTTCTTTCTCAAAATCGACCAGAAAAAGTGGTATAATGTTTCGAGCAATTTAATTATAATCATTGATTTGATCAATAAGTATAGTCCGACCTGAATAAGTATGTTGATTTGTAGCGATTGAAAAATATGAGTAGGATCGACCCGTGGGCTAAATAAAAATAAAAATAAAAATAAAGTATTAAAAGTAATAAATCTCCAAACTCAAAATCTATTCAATTTCACAAATATTGAAAAAATTAAATTACAAATTATGTTTATAAAATATGTTTTACATAAAATAAAAATTCTCTATAATTTTATCCGTGGATTTTATTGACAAATAGTAATATTAAACACAATCGAATATTATTTTCTCGATATTTATAATAAAATATTTTTAAATTATAAATTTATTTAAAAATTATTCTCTTAAACAATTGGATTGCCCTAATCTAACCCATAATCCGTGTAGTTGTAGGCTAGAATGACCATTTTTTTGCCCATAAAAAATTAGGTCAATCCAGCCTGACTCCTTCAGAGCATGTATGAATAGCCCGAATAGAGTAAGTCAACTCATACTGACAATTCTACTTTCAAGTGTTTAGTTGATAATTTTTTTTTAAAAAAATTAGAATAATATTTCCACCAAATAAAAAAAAGAAAAGAAAAATAAATTATCATCTATCTCTTTAATTTCACTTTGGATGGATCAAGAAAGTCATAAACTCCCAAACAAATACCCAAATAACTTTAATTCACTTGTTATACGCATCATAGATTCCATCTATTTTACTTTCATGATAATTATACATACCAACAATTACATATGTCATTCTATTTCATACCTCACACTCAATATGTTGACATATAATATTTGACATACACAATATTAACGATATTTGTTTCCCAAATAAATCACAACTTCCAAATTTTATTAAAACTTCAGAATTTAATCTATAATGAGATGAATTAAATATGTAACTAAACTACGAATTATTTTATCAAACTCAAGATACTCATATTAGTGGATTCAGAATTTTTATCGAGGGGGTTCGAAGTATAAAGAAATAAACACGTGAAAGTTATATTATTACAAGATGGAAAAAAAGAGATGAGAGGAAAATATTAATTTTAATCCGCTAAATTTAATTTATTGTCATGTTGTGTTTAGGTTCTTCCTACATTCACCATGCTCCATCGAGCTTTTAATTTGTTAGTGTTTTTACTTTTATTTTTCAGTATTCTACTTTTTTTTAACTTTTTCTAATTTTTTTTAAGTACTCATTCAATCATGTCTTACTTTAAAAACAATTAAGGTTCTCTAGACAAGTGTAAAGATCGAGTGACTAATATTATAGTGCATATTTAGAAGATATATAAATGACATCATCAATTTTTTTTAGTCCATTTAATTTAATTTACTAGGTGAATCATCTGTAAAAAAATAATAATTATGAACCAATCAAATAAGTTTAGTTTGATTTTCATCTCTTCATAATCGACTTGAAAATAGTAAGAAAGAGATACTATGAAATTAAGAAGAAGAAAAATTCAATTAAATATATTTTATTAAAACAATATTCACAACTTTAAAAATTTTCCATTCAATTAATCTTAATTTACCTTTTCTTTTATAGGTATAATCGTTTTCTAATGCAATTTGAAATTTAATAGCAATTCATCATTTTCTGAAAGAGTTTCTTTGAGTTAGTGCATGACAAGAGATTTATGTAGAAATCAACTAGCAATATAAATAATAAGAATTAGAAGATAAAAATATATAAAATAAATATGGCTAATAATTTAAACAAAAACAAATTGAAAAAAAATAACATAAAAAGAAAAATAATTTTTTCTTAAAAAAAATACAATTTCAGACAATCGAACAATGAGGCCTTTTATTAGGTATTATACATAGGATAAATCACATAAATATGCTATATTAAAAAAATATTTACCATCTATGACAATAATTTTTTTTAACTAAATATAACATTTTTTTGGATTTAATAATTATACCGCTTCGCTTCTTTTGACCTTTTCTCTTCCTCGTCGTTATTTTTTTGTTTTCCTCTTCGTCTCTTTCTGTTATTCTTTCTCTCCCCCCCCCCCCTCTTTTTTTTTTTGTTCTTCTTCTTCTTTTAAAATTTTCATTTAAATAATTATTCTCAAATAAATTTTGGTCTCTATTTCACTATTTTTATTTGAAAACATAACGAGAAGAAAAATAGAAAAATAAAAAATTGGTACATATTATGTTTTCAAACAAAAATTTCATCTCTAATATTATAGCAGCAAGAATTCACCATTGATGGTCATTATAAAGTTTCCAAAGTTGATTTCATTTTATGAATCTTACGAACTCATGATTAGTTTGGATAGATTGATCCTACAAATAATTGAAAATGGAGTTTGAAGTTTATATCTCAATTTTAAGAAGGTTTGGTTAAGTTTATAATTGATTATAGGAGAAATATAAGATTGAAACTCGAAAATGGTAAAGTTTATGAAATTGTATTGCAATTGTATTAAAGTTGAATTAGAAATGCTTTATAATTGTACTAAAATTGTATTTAAATCATGAACAGTACATTTATAATATATATTGCGAACTTTACTCTCTTTTTAGTGATACCAATCAAATGATTTAGGTAAAACACTTAATAATACATTTATAATACATGCACACTACATTTTTAATAAATATGCAAACATTTCTCATGTTCTTAGTAATACAAATCAAAATTTATAAGACACATATAATACATGTTTTATTCATGAATAATACAAGTTTAGTTCAGTATGGAGAATATTATCTTGGCTTTCGTTATTTACATTTTTAATTTATTTTTAATTTTCTCTTCTAATTCAACTTTAATATTGTGTATACATTTTAATGCAAATTTAATTCATTTTGTAGTTTATTATTTGTTACTATTGGATAACTTGCTTAAGTCATTATTGATATAAGTTTAATTCACTATGTAGATCATTGACTAGTCTTTCATTAGTTAAATTTTCTATTCATGTTTAATTATCTCTTGTTATTCAACTTTGATATTTGTGTAATTCACTTTCAATACAAGTTAATTCATTTTGAAGTTTATTGGTTGATTTGCTACTATTAAATTACTTGATTATTTCATTATTGATATAAGTTTTATTTAGTTTACAAATCATATAATACTCTTTAGTTTGCTACATTTTGCATTCACGTTTAATTCGCTTCTTATTCAACTTTAATATGTGTGTAATTCAAGTTTAATTCATTTAGCAGTTTATTATGTTTCTTCATTTGTTATGATTAGTTTACTTGTTTGCTATTTTGTTTGCGATTAGTTTGGATAGATTGTTCCTACAAATAATTGAAAATATCTTTTGGAGTTTATATCTCAATTTTAAAAAGATTTGGCTATGTTTAGAATTGATTTTAGGAGAAATGCTACGTTGAAGCTCGAAAATGATGGAAGTTTGTGAAACTATATCGGGTTTGTATTAAAGTCGTGTTAGATATGTTTTATAATTATATTAAAATTGTATTAAAATCATGACCAATATATCCTACATTTATATTACATATTGCAAATTTCACTACCCTTTTAATGTATCAACAAAAATAATTTAGGTAACACACTTATAATATATGCACAGTAAATTTTAATACATATTACAAACATCACTTACTTTCTTAGTGATACAAACTCAAAATAGTTTATAAGATACATATAATACATGATTATTCATGAATAATACGAATTTCATTCGGTTTATTGATTGATGTCTTTTCTTTTGTTAGTTATATTTTCTTTCATTCTTAATAATCTCTTCTAATTCAACTTTAATATCGTGTAATACAATTTTAAAACAAATTTAATTTATTTACTTATTTTAATATTTGTGTAATACAATTTTAATTTATTTTGCAACTTATTGATTGATTTGTTATGATTGAATTACTAGTGAAATTAATTGTTAATACAAATTCATTCAGTTTAGAGATCATAGAATGCTCTTTCGTTTGTTACATTTTGCATTCATATTTAATTGTATTCTAATTTAACTTTAATATTTGTGGAATTCATTTTTAATGTAAGTTTAATTCATTTTGTAATTTATTAAATCTATTTATTCGTTACAATTAGATTACTTGCCTAATTGATTAATTTTTATCCAATTTTTTTTAGTCTAAGAATTATTAACTACTCTATGAAAGAAAAGAGAGAAAACGAAAAAAAGCGGAGAAAGAGACAAAAAAAGAACAAGAAAAAAAGCAACAGACACACACGTACGCACGCACGCACGCGCACGCACGCACGCGCACGCACGCACGCACACACACACACACACAGACACACAGATGTATATATATATATATATATATATATATATATATATATATATATATTGTTTGTCCTAATAAACTCTATGCCAAATGACTCTTTATATATATATATATGTGTGTGTGTGTGTGTGTATTTTGTTTGTCCTAATAAATTCTATGCCAAATGACTCTTTAAAGAAATTATGAATCAACATCAAACGTTTAAGAAGACACCAAAAAGCCTCGAACAAAAACATTCCCAAGTAAAGTGGAACATCACTTCCATACAAGAACATAATTAACTAAGTGCAAATGGAGGACCTTTAGCTCCTTTCTTATTAACTTCCAAATCAATCTTTTTTTTATTATACCATGTTTTATCATGTATATGTTAAATATGACCCTAAAATTGTCACTATTATAAATGTTTTCCCTCATTGTCTCAGAAAAGTCATTTCGATTGCCTAGGTTTCATATCACTGACCCCAACTTATTTGAAATTGAACCATAGTCATTGTTATGGTTATAGTATAGAGTTACAAAGATTTAATGCAATTATCAACCAAACAGTAACTGACATCCGAATGGAACTTTCACAACTTGATATTCTAAATCAAAATTTTGACACATAACATATAAAATCTTAAAAGTATAATTCTGTGAGAACTTGAACTCAAAAATATCCACAATAAAAATAAAGATGACCTTACTTTCCAAACAATAAAAAAGAAAAAGGTATTTTGATTAACATATTTTTCAAAAGATAGTGCGTCAAGCTGCATCCAAGTTTACAGTTCACAAAGTAAATTTAAACAAGCCAAAAGAAACAGTATTACTTATTTATAAGAAACGAAAATAAAAAATTATCAAATGAAAGAGTTATCATTATAACAAAAATCATCTTAAGCGACAACTAATAACTCAATTGTCGCTAAATATATATTTTCAGAGGCAATTGATACTCTCTATAAATGTCCCTAAAGTCTATAGCAACATTGAATATAATGAAAATTAACTACCGATATTAAATTCTCTAGATTTCTTCATAAATGTGCATCTTTATTGCAGTTAAAAATGATTTATGTTATAGTTTATTTTGAACATTTGTTAGTTTTCAAAAAACTTGATCTCTTATTATGCCCAAAAAGAAGAGACGAATAATTAGTTAAGTTGTGATAAAAGAAGTGGACTAATTATCTCTATACTAATATTCTAGGAAGAGTGCAATGACATACAAAATATTTTTACCTAAGAAAAAATAATAAAAATAATATACTAAATATGGCAAACAAGAGAACAATTTGTTCTTTTAACAAACTTCATCATTGGTGCCGTATTAGTTATCATATATTTTTTATTGTGTGTTATCAAATAAAGCATAACCCACTAGCAATTTTTATCAAAAATTTATATGAAGAAACTTGTATAAAGAGACAACAGAGAAGATAAATTGTCAATCAACCTCACTGGAATTACTAAAAATGTTTTTTTTTAAAAAAATAAAATCACCAAAATAGCAAAAAGAAATTGCAATAGATACATGAATCACTATAACTTACACTAAAAGATTAAGCTTCATGAAATACGAGAATTTTTTTTTTTGAATAATGAAACAGACTTCATAAGAAGTTTAATTAATGTATTAGAATTTGACTCCCCTATAGCACAAAAAAAAAATAGTAAATAATAGTGACAAATATACAAGTTTTGATTACTAAAGAACAAAATGTAATGAATCAACAATTTCGACATCGCTATGAGTTGTGGACTGAGGGGTGCAAGGGTAGTAATGTGGAATTGCAATTGAAATCAATGTTCTTTGTTTATATGAAGAAACCTGCAGAAAAGGACAACAGAGAAAATCAATTTTCAATCGTCCTTACTTACATTCTAAACAGAGGTAAAAAAAATCATCAAATACCTAAACAAAATTGTCATAGCTACATAAAATACTATGACTTATAGTAAAGATTAAACTCCATTAAATAGGAGGAATAAAACTTTGAATAGTCAAACAAAACTCATAAGAATGTTAACTAATGTATTTGAATTCATATAATGACCTATTTCCACAGTTATAGAAAAGTCAATGCGAAAAAATTTGAGCCAAAAAACTTTTTTATAATAACTTACACTTTCTTAGCCTAGTCCCGATTTGAAAAAATCAGAGTTAGTGAGGTCTAGAGAAATATGGTAAAAAATGAGAGATCTAATAATGAATTTGATCACACGAGTGAATAGCTAAGACATTAAGGAACCCGTATGACTTTAAAGAATCACAATGGGGCAAGTGGAACTCCCAAAACCGATCTTAGCATGAACAAGTACTTTCTAAGTGTCATGGGTTGAAGGCGTGTTGTTAAGTGGGACTTTGAAGCTTTTAATTCGACTCACTAGTTCCGTTCAAGCCGCTAGGGAGAGATTATTTCCGCCAGGACAGGGCTGATGTGGCGAGATGGGGCCCATCGTATTTGGCCAGTCAGGAATAAAGCAAGAAATAACCCCAAAACGCTATTATTCTTGACAGTTTTTCCCCATTCTTGAATCTAAATATAAAATTTTCAAACTCCAAATCTACTTTTCGATCTGTAGAATGTAAATTCATGGGTAGTTATTATTAAGGGAGGGTTCAGGAGCTGATTTGGATGGTGGAAAAAAACCCTCTCTACACCTTAGGATCATAAATTTGGTCTTCGGTTATTGGGTTAGTCATTATTCGGGTAAATTAGACCTTAGTTATTGATCCACATAATGAATTGTTTGTTTGTAGATGTGGAGCAAGCGGAAAGAATTTGAAAAAGGAATAATCTAGTTTCATAGGAGGATGCGAGATTTGTTCGAAGTAGGTGATGATTCTGATCTCCTTTGATGTGATATATGTTGGTAATTACTCTATTTTAATGCAAGTATGTATGGCAATGTTGCATTATTGATCACACTATCGTAAGTGAGCATGAATAAATGATCGTATGCCATGAACAAAACACTTGATTACATGACTATGAGAATGTACATTTTGATTCTGATTGTGGCTTGTTGAATGGACTGTTGTTACGTTCTATCACACTAACTTTGATTGGGTACCATGTTTTGGCACATATATGGGATTGGATGTCATATACGATACATTAACTTGGATTGAGTACCATGTACCGGTACATTAACAATTAAGATGTGGATTCCATGATAAGAACATTGACTTGTCATATAGATGAATTTTGAGAATGTGGAATTGTTCATTGATCCTGAAATGATGACTAATTTTTATATATGTTTAGTATATGCATGTTTGATTATGTTGTGGTTACTTGTACATGTTTCACTTATTGGAATATCCGCGTGATCCTACCAATACACTATGGTTGTATATTTATAGTGCGCTTTCCTTTTTGTTTATTTAGTATAAGGCATCTTTAGGCGGCTACTAACATATTTTGTTTAAAAGATCAGTGATCGATTCGAATTCAAAGGTAAGTCAGTTCTTCAAGGCTACCATGATTTTTCCTTTTTATTAGTCCATCTTATTCAGACTTAGATTAGTACCTTAGATATTCACATGTTTAATTGGGTTTGTCAGTCATGTTAGATCTTTGGAGTTTATGGGAGCTCTACTTTAGTTATGCATTTAAACATGTTTCTATATCTTTAAATGCCTAGTATTTGATTAAGTTATGTATTTCTTGAGTTAGATAATTAGTATTAGTAGTTCTCCCACCGTAGAGTTACTGTGGGTGACAATCATGACGATTTGGGCCGTGACGAAGATGGTATCAGAGACCTAGGTTCGCTGATCTTGATGTACCAAAATGAGTCAAGTAGAGTCTTATGGAATGGTGTAGAGACATTTGTTCTTTTCTTCGAGAGGCAATATGATTTTTGGAAATCTCTCAATTTTCTTTGGTCTCTTTTCGTGCTATAACTTGGTTCCGATTTGTATCAGGTGATACAAATTGGTATCTAATTTTCTTCGCTTTTCTATCTGTATATGGTTAACAATAGGTTCAAATCCATCAGGCCCGTAGCTCGTGTCAATGCGTCTGTTAAGAGTCCTCAACAAAAGGTCGTGATCAAGGCAGACTTAGAGGAAGGGCAAAGAGCAGAGTCCGAGGAAGGGTAGTGTTTACTAGGTATGGAGCTGAACTTGACAATGCACTAAAAAATGAGGTTCCTCCTGCGCATCATGAAAAGGTAGAGGAGAATGTAGAGGTTGAGAATGAGGAGAATGTTCGACAAGAGGAAGAGGTGCAGGATGAGACTATAGGTATTCCTCTGTTAGACCAAGTGTTTACTTAAACATATTATGTCATTCCTTAAAGGATTGGTTGGTCCTGGAGTTCTTCCGACAGTTCAGGAAACTCAAGCTCTCGACAATCCCCCTATTGCTATCAGTGTCCCCAAAGTTGGTGGAATTGTAATAACTGATGTTTTCTTACGTCCTTCATTTGGTCCCTTAAAGACTAGTAATGAGAATAAAATGTTGACGAGGTTTTTTAAATTGAAACTGATTGTGTTCCATAGTTCCGAGAGTAAAGACACCTACGAGTCGATTTTAGATTTTCATGAGAGGCTTCATTAGTTGGGAACTATCCATCAACTTAGAGTAGAGTTTGTGACTTTTCAACTTCAAGGTGAGGCTAAGAAGTGGTGGAGAGCTTATGTGGAATGCAGATCTTCAGCTTTAACCCCATTCACTTGGACCAATTTCTTGCTTTGTTGTTGGAGAAGTATGTGCCCCAGATTTCGAAGGATCATAAAAAGGATAAGGTCATGGATTTGGAGAAACATGGAATGTATGTGGCTGCTTTTGAGGCTAAATTTCATTTTTTGTCTAGATATGCTATGCAATTGGCCAATACTGAAGAAGAGAGAACCCACATATTTGTTAAGGGACTAAATTCTAAATTGTGCGTATTGTCTATTCATATGACCTGTGCAAGATAAAGCTTCAATGAGGTGACTGCTTTTTTGAAAAAAGTCAAAGGAGTTAGATGCAATATGGTGGCTAAAGCTTTGGCTAAAAAAGCTAAGAAAACAGGTAACTTTCAGGGTTCTTACTCAAGAGGTTCAAGAAGGCCGACACTTGTATCTCGAACAAATCATTCCACAATTCCACCTCAGAACTCGATTCAGGATAGCCAAGGAGCCGCACCTTGAGAGGTCCGTCTTCCAATTGAACCAATTATAATTGTGGAGAACCTGGTCATATGAGAAGAGATTGTCCCCACGCGTGAATGTTGGATTCTGCACAACATCAGACTAGATCA
Source organism: Solanum lycopersicum (assembly GCF_036512215.1). Classification (NCBI taxonomy): domain Eukaryota; kingdom Viridiplantae; phylum Streptophyta; class Magnoliopsida; order Solanales; family Solanaceae; genus Solanum; species Solanum lycopersicum. Next base: position 39,777,097 of record NC_090803.1, read on the forward strand.
TTGGTACTCCCGGGCGATGGTACTAATGGTCGAGGACCTTTATAAGGTGAACAGTAAGTAAATCAAAAAGGCCGCGGAAGTCGGGAAAATGGTGACACATGCAGAGGTACTGTGTAACCATGCAAAGAAGTCTCTCTTCATGATGACAGGGCTCAATGTTATGCCTTTTCAAACAGGACAGAGGCAAATACGTCTAATACAATGATCATAGAACTATTTTTGTCAATGATCGGATAGCTAATGTGTTATTTGATCCAGGTTATACTTATTCTTGTGTGTACGTTCAATTTGCCTTGGCTTTTGATATGATTTGTGGTATTCTTAATGCCTTTATCCATGTTTCTACCCAAGATGGAGAGTCTGTCATAGTCACTCATGTGTATTGTGTTTGTCCTATCTTGTTAATAGGTTTTTAAACTTGGGCTGATTTAGTGATTTTATATATGTCATACTTTGATATAATCTTAGGTATGACTTATTTGTCCCCCTATTATGCTATGCTTAATTGCTATACCAAGTCTGTTACTCTAGAAATTAGGGGTAGGAAAAAGTTAGAGCGAGAAGGGGTGTACAAACTTAATCCATCTAAGAGCATATCCTCCATTCAGATAGGAAATTGGTGGTGTAGTGTTTTTTTTCGATATTTGGATCATATCCAAAATTTTGATGTTGAGTCTCCCTCTATCGAATTTATTCATGTGGTGTAAAAATTTTAAAAACTGTTTCCTACTTATCCAAGAATTTCTTGGTAAGGGTTTCCTCCATCCTAGTGCTTTGTTCTGGGTTTCTCCTTTCTTGTTTGTTAATAAAAAAGATGGTAGTATGAGGTTGCGTATAGATTACCGGCAATTGAATAGCGTCACCATTCGAAACATGTACCCATTGCCTCGAATAGATGATCTTTTTGACCAGTTACAAGGTGCATCATTTTTCTCTAAGATTGATATATGGTTTTATGACCATCTCTTACAGATTAGTCCTGAAGATGTACCTAAGATGACATTCAGAACCTGCTATTGCACTACGAGTTTCTAGTTATGTCGTTTGGGTTGACTAATGCACTTACAACTTTCATGAGTTTGATGAATGGGGAGTTCAAACCCTTTCTTGATTCGTTTGTGATATTATTTATTTATGAAATTATGGTGTATTTGAAAAGTGAGGTAGAGCATGTCGACCATCTTGTTATTGTTCTCGTTATTTTTGGGAAACAAATTTGTATACAAAGCTTTCTAAGTGTGAATTTTGGTTGACTCCGGTTGCCTTTTTGGGGGATGTACTATCAAAGGAAGGGGTAATGGTAGATCCCCAAAAGATTAAAGAGGTTAAGAATTGGGTTCAGTTAGCTCTATGACTGAACTTATGAGTTTTTTTGTGCTATCTAGCTACTATCGACCATTTCTGAAGAACTTTGCTTCTATCACCATGCATTTGACAAGGTTGACCAAAAATTTACCTTTGAATGAGCCGAAAAGTGTGAAAAGGTCTTCCAAAGTCTCAAGACTCTTTTGACCCTAACACCTATACTAACACTACTAGTGGAAGGTAAGGGTTTTATTATTTATCGTGATGCTTCCTATTCGGGTTTGGGTTTTGTGAGAATGCATGATAAGAATGTTATAGCTTATGCATCGGGAAGGTTCAGGGAAGGAATTACCCAATACGTGATTTAGAGTTTGTAGCGGAAGTTTTTTCTCTTAAGATCTGTCGACATTACTTTTTGGTGTCAAGTGTGAGGTGTTTACTGATCATCTTAGTTTGTGGCATGTTCTCACTCAAGATGATTGGAATTTGAGACAACGAAAAGTGGATAGAGTTACTCAAGGATTATGACGTGGCCATCCAGTATCATTCGGGTAAGGCTAATATAGTGGCACACACACTAAGTCGAAAGGTGGTGAATATGGGTAGTCTAGTTTGCGTGAGTGTATCCAAGAAATCTTTGGCTACGGAAATTCAAACCTTTGAGTTTAAGTTCATCTAGTTGGGCATCTCAAATAAAGGTTGGGTGTTAGCTAGAATTGAGGTAAGGTCCACGTTCATTGAAAAGATCAATACCAAACAGTTTGAGGATGAGAATGACCTAAAAGAGAAGACATTATCTGGCAAGGCACAAGATGAGGATTTAGAGGTGGAAAGTGTTCTCAATTTTAAAGGACGGATTTGTGTTTCTCAAGTAGATGAATTGATTCAGAATTTGTTAACAGAATCCCATGGTTCACGGTATTCCATTCATCTGGGTGTGACCAAGATGTACATAGATTTAAGTGACTTTATTGGTGGTCATGTCATAAAGAATGATTTAGAAAAATTGTGGCTAAGTGTTAAAATTTCCAAAAGTAAAGTACGAGCATCAAAGGACTATAAGTTTGCTTCAGAAAATGCCAATTCCTGAATGGAAGAGGGAAATAATAGCTATGGATTTCATAGTTGGTCTTCCCAAAACTTTGGGAAGTTTGATTCTATTCCCCAGAAAGACTCGCATTCGGAAAGAACTATCCAAGTGTTAGAGGACATGTTGAGGTCATGTGTGATTGGCTTTTGGGGACATTGGGATAAGTTCCTATCTTTATGGGATTTCTTCTATGAAAATAGTTATCACTCCAGCATAGATATGACTCCATTCAAGGCACTTTATGGGAGGAAATGTATATCACTCATAGTATGGCTTGAGGCTGGAGATGTGAAACCTTTGGGGGTTGATCTAGTGAAGTATTCTCAAGATAAATTGAGGAGTATTCAAGATAAGATTATATCAGCAAAACAAAAAAAATATGTAGACCATAAGGTAAGGGACATGTAATTTAAGACTAGTGAGAAAGTTCTTCTTAAGGTGTCATCCATGAAAGGAGTGATGAGATTTGGCAAGAAGGGCAAGCCTAGTCCGTGATATATTAGACCATTTGAAATTCTTGACTACGTACGACCACTAGCATATATATTGCCTTTACCCCCTCATAAATCGGGAGTCCATTTGGTATTTCATGTATCTATGCTAAAAAGATATCATGGTGAGATTTAGTACTACTAGGAAAAGTTTTCCAGTATGAGGAGGAACCAGTTGCGATTCTTGATTGTAATGTCCAAAAGTAGAGAACCAAAAAGATTAAGTCCATGAAAGTTCAATAGAAGCATTGCCCAGTTGAGGAAGCTATTTGGAAAACCAAGAAGGACATGCAAGAAAAGTATCCCAGTTGTTCAACAATTCATGTACTACTCCACTCTAACTTTAGACTTTTTTCCTAAGTTTGTCACTTCGGGACAAGTGATAGGTAAATTAACATCTGTTGTAATGACCTATTTGCATCTTTATAAAAAAGCCAACGAAGAAAAAATTGGGCTGGAAAAATTTTTGAGTCAGTAAGGTCTAGGAAAATCTGGTAACAAATGAGAGATCTAATAATGAGTTTGATTGAATGAGTGGATAGCTAAGACTTTAAGCAACCCATACAACTTTAATGAATCACATTCAGGCAAGTATAACTCCCATAACTAATATAAGCGTGAACGGGTAGTTTCAGCGTGTCATCGATTGAAGGTGTGTTGTGAAATAGGAGTTTAGAACTCTTAATTCGACTTACTGGTTTCGTGCTAGACGCCAAGGAGGGATTATATCCGCTAGAGCGGAGCCGTTGTGATTATATAGGGGTCGCCATAGCGGGCCAGTCACAAATTAAATAAGAAATAAACTCCCAAACACCATTATCCTACAAATTTTTTTCTTAAGAGTTAGGACACGTACCAATGCAATTTTTTGGTAATTTTCACCATTCATGAGGATAAAGGTGATATTTTACTCCTCGAATCTATTTTTCTACTCGTAGAATGCATGTGTAATTTTTATTGGGGAAAGGTGGGGAAACTGATTTGGATGATGGGAAAAAGTCTTAGTTGCACCTTAGGATCATAAATTGGGTCTTGGGTAATTGGGTTTGTCATTATCCGGATAATTAGACCTTTGTTTCTTAGGAGGGTTCAAACTTTGTTTAAGGTAGGTGATGGTTGTTCTTTCATGTTGTGTGATGTATCTTTGTTACTCAATTTTAATGCATGTATGTATGTGAATGTTGCATCGTTGATCACACTAATCATAAGTGAGAATGAATAAGTGATTTTCTGCCATGAGTCAACACTTGATTGTATGATTATGAGAATGTACATTGTGATTGTGATTATGTCTTGTTGAATGGATCGAGTGTTACATTCCAACACACTAATCTAGTGCCACGTTTTAGCGCATATATGGGATTGGGTGTCACATTAGGCACACTAACTTGGATCGGGTACCATGTACCGGTATAATAACAATTTGGGTTTGGATTCCATGAGGACCATTTACTTGGCATATTGATGTATTTTGAGAATGTAAATTGTTCGTTGATCCTAAAATGATGACTGCAATTGGATATGTTCGGTATATGCATGTTTTATTATGTTGTGGATACTTGTATGTGTTTCACTTGTTGGAATAGCCACGTGATCCTACTAATACATTTTGTGGTTGTGTAATAATGATTATGCACTTTCTCTTTCTTTATTGAGTACAGGGCATCTTCAAGAGACTATCGACAGACCTCGTTTAGAAGACCAGTGATCAATTTGAATTCAAGGGTGATCCAATTCTTCCAGGCTACCATGATATCTCCTTTTCCTCAGTCCATCTTATTCAAACTTAGATTAGTACCTTAGATATTCACATGCTTAATTGGGTTGTACCCATTCTCTTAGACTAATGGTTCCTTGTTAGAGTTTTTGTACATTAACTTTCAGATTCTAGGGAATATTTCTGCGATGTTTGTTAGTAATGTTATCTTTTGTGTTTATGAGAAATCTACTTTAGTAATGCATTTAAACTTGCTTTTCTATCTTTAAATGCCTACTATTTGATTAAGTTGTGTAGTTCTTGGGTTAGCTAATTTGTATATTTGGTTCTCCCACCAAAGGGTTAGTGTGGGTGCAAATCACGATGGTCTGGTCCGTGACAAATCAACTAACCTATAGAGGAAAAAGACCCTACAAATAATAGTGATAAAGTATCTCTCTTTTTATAAACAACAAAGGATAGTGTGGTCAAATGCTTATTGTGCTTAATCACATCACCCTAGTTGGGCATGGTGATGTGATTAGTAAGGTTGTATATATTTCTAACTTTTCGTACTATGTTTAGTTGAGCTTGAGAGTAAAGAGTTTCTAATAGCCTGTTCATGATGGAGCTTTCATGGAAGTATGAGTTGCAAGTTTCTCCATATATTATATATGTCTTAGTTGACACTATGTTATTCATATTTTGAAGATTACAAATTGCATGAAAAAGTATTTTTGATCAAATTCAGGTTTTCTTATGTTGATTGTGCATCTTGATATACTAGTTGTGCTTTTAACTTCATTAGATAAGGTAAGAAGCATGTTTATAGTCTCTTATAATATGTGGTGTTTTAAGACATTAATGAAAAAGTTTAGTCTCCTTGAAATGAAAATGGTGAGTCTCTTGAAAATAATGTGACCTTTGTGATATGGAAAGCAAGATTGTAGCTCACTCTTGAAAAATGAAGGCATGTTTAGGTACTCTACTTTTGTGTTCCTATAAATTGTAAGAATTTCTCTAAATGATGCATGTTTATGAAAGCTAGTGTATGCTAGGAATTGAAATTTTGTGAAATGATTTCTGGTTGTTGTGATATGTGTGGTGTGATTTACTATTTTAGCTTAACCAGGAAGAAAGTATGTGCATGTTTTGGTTAAAAAGTTGAGAAATTCTCATTTAAAATGAATAGACCTTTTAGCATTGTTTGGGTGTGAATTAATGAGACATGTAAGTGTGTTAAGGAGAAGGATATTCCTCTATGGACACAAGTAAGCATGGTATGGTTGAGTATGAACATCATGGAGTTAGTCTTAACTAATAAGAATCCATTGTCAACCTATTTGACTAAGTCTATATGCATTGAAGTATGAGTGCCTAATTGTTTCTGGAGTGATGTTAAATCTTCCTTAGTATGACTTAAATATGGTTGCATAATGAGCCCTTAATAAATTGGAATGTAAAGACCATGATATTATTAGGAGAAGGATGTTCTTCCTACGAACATGAGTGATGCCTTTTGTTTGATGCATTTTGAAAGTGAGTCAATAAAAGTTTGTGCTTGCTTGAGTTGCATTAAGTCTAAGCGGCTTGGAGACTAGTGTTCCTTGTAACGTTGTTCATTGACTTCTATGTGATGATTTTGTGAATGTTGTAAGCTTCTCTATGGGTCATTAGTCCTTGTTGTGATAAAAACTGTTCCAAATGTCATTCGAGGATGAATGTTCCCAAGTGGGGGATATTGTAAGACTTCTCCAAAAAAAAAATGAGTTAAGGTGTCTAGATATTAAAGTTTGTGTGTTGATATTTTGAAGTCCTAATATGTTTTCTAAGGTTGTAATGAGGTAGTGTCAAATGATTTAGTGATTTGGAAGTCAAATGTCAAGGTACGACCAAGACGTTCGACGACTAGTCACGAAGAGGCCTTAGGTGTTTTTATGTACTTATATGTGTGTCATTGGCATATGAAGACCTTATATGAGTAATAATTATTTTTATAGGTAGTATGTTAAGTTTCATGAAGTTCATAGGTTAAACGTCCAAGAACGTCGAAGACGTTCGAAAGTTAGCCCTTGAGACGTGCATGTGTGACTTGAGTTTGCCTAGTATATTTAGATGTATTGCGGGTGTTTATTTTGGGTGAAAATAATGTGGAAGGTCCTTGACATGGTAAGGTGTATATATACATTTGAATCACCCAGATACGACTCCCCAAGGGTCACACAAGAGCCCCTCAAGAAGGACCCAAAGGTGTCGAGACACTGCCTTGGAAGTGTCAATCGATGGAGCCAAGGGACGCCTCGTCAGTTGTCTTACTCCCCGTTGATAGGAGAGCGTCGCCCAAACTTTTCTTGGTGAAGGATCAAGTCAATTTCCCATCCCCAGACCCAAACAATGTCCTGAAGTACGGTCCGTCAATGGACCTTATGGGCATCGTTTGAGACCGTCGATGAAGTCCGCAATTATTTGCCATGCACGCTGTCTCATTATGAGGTGAATGGGAAATTTACCCCAGGTCCTAGTTGGTTTATATGGTTATTTTTGAGTGTATTTACCGTATTAAAAATGTGAGTAGTCCATTCACAATTCATTCTTTGAAATTAAACCCTTCCCTCTAAAAAAGAAACCTCTCTAGAATTCTCCATTGAAGGTGAAGCTCAAGAATATCCATGGTGATGGATTCTCAATCTCCCTTAATCATTTTTAGTGGTTTTATTCTACAATGAGGTATGGTAATCCTTCATCTCTATTTAACCTTCCACCTAGAGAGTTTTTCTCAAAGTTTTCAAAGAGAATATATGATCAAACCTCTTCTCTTCAAATCTAGCCATGGGTTCATTCATAATTTTTGTAAAGGCTTCCTCATGATGAATCGATGTTAATATATTCATTCTAATGTGAATTTCAATCCAATTGCATGATGAGCCCAAGATCCCTACAAACTCTCGATTTTGTCTATTTGTGGGCTTTGTGATCAAGAATTTATGTTGATTGAATTATAATTCTAGCATGTGGGATTGTTTATATCTATTGCCTATGCTGTAATATGATGATGAATTATGTCTTATTGGTCCAATGTGGGTTGATACTTGAATATTCGATCTCTACTTCCTATTGATTGATAATGTATGACATTCACTGTAATCTCAATTCTATAGAGCATGAATGTAGGATTCGTTTACGTAAACATAATTGTATATACTTCCTTATATTAATATTTATTGATTAATTGTGGGTATGAATACTTAATGATCAAAGCAATTGAGTTTTGAAAATTTACATTCTTTTAGCCCATAGATTGATATTGTAATATACATGATGTGATCTCAATTCTAAGGTAGATTAAGTATGATTTAGGCTTGGTTATTATGTCTTTATCTATTGCCCTAGATTGTTACTATTGGTGAAATATGAATGTTTATCATGATGATAAAAGTAAGCGATATTAGTAAGTGATCTATGTCTCTATAAGAATGACTCTTCCCACCTACTTTCCTATAGAATTGGTAGTTAATGAAGCCTTGTATGACATTATTTGGTATGGTTCACTTATGGTGGCAGTGTTTACTTTATTGTCAATAAATATATGATATGATCATGGCATTTAAGGTAATTATATTATGAATGTGTTTTTTATGATGATCACCCAATCTGAAGGCTCATGCCTAGTCTTCTAGTCTAGAGTGATTTAGGTTGCATGGCTATTGTAAAAGTATATGAATGACGATGTTGTGGTTTGATCCTTTATGATAAAAGAAAATGAGTTTTGAAAATTTACATTCTTTTAGCCTATAGATTGATATTGTAATGTACATGATGTGATATAAATTCTAAGGTAGATGAAGTATGATTTAGACTTGGTTATTATGTATATAGCTACTGCCTTAGATTGGTACTATTGGTGAATTATGAATTTTGATCATGATGATCAAAGTAAGGGATATTAGTAAGTGAACTATGTCTGTCTACTCTTTATTAGATTTGTGATGTAGAGTACTAGTTTGTAGCATGATCTTGTAGTGATTTTTACATAATTTTATTTATGTTAAAGTACATCTAACTATTGCCCTATACATGAATTGTTGATAAAAACTGTGTATTGATCAATAATTATTAAAGGTTGATGAATTGGAAAGAATGACTCTTCCCATGTACTTTCCTATAGAATTGGTAGTCGATGAAGCCTTGTATGACATTGTGTGGTATGGTCCACTTTGGTGGTGGTGTTTACCTTATTGTCAATATATATATGATGTGATCATGATCTTAAGACAATTATATTATGGATGCGTGTTTGTGATGATCACCCAATGTGAAGGCTCGTGCCTAGTCTTCTACTCTAGAGTGATTAAGGTTTTGTGGCTATGGTATAAGCAGATGAATGAAGATGTTAGGGTTGGATACTTTATGATCAAAGTAAATGAGTTTTGAACATTCTTTTAGCATATAGATTGATATTGTAATATACATGATGTGATCTCATGTCTACGGTAGATGAAGTATGATTTAGACTTGGTTATTATGTTTTTTATTACTGCCGTATATTGGTATTATTTGTTAATTATGAATGTTGATCATGGTGATTAAAGTAAGGGATATTAGTAAGTTATGTATGTCTCTCTACTCTTTATTGAATTGGTGATGTAGTGTACTAGTTTGTAACATGATCTTGTGGTGACTTATACATGATTTCATTTATGTTAAATTACATCTTTCTACTGCCCTATACCTGAATTATTGATGAAAAATGTGTATTGATCAATGATGATTAAAGGTTGATGAATTGGCAAGAATGACTCTTCCCATGTACTTTCCTATAGAATTAGTAGTTGATGAAGCATTGTATGGCATTGTGTGGTATGGCCCACTTATGGTTGCGGTGTTTACTTTATTGTCAATATATATATATATATAAGATGTAATAATGGCCTTGAAGGCAATTATGTTATGAATGTGTGTTTATGATGATCATCCAATGTGAAGATTCATGCTTAGTCTTCTAGTCTAGAGTGATTTAGGTTGTATGACTATTGTTCAAGCATATGAATGAAAATGTTGGGGTTTGATACTTTATGATCAAATAAAGTGAGTTTTTAAATTACATTCTTTTAGCCTATAGATTGATATTGTAAGATACATGATGTGATATCAATTCTAAGGTAGATGAAGTATGATTTACACTTGGTTATTATGTCTGTAAGACCTCAAAAATGACTTAGATTGACTAGAGCCTAACATGTTGGTATTGATGGTTTAAGATCCTAAATATGTCTAATATATGGTGTAGAGTTAGTAGCTACAATATTAGAGTATTTGGAATTCAATCGTTTAAGGGACAACCAAGACGTTCAAGAACTAAGTCACATAAATGTCCAAAATATGGTTCTATGTGTTTATGTGTGTTTAATAATGTTTTTAAGGTTCTTCATTGATTTATTATAGAATGTATAGGTTGTGGTTAAATTTTCGTGATGTTTGGAGGTCAAATGACCAAGAACATCCATGACGTTCAAAAGATATGCTTTGAATCGACCTTGTACGTCTAGGCGTATTTCATCGAGTTTTACGGGTTCTTTTTGATCCTTGAAACTCATTTCATCAAGGAGACCAATTCTAAATATTTTTTTCAAAGTTTTCTAAAGTGAATTGTCCAATTTCATGATTCTACCATGGGTTCTTTCATAAATGATTTCTAAACATTGAATTATAATCTAATTGATACTGTATTGGTAATTTCAATCTAAATTACCGATGAATCCATAAATTTGGATGAACCATAGTTTTGACTATAATGTGGGTTACTTGATATTAAGATAATATTGATGAATTGTTATGTAGATTCTTATGGGTTTCCTAATGATTTAAGAATTATTTTCAATTGATATCTAATTGATCCTAGATTATTAAACCTAGATTGAATTGATAGAGATTTTATTAGATTTCATGATTATTGCTTGAATTGTTGGTTATGGCCTTGGGTAAGGGCCTTCTGATGTTGAATTGGATGATTTAGCATTAAATTGAAGTATGAACAAGGGAATGAAGGTATGCTGCCCGGATTTCTTTAATTTGATATTAATTATACTTCAATTCTATTATGACTAGTATGGTCTACTTATGGTGGCGGTGTTATGCGTCTTACTTGTAATTGACGTGGCCTTGTCGGCATTATTTTATGCAATGTTATGAGCATGGCCTTATTGGCAACTACTTGATGTTATGTGGCTATTGTGTAGTTTGATTATGTGAAGCATGACATTATCTATCTATATGTGAAGTGATATAGTGATATATGTATTTTTCTTGTTATGTTGCCTTAAGTGATCATGTTAGACTTTGAGTTGACATTATGTGTATAGTGTTAGGTTAAGTCTTGGTTACTCCTACTTGACTTTATGAGTCTATGTGGATTATATTGATGATGTTATGATGATATATATGATGTCTTGAAGATGTTAGTTTGTTTTAGTGGTGTTTTAAAGATTGACTTGTATTATGTGTTAAAAGATAAGTATGGCGACCTCTTGTCTTGATTGACTTGTATATCTTGCCTGATGTATATATGATTATGAATATGTGATGTCTTTATTTAGGGTTTTAGAACTCTTAGTCTTGAATGTATGAGTGACATGCAGTTTTAAATGATGATATGAGAGTCTATTATGTGAAAACCTTGACTTAAGGGTAAGGTTAAGAATGATTGAAGTGTAAACCGTAATGGTATTCTTCAAAGTAAAGGAATGATTGACTTAAGGTTAGATGGCTGGAATGGCATCTTATTAATCCTTAGGAAAGTCATCATGAGCTTCTTGTCGCCATTGTGAAGTAGCCCTAGTGGACTTTTGTTGGTAGGGTAAGTGTGATTGGGTTATGAACTTGTTATGGAACCCTTTTATGTGAACCTAATGTATGAATTGCTCTATGAGAGGGGGAAATCTCCTATTTCTATCTATTGGTGAGACAACTATCTATTCTTGATCCATCAGAAAGAAATCGATATGTATCTGATAGAGTCTACATCGTACGTAACGAAGGCTAGCACCGAATGAGTATGGTAAGGAAAAGTAGTTCTAACGAAGGCTAACATTGCACAATAGACTTTGAAGGTGTTATGTGGAGTTCCTAGGTCTTGTCAAAGACCATTATTTGAATGTCCTTTATGTGATGTATGAGTCTTAATGAACTAATGAAGTAAGTAATATGTTAAGGAGTATGAAGATAAATGATTACCTAATATAAAGTGACTTAAGGATTTCTTAGCTAATGTGTGAAGAGGGCATAGGGGATGATCTCTTCATGTCTTATCTTTGGAAGTCTTCAGTATGACTCTAGTTAGGGAAGTTTATTGATTTCGTGGACATGATCTAAGCCTTAGGTAGTCTTAAGGACTACTTAGGTAATTTTGAAGAGGTCACTCTGGACATTATCTTCTTTGTTTACTTAAGTAGGTCTTTTGATAGCCTTTGGGAAGAAAATGTCATATCATCTATGTGTTGGTGATTTATGTGAGCATGATTCTATCTTAGGGAGTCTATTGGATCTCTTAAGTGTGTGTGTAAGGGGTTGTATGGGCGGGCGCTTCACAACTCACTCAAGTGAGATTTAGAGTTCACCTTTGGTAGAAGAATCTTACCTTGATGTTTATGATTGCTTTGTAAGTACGTATGTGAATCATTAAAGGTAATCTTAAGGGTTGATTAGGCACATCTAGAGAGGTTGTATGGGCGGTCTCTCTTTCTATTACTTAAGTGAATTTTAGGATGACTTTAAGTGAGCAAATTACATGCTAGAAGTATCTTATGTGTTTGTAAATTGATTTATGATGTTATTATGATTATAATATGATTTTAAATGAAAAGATGCATATTTCAAATAAAGTCTGTTTTAATGATTTTTATGCATATAGCTCTACTTAGAACATGTGGTTGTACTAACTGCATTCTTTTATCTATCTATATTGTTCTTTATAGGTGAGGATCTTTGAGAAGTGAAGACTTGGACTTAGAAGATCATTCAAGAGAAGTTGAATTATGTCCTCACTTGACTCGAGGGCTTATATGTCTTTATGTTTTCATTCAAAGTGTACAATAGATTAAGTATTTCTACATTCGTATTTTGAAAGTATGGGCTGTGTCCCAAGTATTCTTGTGTCTTAAGATGATGAGTGTAAGACTTAGTATTTCCTATTGCTTTTATATGAAAGAGATTTTGAAGACTATATTATGTTTTGTAAAATGTTTTAATTCCGCATTACTTTTCACTATGTATATGCAATGAATGATATAAAAGAGGCTTGTCTAAGAAATCCAAAAGTTTGACGACGCCGTTCCACAATCCAAGATTGCACCGTAACTTCTAGGGGTATGGTTTCAGATTGTGACAATATCTTTAGCTACTGCCTTTGATTGGTATTATTGGTGAATTATGAATGTTGATCATGATGATAAAAGTAAGGGATATTAGTAATTGATCAATGTCTCTCTACTCTTTCTTGAATTGATGATGTAGTGTACTAGTTTGTAGCTATCACACCTGGAGCGCATACCCCAAATGAGACCGACGTCGTCGTCCCCTCAGAGGACTCTGAAAAGCCCTTAGCATTCGTCATAACATGTGATTAGAAAAAATTGCAGAAAATTAAAACTTTTAGATTCTATTTGAAGTATACTTAGACTTCATACTTATCTTCATAACTTATACGATATTCGACGAAATCCATCTCACATATAAAACTATCTAAGAGTACAAATCTGGACTTAGCCAATAAATATTCAATATGCCATATATGCTTTAGTACAATAGAATCCAAGAAAAATGATGGAAATAGGATATTCCTAATATTTACTTATGTTTTTGTGAGCTAGAATATAAATGATAGCATCCCGAACATGAGGACCTACGAAGACATGGAGAAAGAGTTCCAAGTTTCTTCAAATCTACCTCCTTAACTTCAATGACCGTAACCTAAAGTTGTAGTAAATAATGTAAATAGTACGCCACATGTACTAAGTATGGGTATATGCACATAACACATAAGGAGATGCATGAAAAAGTTTCGTTTATCATATCTTTAGAAAACATGGTAAGTCATGTGAACGTCTTTAATGCACATACCATAGAACATATACAAGTCAAGGATTCCATCAACATAAAGCAAATCATAATTAAAGACATTTTATCATATAATCTTGTTAACGTTTCATAATTAATAGATCATGTAACATAACATACAAAACACTTAGTAATGATCCCATCCCCAACCTACAAGTGAAATGGTCATGTGAATCCCCATAGACCCACACAACCAAGTAGATAAGGTAGGAGACCATAGGTAATGCTTTTCTTCATAAAACTTGTAACATTGGGTTAACCTACCCAGTTTGAGATGCTCAGCTTTAACTTGTTTGCAGTTTGGACACTTAGCAACAATCTCTGCAATGTTCCTCTTTAAACCATGCAACCTATAAACCTGTCTAAGGTCATGATAAATTTTGGTGGCACCCGGATGTATAGAAGAGCGAGAACCATTGGCTTTTTCCAGTATCTGTTTTCTCAAATCCTCAACATCGGGTACACATAATCTCCCTGGGTACCTAAGAACACCATCCCCCCTTGGGAGAATGCCTCATTGATCTCACCAAGTACCTATTCCTTAAACTCCATCATTAGAGGATCAATATGCTGCGTAGATTTCACAAGTTGTTTCATCTCCTCTTCCACATGAGACACACAACCCATCGTCAATCGACTTAAAGCATCCGCAACCACATTGGTCTTGCCGGGGTTGTAAAGGACACTCTTGTCATAATCCTTCAACAATTCTAACCATCTAGTCTGTCGGAGGTTTAACTACTTTTTTGTAAAAAAATATTGAAGACTTTTATGGTCAGTAAACACATCAACACGCACACCATACAACTAATGTCTCCATATTTTCACATCAACACGCACACCATACAACTAATGTCTCCATATTTTCAAGGCAAAAACTATAACAGCTAACTAAAAATCATGAGTTGGGTAATTCTTCTCATGAACTTTGAGTTACCTATAAGCATAAGCAATCACCTTTCCATGTTGCATGAGGACACATCCCAAGCCCGCACATGAAGCATCACAATACGCTACAAAGCCTTCAAACAAGAAATGATTTGACCCCTTGGAATAGAATGTCCCTTCTTCCGTTCTAAAATGGTTTCATTTGGGAATTGAAACTTTACTACCCTTGTTCGACAATCTGTGGAAGCAAAGCATGCATGAAGATAATCCAGATCCAAGATTATATCAAAGTAAAACATGTCAAGTTATACCAAATCAACAAGCGTAACTCTACTCACTTTTGCAACTAAAAAGTCACCCATTTTGGTATAAACCGAAAAGGGTTCAATCAAAACTTCGGGGAGTACATCAAAATTCCTAGCTACCAAAGGTGTAATAAAAGAAAGAGTAGCACCTGGGTAAAGAAAAGCATAGACATTAACAAAGAAAACTTTTAACATACCCGTCACGACATAGGGAGAGCTATCTTGCTCACCCCTAGCCTTGAGTGCATAGAAAAGGTTCCTTTTTGGATCTTCTGAATTAGGACCGTTTGGTTGAGCTTGGATATTTCCCTTACGTGACTCCTCACATAAGGACAATATTTCACCATATGACCACCATTGCCACAACCATAGCAACTATTAGTCCGAACAAGACATTTACTCATATGTTTCTTACCATCCTTACCACAAGTTGGTCTCTCTTTTGATGGATCGGCATTTCTCCCCTTTTGAGGTTTACGATTATATTCATTATCATTGCGATTCATTGAGAAATTATAAAGAACCTGATTTGAAAACCTCTTCTTAAAGTTAGGCTTGCCTTGAACATCAAGCTTACTCTTAGAAGAACCACTTTCAAACGACTTTGCCCTCTTAGTTTCCCTATTCCTCTTCCTTAGACGACTTTCCTCAACCTGTTGAGCATGAACCATAAACCTATAAAGATCCATATTGTCATGAAGCATGGCTGCACGACATTCTTCTTCAAGCTCTTCGGATACACCAATTACGAAACGAATCATTTCATCACTAGCATTAGAAACCAAAGAAGAAGCATATTTGGAAAGCTTAATGAATTTCAAGGAGTATCCCTTGACACTTCTACCTCTTTGAGGAAGATTAATGAACTCCTTTACCTTAGATTCTCTTTGCTCCCTTGGGAAGAATCTTCCAAGAAAGGCATGCTTAGAATTCATACTTGTCATTCATAAAACATACAATATTCTAAGAAATCTGTCTCACATATATAAAACCATCTAAGAGTGCAAATCTGGACTTAGCCGATAAATAGTCAATATGCCATATAGGTCTTTATACAAAAGAATCCAAGAATAATGATGGAAATAGGATATTCCTAATATCTACTAAAGTCTTCGTAAGATGGAATATAAATGATAGAGTCTCGAACATGAGGACCTACCAAGACTTGGAGAAAGTGTTCCAAGCTTCTTCAAATCAACCACCTTAACTTCAATAGGCCGAACCTTTAATTGTAGTAATATAATGTAATGGGTTTAGTACGCAACTTGTACTAAGTATAGGTATATGCACATAAAACATAAGTACATGCATGAAAATGGATCATTTTTTATATCTTTAGAAAACACGCTAAGTCATGTGAACGTCTTCAATGCACATATCATAGAACATATACAAATCAAGGATTCCATCAACATAAAGAATGATCATAATGAAAGACATATTATCATATAATCATGTTAACTTTTAATATTTAATAGATCATATAACATAAAATACAAAACACTCAGTAATGATCCCATCCCCAACCTAAAAGTGAAATGGTCATGTGAAGCCTCATAGACCCACACAACAAACTAAATGCTTTGCTTCATATAACTTGTAACGTAATTAGTCATCACTTCATATAACAATATAACCCAATAATATATTCATCATAATGACCAAAATAATATAAGTGTAACATCATGTATCATAACCTTTCATGTTGTCACATTACATAAGAACAATCTCTTAGGACTTCCATTAGAGTCAACTTGTGCAATGTCTAGGTAAAGTGTCATACCCCTACCTTTACTAAGTAGACTATTCAAGTCACCCTAGACAACGTTCATTTACTTGTCTTTCATTTTATATGAGCAAAAAAATGCCTTAAACGACATAGACCATGTGAGCTAAACATGTAATCCAGTGTCACGAAACCCCAAACCGATAAAGGTGGTCTACCGGACAAAGTAGAACCTAACATGACATAGATTTCTAGGTGGATCAATTAGCTAGTATCCTATGGTTGCAACATAGTTCAAGAACTAGGACATGTATTTGAGACCCATAGCTCCACATTACATGGAAGCCTCAATCTCGTGAGAGTCATTGTGAACCTACCTTCCAACTAGGGAAGGGAAACCTCTCATATCTAGTTCATCGGTGCTTAGCTTAAGTCCCTTTCTTGAATAACCTTAAAGTTTTATTTTATCATAAACTTATTCTAGGTCATAGGAGATTAACTCCTTGTATAAATATTATCATGATCTCTTTGTTATTATATTTGATTTTCCTTTTTTCGTAACCCTTCGTATGTGAGATTAACATAACATAGTCATCTTGTGTAAAGCATAACGAGAATATCATAACTTGCAGTTTTCGTGTTCTTATCATGATATCACAAATAACATGTTCATATCCCAACATATCCACATAGAAAAATCATACATGCTTTCACAACATAACATCATGATTTATATGTGAACATAAACATTATAGAGTAATCACAACTTTAGAAGACTTACCTCTTGCTTCTAGGAACCTTATTCAAGAACTTAGTTAAACTTACAACATTCATAATCATAACATAGTTAAATACTCAACATCATCAAGAACAACTCTTCAAATCATGTATAAGATCAATGCATAATGTAGGGTAAATGAAAGAGTCACTTAAGAGGTCATTCTAGTCTTAAATCCAATCCCTATGTTTTCATATTATTATGTAGAAGAAACAATCATACGAAACAATCATGTAGATATGAATATTCTTCAAAATAAATTTAAACATAATTAACAAGATATTCATTAAATCGTGTGGAATATACCATAGAAAGCAGTTACTTTTCATTGAAAATCATATATCTAGGGTTAGGAAGAAAATCCATTTCGTAGAGTAAAAACCCTAGTATATGAAGTTCTTTAAAACTTATCTTTGAAAGGACCTCTTGGGTAAAGAAATCCCAATAGTGAAAAGCAAATACCTTATAGATGAAGACTACATGAAAGTTTGATGAAAAACATGAAGTCTTCGTCTTCTTCCTTAAGCTTTTCTTGTTGTTCAATTGAGTGTGGAAAAGAGAGCGTTCTTGAGAGAGATGAGAGAAAACTTGTTTGATCTGATTCGGGACGTGTAAAATTTGTATAAAACTGACCTAATATCAATATATAGTCATCCTATGAATCACCCAAAAGACCCTCCACTTAAATGGGTTTTTTAATAAGTTAAATTACCAAAAATACAACTTTAACGATTCTGGGAAGTAGCTGAGCGTTGCGGGGCCAAATCCCGTCATTTTTATTGAATTTATAGTTGAGGAAGTGAGGTACGTGTCAGCCTTGCGTTGCAAGATTTCCTCTCAAATCTTGAGGCAGAATACCTCGTGTTCACCTCGCGTCGCGTACTACACCTCCAGATTTTGCCTGCTCGCAGACTGCTAGGAAGACTGCCCATGCATGTTTTGGTCCTCCCCAAGGACCCTTCCAGTGTTCCTAGGAGTGTCGTTACCGGAATTTTGGAAACTTTGTAATACATACTACCTATTCAAGGTAACTTTACACGTTTTGGAATTCATTTAACACTTCAAAACCTTGACCAAACATAGGGACGTCAACTAGTTCGAATTAGCTAGTTTCCGGACGTCAAGGTCTTTCTCAGTCGTTTTGGCTCTAACCTATTCCAAATGATTTTATTACATTAATATAGGTGTGGAAAAAACATTTTAAACATTATTTGATGGATTATGTTCTATTCTAAGTCATTGTATTTTCGGAGTGTTACATTATCCTCCTTAGGAACATTCGTCCTTGAATGAGACTAAAATCTTTTGGAGGGTAGGAGTAGACTCAATACTAGCAGCAAAACCAATGAACAACATAAAATAATAACGAGTCACAGCTCATAGGAGTATATCACAAATCCTTACAACACGTACCATAACATTAAACATAGAACTCGATTCATGATACGTAACATATAAGAACTCCATATTCATAACACATAGTGAGGAATTTTCTTCTCAACCTTATTATAAGCTCAAAATGCATCAAAGATTCAACATGCTATCATTCTTCTCAATATGGTAACAAGAAATCAAAATATCAAGAAAACATATGCATACATGGTTCACATAAGTGCAATAATAGAGTATGAAGGCATTTTCTTAACACTCTAGTTGGTACTACCTTTACCAAACATTCACCTATTTAGAAAACAAGTCGATTTCATGATCATACAGTAATTTATCAATTAAGATAAATTTCTAACCTTAAGGAGTAAAGATATAAGGGTAGCCGGACTTCATGTCGGCTTGAGCCTCCCATGTTGCACCCTCAACAAGATGGTTCCTCCATATAACTTTTCCAGAGGCAACCTCCGTGTTTCTCAACTTCTTTACTTGGCGATCTAGGATCTCAACCGAAACCTCTTCATAGGAGATGTTCTCATCCACTCCTAAACCATCTATAGGAAAAATGGATATCGGGTCGCTTATTCATTTCTTGAGCATAGAAACATGAAACACTGGATGAATAGAAGCTAGTTCATTAGGTAGTTTCAAGTCATAGGCAACCTTCCCAATTCATTGTATATCCTTATATGGAAAAACATACTGGGACTTAACTTACCCTTTCTACTTAATCTCATCACCCCTTTCATAGGTGAAATCTTCAAGTAGTCATGATCACCTATTTCAAACTCAAGATCTCTTCTTCTCGTGTCGGCATAAGACTTTTGCTGACTATAGGATGTCTTCAATCTATACCTTATGATTCGAACCTTAATACAACTTCATAGATAATCTCTGGACTAAGGAGTGAGGAATGACCAACCTTAAACCATCAAACCAGAGATCTACACCTTCTACCATAAAGATCTTATAAAGGTAACATGGAGATCCTCAAATGATAGCTATTATTGTAAGAGAACTCGATCAAAGGTAAGTGATTATCCCAACTTCACTTGAAATCAATGACATAGTCTCTTAAAATGTCCTCAAGGGTCTGAATGGTACGTTCCGCTTGACCATCTGTCTGAGGATGGAAAGCGGTACTAAGTTTCACTTGAGTACCTAAACCTTTTTGAAAAGCCTTCCAAAAATGAGAAGTGAATTGGGAACCTCTATATGAATTAATGGACGAAGGAATCCCATTAAGACTCACAATCTCATTAATGTAGATCCTTGCATAGTCTTCAGTCGTGTAAGTGGACTTAATAGGAATAAAATGGGCAAATTTGGTCAACCTTTCCACAGTAACCTATATAGAATCATTTTTCTTTCTGGTTCGAGGAAACCCAACAACAAAGTCCATATTCATGGCTTCCCACTTCCATGTAGGAACATCCATGATTTGGGTTAACCCACCCAGTTTGAGATGCTTAACTTTAAATTGTTGGCAGTTTGGACACTTAGCAACAAACTCTGATGTGTCCCTCTTTAAACCATATAACCAATAATTCTCTCTAAGGTCATGATACATTTTGGTGGCACCCAGATGTATAGAATAGAAAGAACCATGGGCTTCTTTCAAAATCTATTTTCTCAAATCCTCAACATTGGGTACACATAATCTCCCTTGGTACCTAAGAATTCCATCCCCCCATTGGGAGAACTCATTGAGCTTACCAAGTACCGATTTCTTCAACTCCATCAATAGTTGATCAAGACGCTACATAGATTTCACCTCCACCACTAATGATGAGGCGGAGTTATTATGGATCATGAAACCACCATTTGGATAATCCTCTAGCCGCACACCTAAGCGAGCAAGCCTATAAACACATATTGATGACTTTTTTAGTCAGTAAACTTATCAACACGCACACCATACAAGTAATGTCTTCATATTTTCAAGGCAAAAACTACAGCGACTAACTCAAGATCATGAGTTGGCTAATTCTTCTCATGAACTTTGAGTTGCCTAGAAGCATAAGCAATCATCTTTCCATGTTGCATGAGGACACATCCCAAGCCCACTCGGGAAGCATAACAATACACTACAAAGACTTCAAACAATAAATGATTTGACCCCTTAGCATATAATTTCCCCTCTTCCATTCTAAAATGGGTACGTTTGGAAATTGAAACTTTACTACCCTTGTTCTACAATCTATTTAAGCAAAGCATGCATGAATACAATCCATACCCAAGATGATATCAAAGTCAAACATGTCAAAGTCTACCAAATCAACAAGAGTAACTCTATTGGGCAACATCACATGACATTTCCTATATACTCTTTCTACAACTACAGAGGTACCCATTGGGGTAAAAATCGAAAATGGTTTAATCAAAACTTAGGGAAGTACATCAAACTTCCTAGCTACCAAAGGTGTAAAGAAAGAGTGGAACAGGGGTAAAGCAAAGCTTATACATTAATAGAGAAAACTTGTAACATAACCGTCACGATGTCGGGAAAGTTGTCTTGTTCACCCCTAACCTTGAGTGCATAGAAACGGTTCCTTTTTGGAGTTTCTGGATTAGGAACGCTTGGTTGAACTTGGCTATTTCCCTTACGTTGACTCCTCAAATTAGAACAATCTTTCACAATATGTACACCTTTGCCACAACCTTACCAACTATTAGTCCCAACAAGACATTCACCCACATGTTTCTTACAACCCTTACAACAAGTTGGTCTCTCTTTTGATGGATCAATATTTCTCCCCTTTTGAGGATACACCCTTTTACAAAACGACTCATTTCATCCCTAGCATTAGAAACCAAAGAAGAAGAATATTTGGAAAGCTTAATGAATTTCAATGAGTATTTCTTGAAACTCATACCTCCTTAACGAAGGTTAATGAACCCTTTACCTTAGATTCTCTTTGCTCCCTTGGGAAGAATCTGTCAAGAAAGGACTTTTTGAAGATCTCCCAAGCACGGGACCATCTTTTAAATCCCAAATTTTCTTGGTTGTACCATGTCTGAGCCACGTCCTTGAGTTGAAAAGTAGCAAGTTCAGTCTTTTTAGTAGTACTCACCACCATAACAAACAAAATCTTGTAGACCTCATCAAGGAAATCTTGGGGGTCTTCATCAATTTTTGATCCAAAGTACATGGGAGGATTCATTCTCATAAAATCTCTCAAACGACTAGCCATAGTACTAGCATGTTGGTTCTTTCGAGGAACAACCTCCCTATTAGCTTAAGCCGTAATGCCCTGAGCTTGTGTGGTGATGTCTTGGGACATTTGAAACAGAGCTACCCTCACCTCTCCATCCTTCATATCCGAAGGATTAACCAAAACTTGATCACTTGGAGGGCTTGCACCTGGGTGCATTTTAATTGCCTTTGGGACTGGCTCCTACATTCACAATCTCCTCTCCTACTCTTCTCATGATTGTCCTTCTTGTGTTCATCACCTATAATCCCAAGAAAAGTATTAGATACTAAAAAATACATAGTTTCAAAACTATAAAGGCATGACATAGGAATATCAAGAAAAGAGAAGTTTCCATATCATCACATAGTCCCTCACCCACAATTGTGGAGCGCTTCAAAACCATGAACAAGACACTAGTTTATGTGGTTTAGTGAGACATTGATCCTAAGGATATTTAAACTCATACTCTGATACCAAGCTTGTCACACTTGGAGGGCATAACCTAGATGAGATCGACGTCTACGTCCTCTAAGAGGACTCAGACAAGCCCTTAGCATTCATCACAACATGTGATCAGTAAAAATTGTGAAAAATTAAAACTTTTAAATCCTATTTGAAGTATACATAGACTTGATACCTGTCATTCATAAACCATATGATATTCTATGAAATATGTCTTACATATATAAAATCATTTAAGAGTACAAATCTAGACTTAGCCGATAAATAGTAAATATGCCATATAGGACTTAATACAAAAGAATCCAAAAATAATGATGGAAATAGGATATTAGTAATATCTACTAAAGTCTTATTAATATGAAATATAAATGATAGCATCCCGAACACGAGGACCTACCAAGAGTTGGAGAAAGAGTTCCAAGCCTCTTCAAATTGACCTCCTTAACTTCAATAGCCGGAACCTACAGTTGTAGTAATATATTGTAATGGGGTTAGTAATCCACATGTAATAAGTATGGGTATATGCACATAACACATAAATGCATGGAAAAGGATAATTTATCATATCTTTAGAAAACATGCTAAGTCATGTGAACGTCTTTAATGCACATACCATAGTACATATACAAGTCAAAGATTCTATCAACATAAAGTTTGATCATAATTAAAGACATATTATCATATAATCATGTTAACTTATCATAATTAATAGATCATATAATATCACATACAAAACACTTAGTAATGATCCCATCCCCAACCTAAAAGTGAAATGGTCATGTGAAGCCCCATAGGCCCATACAACCAAGTAGATAAGGTAGGAGACAATTGGTAACACTTTGCTTCATATAACTTGTAACATAGTTAGTCATCACTTCATATAAAAATATAAGCCAATGACATATTCATCCTAATAACAAACATCATATAAGTGAAACATCATTTATCATAAACATATACCTTTCATGTTATCATATTACATAAGAACAATCTCCTAGGATATCCATTAGAATCAACTTGTGCAATGTCTAGGTAGAGTCCCATACCCATACCTTTACTAAGTAGACTCCTCAACTCACCCAAGTCAACGTTCATTTACTAGTCTTTAATTTTACATGAGGGAAAACACACCTTAACTGACATAGACCATGTAAGATTAATATGGAATCCGGTGTCATGAAACCCCACACCGAAAATGGTGGTCTACCAGCCAAAGTAGAACCTAACATGACATAGATTTCTAGGTGGATCCACTAGCTAGTATCCTATGGTGGCAACATAGTTCAAGAACTAGGAGATGTATTAGAGACCCCTAGTTCCGCATTACATTGAAGCCTCAATCTCATGAGAGTCATTGTGAACCTACCTTCCTACTAGAGAAGGGACACCTCTCATATCTAGTTCATCGTGCTTAGCTTAAGTCCCTTTCTTGAATAACATTTAAGAATTGTTTTATCATATTCTTATAATAGGCGATAGAAGATTAACTCCTTGTATAAGCAGTATCATGGGATCTTTTTTATTTTAAGAGAATTTACATTTACCAAAACCCTTCGTATGTGAGATTAACATAGCATAGTCATCTTATGTAAATCATACAAGAGAATATCGTAACTTGCAGTTTTCGTGTTCTTACCATGATCTCACAAATAGCATTTTCATAGCCCAGCATATCAACGTAGCAAAATCATACATACTTTCACAACATAACATCATGATTTATAGGCTAACATAAACATTATAATGTAATCACAAATTTAGAAGACTTACCTCTTACTTCTAAGAACCTTATTCAAGAACATAGTTCCACTTACAACATTCATAATCATAACATAGTGAGATAGTCAATATCATAAAGAACAACTCTTCAAATAATGTATAGATCAATGCATAATGTAGGGTAAAAGAAAGAGTCACTTAAGAGTTCATTCTAGTCTTAGTTCCAATCCCTACGTTTTCATATTATTATGTAGTAGAAACAATCATACGAAACATTCATGTAAATGTGAACATGCTTCAAAAGAAATTCAAACATAACTAAAAGGATACTCATTAAATCTTGTGGAATATACCATATAAAATACATACTTTTAATTGAAAATAATAAATCTAGGGTTAGGAAGAAAATCCACATTGCAGAGTAAAAACCCTAGTATTTAAAGTTCTTGATAACTTATCTCTGAAAGGACCTGTTGGGTAAAAGAATTCCAAGAGTGAAAAACACATACCTTACAAATTAAGAATCCATTAAAGTTTGATGAAAAACTTGAAGTCTTCGTCTTCTTCCTTATGCTTTTCTTGTTTTTCAATGGAATTTGGAAAAGAGAGCATTCTTGAGAGACATGAGAGAAAACTTGTTTGATATGATTTGGGACATCTAAAAGTGGTCTGAAACTGACCTAATATCAATATAAAGTAATCCTTTGAATTACCCAAAAGAAACTCCACTTAAATGGGTCTTTTTAATAAGTTAAATTACAAAAATACGACTTTAACGATTCGGGGAAGTAGCTGAGCGTCGCGGGGCCAAATCCCACCATTTTTATTGAACTTTGAGTTGAGTCGGTGAGGTACGTGTCAGCCTAGCGTAGCGAGGTTGCCTTTCAAATCTTGAGGTATAAAATCTCGTGTTCACCTTGCGTCGCGCACAACACCTCCATATCTTGGTTGCTCGCAGGCTGCCACGCAGCATGCCAACTCATGTTTGGGTCCTCCCCAAGGACGGTTTGGGTGGTACTTTTGGTGTCGTTACCAGACGTTTTGAACCTTTGTACTACATACCTATTTAAGGTCATTTTACAAGTTTTGTACTTCATTTGACACGTCAAAACCTTCACCAAACACAGGAGGTCAACTAGTTCGAATTAGCTAGATTCCGGACGTCAATGTCTTTCATAGTCTTTGTGGATCTAAACTTTTCCAAATGAGGTTATTACATTAATATAGTTCTGGAAATGTAGACATTATTTGATAGATTAAGCTCTTGTCTAAGTCATGACATTTTCGGAGTGTTACAATAGCATGATCTTGTAGTGACTTATACATGATTTCATCTATTAAAAGTACATCTAGCTACTGAAATATACATGAATTTTCAATGATAAATGTGCATTGATATATGCTGATTAAAGCTTGAAGAATTGTTAAGAATGACTCTTCCCATGTATTTTCCTATAGAATTGGTAGTTGATGAAGCCTTTTATGGAATTTTGTGGTTTGGTCCACTTAAGGTGACGGTGTTTACTATTGTCAATATATATATGATGTGATCATGGACTTGAAAGACATTATATTATGAATGTTTGTTTGTGATGATCACCCAATGTGAAGGCTCATGCATAGTCTTCTAGTCTAGAGTGATTTAGGTTGTATGGCTATTGTACAAACATATGAATGACGATGTTAGGGTTTGATCCTTTATGATCAAAGAAAATGTTCTTTGAAAGTTTAGATTCTTTTAGCCTATAGATTGATATTGTAATACATGATGTGATGTAAAATTTAAGGTAGATGAAGTATGATTTAGACTTGGTTATATGCCTTTAGCTACTGTCCTAGATTGGTATTATTGGTAAATTATGAATGTTGATCATGATTATTAAAGTAAAGGATATTAGTAAGTGATCTATGTCTCTGTACTGTGAATTGAACTGGTGATGTAGTGAACTAGTTTGTACCATGATCTTATAGTGACTCATACATGATTTCTATTGTGTTAAAGTACATTTAGCTACTACCTATACATGAATTGTTCATGTAAAATGTGTATTTATCAATGATGATAAAGGTTGATGAATTAGTTAGAATGTCTCTTCCTATGTACTTTCCTATATAATTGGTAGTTGATGAAGCCTTGTATGGCATTATGTGTTATGGTCCACTTATGGTGGTGTTGTTTACTTTATTGTAAATATATATATATATATATATATATATATATATATATATATATGTATATATATAAATATATATGATGTGATCATGGCCTTGAAGGAAATTATATTATGAATGTGTGTGGGTGATGATCATCCAATGTGAAGGCTCATACCTAGTCTTTTAGTCTCGAGTGATTTAGGTTGTATGGGTATTGTACAGGTATATGAATGATGATGTTGGGGTTTGATTAGGTGCTGCTTTGATGAGTATTAGTGGATAATGATCCCTACATATTTACCCCTATGTGAATAGCTAAGGTTAGGAGTCTTAAGTGTAATATGAAGTTAGCTTGTCTTCTATGCTGAATTATGTTGTGTTGTTTATGCTCGAAGGTGCATTATGGTCATAAGATGGTGTATGCCTCAATGTGTTGTTGATATACATTATTTGATGATGTTGACCAATGTACAAACACTCACACTTCATGCATGCGTACTAGTGTCTACTATTATGCATGTAAAGTGTATGTATTTATGAAGTATGTGATGTATCATTAACTAGGATGACTTTATAGGTGTACTAGCATGGGCAAGGGTATGAGACCTTGTCTATGGTTTGCATTTGTGTGCCTTGATAGGATAGTTCCTAGTTTAGTTTTGCTATGTACATGAATATAAATGTGTGATTATGCTAATGTATGAACATGTGTGGTATTAATGTTTTATATGAAAGGGATGCTCACATATATGTACACACACACACACACATGAATGATGATCTAGTCAATAGAGGGGAACTTGAAAGGTGTTATCAAGAGTACCCTAAACTATATAGGTGCTTTACTATGCTATGTCAATGTGAAGTGGTTTCTCACATGATTTAGGTTGATGAAGTCTCATCTATGACCTATGATATAAGAATATGAGCACTCAATCTCCTAAGCAAAATTTTATAATGTAATATTAATAAAGACTTTTTAATAAAAGGGAACTTAGCTTAGCTCTGAGAGAACTTGAAGTTCAGGGGTGTCCGTTCCCATTGTAGGAAGGTAGGTCACCATAGTTCTCACGAGGTTGTTAGCTTCATACCCGAAAGGGCATAGAGTGATATTTCTATAAGTGGATAACTACAGTGCCTCGATAGGCATAAAGAGGATTTCCACATGTACCTCCAAGTTCCATAAACTATACTTTCCACTTAGGATCTAGCAAGTGTTATTACTTAGTATACTAGGATGTGTTTATGTTCTACTTTGGTTAAATAGAGCACCTTCCATTTGTGTAAGGCTCTACAACACCAAATTCCATGTAGTATCCATGGTCTAGTGTCGGTTATGGCTAAAGTATCCCTAAAATAAAATGGACAATGGAAGTAAAATAAGGACCCTAACTAGGATAACCTAAGGGTAGTTGCTTAGTGTAGGTGGGGGTATGAGACTTAACCAGTGCATTGCACAAGTGGATCATGAGGAAAGTCGTAGGAATGTGTTCTAATGCATGTGACTATGTTAATGTTCCTTATGCATGACATTGTAGTCTTGTCTACTTAATGTGATGATATGCATGGTATGAGCCCTAATAAGTCTATATGATGTGTCCATTTGTTATGTGCATAATATTGGTCTAATTGGCTATATGAATGAAGGTGCTAATTGGGTTTCATGTAGTTGACTAAAGTCTTATGTTAAGTGTAATGTGAAGTATGTGCCTTTTTATATGAAATGATCATATGGATGTATGTGTTGAGTTGAAAGCTTGCATGTATGATTTCCTTGTACTCTCAGTTGTTTGAGAATAGATACTGTTATGGGACATTATATATATAAATTTCACCAAGTTTCATGAGGAGTTTACTTGGGAAAGTCAAGAAGTTAGAATAAGAAGAATGCTCACTATAATGTGAAAATAGCTCATTGTAATGTGAAAATAGGTTACTGTAAAATGGGTCAAAATGTCGTTTAAATGCTATGTGCTTTATTTATGTGATATTATGACTATTACATATGCCTAAATGAATTATGTAAGTTGTATGATGCTTAATGTATCATGTTGTATGAAGTTTTCACAAAAATACATAATACATGGTTTCAAGAAAAATGTCCCTTTTAAATGTATGTTTTTGCATGGTTGCCATACTAAGTGCATTCTTTTACTAACTCTATTCTTCTCTAATTTTTACAGAAAGTGTAGGTTATGCATGCCTAAAAGGATGTCTCTATGTTGAGAAGCTTGTTATGTGTTCCCTAAGCTCAAGCAAAAGGAATATTTATGTTCCAAGGATTTCCTATGTCAAGTCTATATTCAATGTATTGTAATAGTTTAAGTATTATGTTATGATGTTAAAGGGCCGTGCCCCTATTATATTCTATGATGTTGAGTCTAAGACGTATTTGACTTACATTTTTATATATATGAAGTGATGTTTCTAGCATATGATGTACTACGAAAATTTTTAAATTTTCTGCTATATTTACCTATGAAAATGTAATGAATGATAACTATGGGCTTGTATAAGACCTCCAAGAGATCAAGTATTCCATGTTACGTCTACGGGGTACTCCCCGGTTGTGAGATCTTTCCCCAAGAGGTCCTTCCAAAAGATGATTTCTAAGTCCCCAAAAACAACAGTTTTCTTCTCACATGGTCTTTGAAAAATAAAATTATGAATCAATTGTGATGAAATAATGTTGTAGTATATATTCATTGTTAATTGATGATTTCTTGTGAGATTTCCCTGGGACCATGTCCTTTCCCCAATTTCAAGAAAACCTTGAATTATTAGGGTGAGTTGTGAAGATGAAAAACAGGTAGATTGACTACATTTTTGTTAATTATGTAGTTGCTTCTTTAATTTACCTTGTTTATGTTATTGGTTATTTATTCTTGATAATAGAAGTATGAAGGATCTTGAAGAGGGCAAGAAGGTAGTTTTATTGGTTTCTCTCGGATTCAATTGTGAATAATGAGTTTCTTAGATAGTAATGCTCCTATGTCAAATGTGTGGTTGTGATGTTGATGCTAGGAATTCCCCATCCTAAACCATAAAACATTTTATTAAAAATGAATTATGCATGTATAATATGATACAACTATTACATAATTGAAAGTAGTTTCTCATGATTATAATAAACTGTTAAGTGAAAGGTTTACTCATTTATGAAGTGGTGTCTAAAGTGAAAGGATTTTTCTCATTTATGATGACCTATGAGTTAATATTATAATATGTTTACATAGGGGTCTAGAAGAGACTAATGTGAACTTTTATGATAAAATAAGATGATTACTAAAGGGAATAATTGCTTAGCACCGAAAGGGAATATAAATGAGATGCAGGTCTCACATTTAGTTAGTCCGGCCTCCCACATAGGTTTCATGACATTAGTAAGTCTGGATTTCAAAAATATGTGTTGTCTCATAAGATGAAAACCTCCACGTCTAGCAAGTAAAAGTTTCTAGTACCAATCTCTTTGACCCTTAACTATGTGCCCACAAAGGACTATAACTTAGTGGATCCACTTAGATAGATATGTATAAACTATAACACCTTAGGCAAGTGTTAACCCGCTCATTTTGGTGTGGGATTCCATGTAGCTCACATGGTCTCATATTGATTATTGCACTTATTTACATAATGTAAAAAGAAATTAACAAGTTATGTATGTGAACTCTTATTAGGGTTGTCGTAAAGGTTGCTACAGGTGTGAGGGAGGGTATGAGACTTCTGTTACACATTGCACATGTGGGATCCTAAGAGATGGTCCTAGTGGTGTTCTTTTAGGATTATGATTATGATTATGGTTATGTTTATAATCTATGAGTAAGTATTGATGTATGAAGCATGTTATAAAAATGTATTGTAAGTAGGAAGTTGGTTTCTCAATGAGATAATTAGCTTTGGAAATAGTAATGGGCCTTTATTCTTTTCATTGCACAAGTTGCTTGAGTTGCTTTTATGTTGGGTTGACTTATGATGTTCCATATATGTGTATATTGAGTTATTGGATGTGATGCATGGTTTTGACTAAATTGTGCCTTTTCTCATGCATTAATGATTTTTATGTATAGAGACCATGGTTAGTACATGTGTTTTCTATTAATCCATATTTCTTCACCTTTTCCCAAACACTTTAGGTTCGAGCCTTTGAGGTATCTTGAGGATAATGTAAGAAGGCTTGGACTAGACTCTCTAAATTTTTGTAGGTCCTCTAGTTCGAGAATACTACTACATACTCTACCTTAGTCGTACTTTTATTGTCTAAACACATTCTTTTCTCTATTATTGTGGAAGTTTTTCATTTAAGCCTTATCTGGCAACCTTGAATTTGTATAAAGGCTATGCCCGGATGTTTTACTTCATTTAGATGGTTTTAATGTGAGACAAAGATTTAGATAAATTCTTATGTATTATTATGTTGTCTAAGCGAGAAGCCTAAATAAGCTTCCTATGTGAGAGGTCTATGTAAATCTCACTATGTAAACATACAAAATTTTAAATTTATATGCAATTTTGACCTATGATGTATTATGACGTATGCTAAGGTCTTGTCTTAGTACTCTTTGAGGACGACGACGCGGGTAACGACTAGGGTGTAGTTTTGGTCGTTACAAACTTGTTATCAAAGCATTTTGTTAAAATAAATCTTGGGATTGATGTCTCACTAAACCACATCTATGTAGGGTCTTATGCATAATTGTGAAATGTGCCACACTTATGAATGAAAGACTATGTGATGTTTAGGATTTATCGCTCTCTTGTTATTCCTTAGTCGTGCCTAAGAGTCCTAACTGATTAGTCCTTTCTTCTAATACTTTTGTTGTGCTTAAAGGCAATGAATACAAGGAGGAATATTGCTCAAAGGGACGGAGAGGAGAATTTTGAATAAGGTGCTCCCCTTCAAGCTCCTCAAAACTCTCAAGTTCCTATTGAAGAACGGGATATGTCTAATGTAAAGATTAGGTCGGCCATTCATATCTTGATTCAAGTGTTGGCTAACCAAGTTTATAGGTATTCTATGGTGGAAGTGAATCCAAATGCTAACACTACCACTTCAAGGATTAGGGATTTCACAAGGATGAATCCCCCTGCTTTCTATGGTTCCGAGATGGAGGAGGACCCACAAGGTTTAATTAATGAAGTTCACAAATTTCTTAATGCTATGGGGTGTCTTCTCAAGAAAAGGTGGAACTAGATGCCTAGCAACTCAAAGATGTGGCTCAAGTGTTGTATGAGCAATGGAAGGATGAGAGGTTGGTTGGAGAAGGACGGTTTATTTGGGGAGCTTTCAAGACGAATTTCCTTTACAGGTTCTTTCCCTTGGAATAAAGGGAGAGGAAAATGCAAGAATTCATCAACCTTCGTCAAGTGGGTCCAAGTGTGCTCTTACTCTAGAGCTGTTTATGGGGATATCCAACCTTGTGGTTAATGATTTTAGCTTGATATGTTGATTCCTAGAATGCACATCTACCGTCTTATGGTCCATGCCAAACAAATTTGGAGAAAAAGCTTAAGCAAGGTTGTAGGGAGTTGAAGAAGGTAAGAACCGAAGATGGGAATTTTTCCAAGACTAAATTTGAGGAGCAAGACAAAGCAAGGTTAAAAAGGAGGTTTTCCAACCAAGGCCCTTCTAATTCTCCAAGGTTCAACAAGAGTAAGGGGTCTACTCCCAAGACCCAAGAGGGGAAAGGTGGTAGATCTTACGTTAAGAAGCCTCTTTGTGCAAAATGTGATACGATACATGATGGTAAGTGCCTAGTTGTAACGGGTAATTGCGATGGTTGTAACATTCAAGAAAATGTACTTGTCTAGTGAAGAGTATATTAGGTTGTAAGAATATGTATTGGAGTACATAGGCATCCCAATGCCCAATATTGAGTAAAATTGGGCATGTTAGAGAATATTGGCTTAAGGGTGTTAGCAAATTTCTATGTATTAACAATAACCTAACAAATTTTTTGATGTTCAAATACTCCAATCCAAGTTTGTTTAGGAATTGTACCTGCAATGAATACCCTAAGCTAAAAATTTTGACTTCATAGCTTACACACATTAGGTACGAGGCATCCAAGTGTCAAACGTAAATAGCATAGCACATGATCATTTAAATTGATCATGTAGATTAAGCAGTACCCACGACATAGTGAGGATCCTTGGGACAAGAAGTGAACAAGAAGTGTGCAGAAATACATGTGCAAGCACATGTGCTAACCACCAAGACACCAAGTGCCAAGCCCAACCGAATTAGGTTAGTGCGGTTAGGGGGCAGGCGCGCATCAGGTAAAGCCTCGTGGGGCTTAGATTCCTTACAAATCCTAGGATCTAACTTTTATAACTAGCTAACTGACCTACGACTAACTAAAATAAACAAACTAGTATGCCCGAAATCCTAAGACCTAACCGGGTCATACTAGCCGAGTAACTAACTAAAGAAACATCCTAGTACCTAGCCTAGGATGGTCCAAAGGGGTTGGTAATGGTCCTAGTGACTTAGGGGTATTTTAGTAATTACCTTAGGTAAATTAATTAATTAAATTAGAAACCTACTGAATTAATTAAAAATCCTACTCAAACCCGAGACCCCAGCAAATTTTCAGAATTTCGCTAAGTCAAATACTCCTCTATTTTTAGCCAATTTAGGAGGGGCGTTTTGGTAATTAGCTTATTGATTTATTAAATTAAGTTAATTAGCCTAAGTTGAATTAGTCAATGCTCAGTTCCTAATACCTAGATTCACATTTATATAATAGAAATTCATGACTGAATAATAATGAACAAACGTAAGAAAAAAAGATTGGTTCTCCTTAGGCGATTTCAAGGCGATTATTCAAGATTTTCGTGCAATGTACAAGATGAGCTTCGTAGATTCAATTCTACAGTAAGGTATGGGTTTTGTCTCTTGGATTCCTTTCCCCATGAGGCTTTTAAAGCATTTTTAACTCAAGAAAACCGATAGTAGGGTTTGTTCCTAATGAAATAACTGAAACTAGGGTTGTACCAAATGAAATTATCGAATGTTCATCTCCAAGGTTCTCCCTATTTTCGATTCTATTAGTATGTATAATGCAAATATAAAGCATGTTGTTGATATGTGGTGCTAACTGATCATTATGTGTAGGTTTTTTTATTTGATAATGTCAAACGAGACGTATAGGTTAGATCCATATGATTAATGCCTAATTGTGTTAGAGAAGATGAAATTGTTACAAGTCATTTATGAAATTTTGTTTACTGTTGAAAGGAATGAAGTTTTCGATTACTGTTTGTGTTTAATGTAGATATGTTTGTAAGTGTTTGGAATGTAGTGTTTTCAAGAAGAAATAAGAATAGGAATCAAAACTAAATAATGAATCTTTAATGCCAAATCAACTTTATATCTTGTCCAAACTAAGAATTGAATTTTTCTTATGTTATAATCAAATGTTAAAATTTGGCTTGCTTAAAATGAGGAGACTACCATAGTTATTATATGAAGTTAATTGTCTAGGCTAGTGATAATGTCTTGACAAGTGTTTAGTGAAAGTTTGGTTTATGCCAATAAATTGGCTAGCAATATTATTTACAAAATATGATATAGAGTTGGCTAATGACTAAGTCATACAAATCATATATAGCCAATGTAAATTATGATGTTTTTTTGTAAGGTCAAATTCATGTTAAATATTGACTTGACTAGTTGTAACTCAATGAACTCATAACCTAGGGTATGCCAATGATTAGGACAAGTCCCTACATACTCTATCTAAATGAACTTGTGAACATAGTAGCATATTGAATAAATCCTTATAACTTTCGTAAGGAATGATACAATACTACCAAATAACAATGAACAAAATAAGGTTAGTAGTGAAAGCACTAGGAGCTTATAAATTATGATATTTACCTCGAGTGGGGTGTTAAAGGAAGTTAAACAAGTCTCACTTGTACCTAAACAATTATGTTAAAGATACTCATATAAGAGTGTGTTAGAAATCGTAAGACAAGTCTCATTCATGTCATAATGAAAGTGTAAAATTTAAGTTCACATTCATTAAGTATAGAAATGGATGACAAGTCATCCCTTGAGCTAAGTATACCTCATACTAGAAGAAAGCATCCATAATGTATGAGTCAACTCTAAAAGTTGTAAAGTATAAGAAATTGAGCTAAGCATGGTAGACTAGTATGAACTTGTGCAAGCACATGTAACCCTCATGAGATGAGACTACCACCAAGGTGGATAAGAGTCTCCAAATTCTCCTAGCCTTTGAACTATGTCGATAGCATAGGTTACTAGCTAGTAGATCCACCTAAGAAAGCTAGGAAGTATTCGGTTTCACTTTGGCTGGTGAACCACCTATTTTCAGTGTGGGGAAGACACTAGATTTCATGTTAGCTCACATGATCTAGATCGGTGAAATGCTATAGATTTCTTTAAGAAAGTAAGTAATAAAGAAAGTAAGTAAGAAAGAAACAAAGAAAGAAAGAAAGAAAGAAATAAAGAAAGAATGAATGAACTGGTAAGATGAGGGGTGTTCAGATAGGATGACTGAAGGGTGAGGTTAGACTAAGTAATGATGTAAGTTATTCTTGGTCATTGCACAGAAAAATCCTAATTGAAGTCTCAAAAGAATATCCTTAGTCAACCTATCAAGTTCAAAGTTAACATGAGATCAAAAAAGAAGAAATGTAAGTTCAAAGTGAACTTAGTAAGCAAAAGCATATCAAATCATCTGTGTTTGATAAGAATGAAGTTTTACTAGTTATTGGCTTATGCCAATAAAGGGAGCAAAAAAACAAATTATGGGCATAGCCAATAAATATATGCCCCAGCATCTTTATATTATACAAATAATCAAATAATGGACATAGCCAATAAATATTGTTTCACACTCGAATTCTGGAACTCGAATGCAACTAACGTTGTTAACCTCTAAGAGGTCGCAGAAAAACTTGTTCTTAGCTTTCATCACATTCCTACAGTTAAATTTGCAGAAAATTTAGAACTTTTAAAACATAATGAAGAATACATAGACGTCATATCTTTTCTATATAGATTAGTATTCTACTAATCTCAAATCAAAATAACCATCTAAAATTTATATATCAATTCAAATAGTTTGTCAAAGTGGCCTTATTACAAAGATTCGAAATAAACTTTTAAAAGAAACACTAGGGACAACATTCACTAGCTATGTCTAAAGTACTAGGCTATATTTATAAGTGTAGCATCCTCGAATATCAAGCGGACCTACGAAAGTCTGAAGATCGACAGTTCGAACAGTTTCTACGAGTCTTTAACATTCTCTCTGACCTGCACCTATAAAGAAATAATAGTATAGGGTTATTACAGGCTTGTACTAAGTATGAGCGTATGCACACATACACATAAGGATTATGCATGATAAACGAAAGCTCTTCCTATAACAACATGCCATTTTTGGAAAGTGAGTCTCTAGACATTCTTAATTCGTTATTTGCGAATTATGGTATGAATATGACATATTTTAATGCATTCGAAGTACACATCATTTTCTATATAAACATAATACCTTAGAATCATGATCATAATTTTACAACAACTCAAGCGAAAATTTTGAATTTTGATCCTCCCTAATTGGAGAGCTCTCTTTTCAACACTTATTTTATTTTTCAATCTTTTCTTCTTGTTGTTGTGTAATTCAATGATATCCTTTGATCCTATATTTTACTTACAAGTGCAATGATTCATTGTAGTCCCATACCAACAATGAATCAAGTAAGTAATCCAAGAGATTAAGCAAATGATTTGCCTAACCTTACTACAATTATTCTTTCCATCAATGTGAAATTTGGGCATGAAGTCTTTATAAGACAATCTTTATTGGCTATGCCTATTATTTGATCATTTGCATAATATGAAGAAAAGATTATTGGCTATGCTCACTATTGAATCATTTGCATGGTATGAAGAAAAGAATTGGCTATGCCCATTATTTGATCATTTGCATGATATGAATAAATGATTATTGGCTATGCTCACTATTTTAATAATTTCCATGATATGAAGATAAGATTATTGTCTATGCCCATTATTTGCTGAAAGATTAATTCTTATCAAACACTGATGATTTAACATTATTAATCTCTTACTTTCTTAGCTCACTTTGAATGTACATCTCTTTTTCTTTATTTCTTGCTTTCTTAATGACATCTTTAGAATTAAGATCATACGAGCTAACATGAAATCTAGTGTCTGCCCCACACAAAAAAGGGGTGATTCACCGATAAAAGTGAATCTAGATCATGTGAGCTAATATGAAATCTAGTGTCTGCCCCACACCAAAAAAGGGTGGTTCACTGGCTAAAGTGAAACCAAGTCCAGTGTTCTCCCCACATTGGAAAGAGGTGGTTCACGGCTAAAGTGAACACAATACTTTCTTTGAGCATTTAACTAACATAAATCATGTGATCTAAACATGAAATCTAGTGTCTTTCCTACACCAAAAAGAGGTGGAATCACTGGCCAAAGTGAAACCACATAATACCTAGCTCGCATAGGTGGAATCCACTGGCTAGTTCCTATGCTGGCAACATAGTTCGAAGACTAGGAGACATACGTAGACTATTTATCGACCTTGATGGTAACCACATCTCATGAGACATACATGTGTTGGCACAAGCTTATTGCTAGTCTATCGGTGGTTTACTCAACCACTTTTTCTTTACATCTTCTAGAATTGACTTAAACATTATGGAAGCTTGATTCTAGTTATGAGGTTTACATAACTCTTTGGATAACCAGATATTCGTTTATTTATTAGATGAAATCTGAACTGAACCTTACATTATCATCTTGGTGTTAATGAGACTTGTCTCATGATTATTAACACCATCATATGTGAGTATCTTTAACATTGTTGTCTTAGGTGTAAGTGAGACTTGTCTCACTTTCTTAAACACCCCATTCTGGTAAATTTCATGATTTATGTACTTTTTATTATGTTATTACTCACCATAACACGTTTCATGTCTTTTGGTAGCTTGATACCATTCTTTATGAACGTTATGAATTTTCTTAATGCATTTTCTTATATTCATAGTTCATTTGGAAAGGGTATGTTGGGAATTTTCCCAAATCATTAGCATACCCTTGGTTATGAATTCAAGTTAAATTGGTCATGTTTAGTTTGATTTACATTAATGATTAGCCAATCTTCCCATCATAATTTGAAAGCAATATTGTATACCAATTCCATTCAACTTTTTTTTGCAATATATTGTTAGCCAATTTATTGGCATAAATCGAAATATGATATTATTATGAAAGTTATAATTAATCATTAAATGGTATCATGTTCATAATTTTGAATGGATAGGGTATGTTGGGACCTGTCCCATTAACTGGCATACCTTATGTTATGAGTTCATTGATGTAGATATTGGTATGACTTTACACGATTTCGAAGCAATGTGATTATACATATGCTTTACTAGCCAATTCCTTGGTATAAATCACAATTTCACTAGTTACTAGTCATAACACTATCACTGGCCATGCCACTTACTTCATAAATACATTATAATAATATATCATGTTGAGCAGCCAACTTTTTGCATTACAAGAAACATAATACTTTACATTGGCCATACTTAATTTGGTATGGCTTAGTCATTGGCAAATTTTATTCATTATTTTAAAATAACATTATCAGTCTATTCTATTAAACAACGAATTTACTGCCCAAATTTTTGGCATAAGCCAAACTTCCACATATGGTGCTCATTTAAACTTCATTTATTGTATCATTCAATGATCAAATTATAACAG
The DNA here is from genome assembly GCF_036512215.1 of Solanum lycopersicum. NCBI lineage: Eukaryota > Viridiplantae > Streptophyta > Magnoliopsida > Solanales > Solanaceae > Solanum > Solanum lycopersicum. The sequence continues at coordinate 39,815,190 of NC_090803.1, forward strand.
TAGACTCAACTTCATAAACAACTCATAAAAACTTCATCTTTCTCGAACACAAAACTAAGCATTATGTTATTCCTTAATCCGTGTAATAATCAGTCAATCATTCAAATCCAATCTATGGACTCATTAATCATTAAAAAATCAAGAAACTTACATATAATAATCAGTTAGCACCATATACCAACAACATGTTCGATATTTACATCTACATACTTATTAGACTAAAAAACAAGGATAACTAGGGAGATGGACGTTCAAGAAGGTCATTGGGAACAACCCTAGTTTTGAAATTCACGAGTTTGAAACGTTTGAAAAGCCTCTTGTAGAAAGAATTATATGAGATAAAACCGATACCTTATGTAGAATTTAATCTACCAAGATCACCTAACAGAAACCTTGAAATCGCCTAAGAGAAATCGACAGAAACTTTTCTGCTTTTCTTTTGTTCGTTCATTGTTTTGCGTCGTGAATATTTCTAGCGTTTGAACGTGAGTATAAGTCTTACTAGCTGATATTAAATAATTCATATTAGGCTAATTATGTAATTTAAATAAAATAAATAGTTAATTACTTAAACGCCCCTCTTAGATTTACTAAAAATAGGAAAACATAACACTTAGTCAAGTCTGAAATTATTCCTAAGGATTTCGTTTTGACCATGTGAATTAATTAATTAAATTGATTATTTAATTAATTAAGGGACCTAGGGTGATTAGTAAAGTACCGCTAAGTCATTAGAATCATTATCAACCCTTTTGGACCATCCTAGGTTAAGTATGATACGCTCAATCTTACTTCTCAAATAAGAAGTAAAGCTGTTGTGTCAAAGAAAGTAGAGGAAATCAAATTATGTATGATGTTAGAGTTGTGCTCTTCCTGAGCAGCTTGCGTCCGCTGTTGGCGGAGCTACTTCTTCTTACTGGATGCCCGGTGCGTAAATAACCCAACTAATGAGGTAGGGATCGTTTCCACGAGGAAAATAGTTTAGACTTAACTTCAATCTATTATTACTTTTGTTTAGTCAATTACTTCCTTGGAAAGTAAAAACAATAAAAGGGGGGTTTCTATTTCTAAATAATTGAAAATAACTAACGAAATTGAAAGAGACACTTAACATCTTTGAATGTTCGAGTTCAATTAATTAATCAATGTATCTAGGGTTTACGTGTTCCCCACAGGTTCATAACTTAATAAGTCTAACTATAACAATTCTATCCTAGTATCTTGCATGCAAAGTGATATGCTATGTATTTCTAAATCCTTGATCCGACATCTAGAAAATTTCACTCCGTATCTTGGTCCGGCTACGTGTGTTGCTATCCTAACCCTTATCTTTACCTCAAATTAAGCATCGTATTTGATATTTGACTAAGTTATTACCTCGTACCAATCAATACTAGCCTATTAGATAGTGTACACTAAATCTTTGTTGATAATTCTTTTCCTATTATCGACCTCCTTGGTCCGGCAAGTAGCATTAAGGCGAGTTTTAACGTTGGCCATCCGTTAAAAGACTTCTATGCGAAAGAATTATCAATACATGCAAGACACTATTCTAGAACTGTTATTTTAGTTAGGTTTTACCTCATTATTTGCCTATGGTTCCCACAACCCTAGTTATGGAGTTTAGTTACTCATAGTCATAATCACAATATTCAAATATATGATATAAGAATTCATGTACTTACTTCAATGAGAAAGAGTAAAATTCGAAAGTTCGCTTGATTAATCAACAAAAATCACCAACACTCTATGATAAAAGTCTCAAGATAACCTACTAATACAAAGTCTAACTTATAATCCAGCGTCTAACCTCAAAAACGAGGTTTTTCGAACTATTTATAGAAAATAAAAACCTAATTAAAGAAGGATTCTAATTGTTGGATATCTGACAAAATGCGGCTGGGTCGATGGACCTCGCGACGGATCGTCGTGGTCACGATTGACCATCATGGACTCCGTCGTCCCATACATGTGCAATTTCTTTTGCTTCTCTCTTCATTACCCTCGACGGCAAGTATGACGGATCGTCAAGGGCACAATGGTCCGTCGAGGGTCTTCGTTTCAAAACACTTAAACTCTTGGAATATGGGTACTGAGACTACTTCTCTGAACTTTATGACGAACCTGCAGGACAGACCGTCATATACACGACGGACCGTCAGTGACTCTGTAACCTCACACTTGGTCATACATCCCCATCTTCCTTCAGAAGCTGCACTACGCTGCCACCTACGGACCGTCACAAGCATGACGGACCGTCACAAGATCCGTAGGTGGTCTCTTCTGCATTTCTTCGCTCAGAAACCTCCGCATTCATCTTTGGACAGATTTCCTGCAAATAAGGAGAAACTTATATAAAAATTAGCATAAAAAGGCTTTTGGACATACTAAACTTAAGGAAAAAGTATTAATAATACTGTGAAACCACGGTATATCAAAGTACTAGGATGTTTCTTGAACTAGTTACTAGGTTAGTCTAAGGATTTCGGTTTGACCATTTAAGTAATTAATGAAATTTCCAATTTATTTAATTATGTGACCTAAGATTATTACTAAAGTACATTAAAGTTGTTAGGACCATAACCAACCCTTTGAACCTTCATAGGTTAGGTACTAGGTCGTGTCTTTAACTTGTCACCCGGCTAAGTCTTAGGTTGTCGGGTGCACTAATTGGTTTATTTCGGTTAGTACTAGGTTAGTTAGATAGTTTGGTTATTTAGTTAGAGTCTAGGAATCTCATACCCACATGGCTTGACCCCCACATGTGCACGTGCCCTTAACCGTCCTAACCACCCTAACCAAATTCTTGCACATGGGTTGCACATGTGCTTGCATATGTGTTGGTGCTCATTTCTTATTGTCTGAAGGATCCTCACTATATCCTTGGGCACTGATTACTCTACATGATTATTTTAAATGTTCATGTGTTATGGTATTAGTCTTGACACTTAGATGCGTAGTACATATTGTATTAAGTTAAGAATCCATATTTTTAGCTTAGGGTCTTTATTGTAGGTACACTTCTCAAATAAGCTTGGATTGGGTAGGACAACCCAAAATGTATTTTAATTTACTTGTTCATACATAGAAATTTGGCTAACACTTTTAAGACAATATTTTCTAATATGCCCAATATTTTGCCTATTTGGGTATTATATAGAAATTGGCTTATACCCCTTAGCCAATTTTGTATACTATGCCCTATATTTTTCAATATTGGGCATTAATGTCCTATTTACCCGCAATACACATTCTTAACGACCTAGGCTCTTCACTAGAGTTGAAATTTTCCGGAATGTTACAAATTGCCTTATAAACACTTCATGCCCAATTTAACAAGTATGGAAACAATAACTTGTAAGAAGGGTAGTCAAATCATTTCCTTAGTCTTTTTGATTACTTACTTGATTCATTGTAGGAATGGGACTACAATAAATCATTGCACAAGCAATTCAAACATAGGATCAAAGGAAATCATTGATCTACACTACAAAAGAACAAAATACTGAAAAATAAACTAAGATTGGGGAGAGGAGCTCTCTGCAAAAGAGGGAGCAAAATTCTTAAATTTTGCTCGAGTTGATCTAAAATTATGTTAATGATTCCAAGGTCTCATGTTCATATAGAAAATGAGTTGTGTTCTTTAGATTCAGTAAAATATGTCATATTCATGGCATGATTCATAAATAATGAATTAAGAAAGTAAAGTGACTTCACTTTCCAAAAGTGGCATGTTGCTATAGGAAGAGCTTTCCTTGATCATGCATAGTCCTTATGTGTTTATGTGAATAGACCCATAATTAGTAAAAATGAGTACTAACCCATATACAATTACTATTTTTATAGGTGCAGGTCCTTGAAAAATATTGAAGTTCAGTTGAAGCGGTTTGGACTAGTACCTCCAGACTTTGGTAGGTTCTCTTGAGTTCAAAGATGCGTACGCTTTATATTCTAGATTTAGTAGATTAGACATAGCTAGTGTATGTTGTCCCTTGAATTTCCATACAAACATTTGTTCAAGCTTTTAAATTAAGGACGGTTTGGCAGCTATTAATGGTATTATGAATTCTTCATTTCAATTGTTCAATCTGTTATTAGATGGTTGTCTATTTTGAGATATTAGTATATCACTTTTATGCAAAAATTATATGAAGTCTAAGTAAACTTCATTAAAGTTAAAAAGTTTTTAATTTTCTACTGAATTTAACTGTATGATTGTGAAGAAAGCTAGGAAGAGGCTTGTCTGCGACCTTTGAGAGGTTAACGACGGCGGTCTCATCTAGGGTCTAGGACTCGGGGGTGAAAATGGTTGTGGCAATAGTGGTAACATGAAGAGAGATTTACTATGACGAAATTTGAAGAAATGGAAAATTCTCAAGATCAAGCAAGTACCCCAGATCTGGATTGTCACGATCGGAGTCTTGACCCTAGACAAAACTAATGTCGTTGACCTCTCAAAGGTCGCAGACAAGCCTACATACGTCATCGTTACATCATCTAGGTTAATTTTAGCGGACAATTTTGAACTTTTTGTTTACTTATACTTCATAGTGAGAAACATTAAACTCGTATAAGACTATGTACATAAACACATAAGTTTTCACAACAACCATCTGTTTATAATATAGAGTTGCCAAAATTGCACGGATAAAATATCTGAAAATAACTAGGAAAGAAACACTAGTGGAACATACTCCACTAGCTAATGTCTATGTATAATGCTGGAATAATATATTAAGCATCCTGAAAAGCATGAGGGCCTACAAAATCCGGATGAAAGCTCCACGTCTGGATAACTTCAGCCTTGATTTGTAAGTTCTAGCGTCCAGCTGCACGTGCACCTAAAAGTAGATAGTTGTATTATATTAGTACACACTTGCACTAACTATGAGCAAAAACAAGAACACATCAAGGACATGCATGATTAAGAATATCTCTCTCCTAAAGATATGAATTATGGAAAGTCAAATCAGTGGACTTGCAAAAATCGGATAGGAAAGTAATGCTATGATAGTAACATGCATCATCTTACGTAACATATTGCACACATCACATAATATGTTGCTTATTAGCACATAACATATTTCATATCATTTGCCCATATGCCATGAGACCTTGGAATCATGGACATAACATTAGGACTTCTCAAAATGAAGGCTCAGCATATGGGACCTCAACTAGGGAGCCTTTTTTAGGAAACACAGAGTCTTCTTCATTAATTTATACGTACTTGATTTTCATTCGTTCGTCAGATAGTGTAAACTAGCCATACCTGGGATGTAGTTTAAGACTTTCATCGGCTTAACTGTCTAATTACCAAGAATGACCTAGTGTCATTACTTAGGTCTAGCTAACCTCTTGATTAACCTATCCTAACACCTTTAGTATCGTTCATTTCATTATTTGCATTACTGGAGGATGGCCTCATTCTTTCTTTGGGAAATTTAACCTTAACTGACATAGATTATGTGAGCATCATGAAATCCAGTGTTCAACCCTACACTGAAAAGAGGTGGAATCACTAGCAAAAGTGAACCAAAACATGCTAGTGTATATAGGGAGTGGACCCTGCTAAAACCCTATATTGGCAGTATAGGTTCAAAGACTAGGAGATATAAGGATACCCATACCCGTCTGGACAGACAGTCTCATCTCATGAGAATTACACCAACCTCTACCTTCTAGAAAGAAGGAATCGCGACTCATAGCTAGCCTATCGATGCTCAGTATAAAGTTCCATTACATTCATCTCGTACATCATACAAGTTTGCTTCTAGCATGAGGCATCATAGCTCATTAGATGATTTCTCATATTATCATTATGTATTAAGTGTGAATTGTCCTTACACTTACATATAGAGTGTGATTGAGACTTGCCTCTTAATTTTCAACACCCTCTTAGGTGAGTACTTTTGGTGACCTTATATTTGGCGTAGGTACAACTTGTCTTACTTGCACTAGTCTTATGTTCATGAATTCAGTATTTTCTTTACATATTAACTATGAATACATTAAAACTTTTTTTTTGGAGTAGGCTTGAGTTTGACTTTACATAAATCTACACTCCCCTTACGTGAATGTCATTTCGTCATATGCCAAATGCACTTGGCCTTTTTGTATGTTTCACACTCTTACTTAAACCTCCTAGGTTCATATCATTTCATTACATACATCTTAGGTTCACTTAGTTTTGAACATACGATGGACTTATGAATCCATACGTACAAGCCATGAGGCTTCATTTATAATTTGTCTAAGTGATTCATACATACCCAAGATTATGTGGTACAAGACTTATGCATCTTGTTGGTATGTCAAGATCTTGATTTCGATCCTTAGAGGTAGCATTCATTAATTATTTGTTCATATACGACTTATATGTCAATACGGAATTGGGAAAGGGAACTCAATTTTGAATCCCTTGAGCAACACTTAATATTATAATTAACTTGGTACTTGCATTTTTCAGATTTGGGGGACCCTAGGTCGATCCCCATCACGCCATAATATTTTCTTTCTTTTCCCTCCTCTCTTTTTCGTTTAAGGAACAGAGATTGTGGGATCAATCCCCCACAAACTCATTCTTTTTCTCTTAATTTTCTATTAACTTTATCCAAGAGGTTGTGGGTTCAATGCCCACTCACCTCATTTTATTTTTCTCTTTTACATTTCTCCCATGTCTCTCATCTATTGAAGAGGTTGTGGGGTAAATACCCACTCACCTCATTTATTTTCTTCCATTTTTATCCTAATTCTCTCCTCTATTGAAGAGGTTGTAGGTTCAATCCCCACTCACGTCATTTTATTTTTCTCATTAAATTTTTATGTAATTTGCATTTGGTGAGGTCTTTGGTTCAATCACCAATGACATCACAATCTTTTAAAAAATTTAAACATAGCTAAATTTTAAAATTTTTGGCTTCAACCAACATTTCGATCAAGCTGGAAATTTGGTCTCTTTGAGTCCATCTTTCTCCCAAGTTTTTATGTTGATTCTTGGAGTAATTCCGGTGACATTTTTCCAGAAACATTACCCTTATATGAACATCACATGTTTAAATTTTTCATACACGAACATACAACATTTTTAATATTCAAATTTCAGGCAGCAACATAGTTAATTTACAGAACACACATGCTCAAACAGTTAACTTAATATACTTTTCCGAAATACATCTTGCATTCCTTAAATAATTTTCAAATACACATCCAACACATAATAACAACCATACCTAAAATTATCTACCAGAAGACATACCAACGCATACTTTGAATCATTCAAACGATCTAATGACAGGGGCATGCAACAGGGACAACCTTAGCTTCTCGATTGGAATTTAAACTGAACATAGGAGTTTCTGGGGAAAGGGACCAAGAGAGAAGAAAACCCATACCTTAATGTAGTTCAACACTTGTTTAAATGCTGCCTATTCCCATGGCAGCATTGCCTCACCACCAAAATCCAAAACCCAATCCGTCGAGAAGAATGTTGTTGATTTTTGTTTTTTATCTTTGCTTTTTGTTGAGTTTTTGTGTGTAAGTTCTGCAAGAGTTAAGAACTATTATTTTCAGTTCTTTTGTTGATGAAAAATGTGAGAATGAGAGTGAGAAACTAGAGAATGAGAGATTAGGATTAGGAGGGTTAGGTGGAGACTTTGTCAAACTAGGACTCCCCATTATTTATTTATTATTATTATTATTATTATTATTATTTTTATTAAAAATCTAATGTTTCTTTAATTAAATAAGAAAATTAAATATTAATTAATTTAACTAATTCCCTAAATAAAATAAATCAATTAAATCATTGCTTCCACCAAGGCTCGAACCCAGGTGGAGCAAGATTTTGCTTAAAGGGTCGATTTCGGCCACCTCTACCCAAATTTCCCCTAACCATATTAATTGATTAATTAAATAAATATTTAGGGTAATTACAATACTACCCTTAGCCTTGAAAAGACCATTTTACCCCTAGACCCTCAAAACATAAGATTACCCCCCTTTTAAGTCAAGTTAAGACTCATCCGGGTAAATCTTCATATTCAGGTGCCCTACATGGCTGGACCCAACATTTCCTAGCTCAAATAACTCACCAAGTTTGTTTGCATGGCTGTTGCAAAGGTTCAGAGGTCTGGTTCTACGCGCATCAATTCGTGTGAACAAAGTCAAATCACAGGCATACTAGATACAATAAGCATTACTTAGCATAGTCATTTTAGGGTTGTTATATTATCCCCCCCCCCCCTTAGGAACATTCGTCCCTGAATGACACTACACATCATTTTAAAATAAAGAGGGTGATTTTTGAAAATATTTTAACATACTTGAGAGTTTGCTCTTTGTGAAATTTCTGTTTCACACTTACTCTAGATAATGTATATTAATCAAGCTTATATGAAGCTACATATATGAGATTGAGGAACTTTTTTTTCCATGGCACTTAAGTTGATGCACCCCCCAACTCATGCAACAAAAAAATCATGTCCACCCTATACAAAATCAGCAACATTACATGCAAACATGGATTTATTTTAACTCACATAGTACAATATTACACATACAATTTTGTACTTACAACACCAAGGTGACTAGTTGACTAAAACTTAGAGTTTGTTAAACAAAACCAGCCTTAGGAGGAGTATATCAAACCCACTAGATAACATCTTGTTTGCCTTAAGATTTGAAATTATATGGCTTCGTTGGATTGGTCCACGCCCTGCCCATTTATATCGTATCTCATTTGGAAACTGAAACCTCACTACCCTTGTTTGATATTCTATTGTAGCATATCACTTATGGAGAAAAGCCACACCTAAGCTATTCAATGCTTTTTATTGGCGAATATATGATTTATGTATTAGTAGGTTTGTGCACATCCTTGAAACCTACTAGTAGCTTTGGATTAATAGATTAAGGAACTCCTTCCTAAACTAGTCTCATCAAAGAATACAACATAAATAAACACATAAGTCACATAAGTTAGCAACCAACATGATGAGTCCAATATATTAACTTCATACTAGTACATAAAACCATATACATGTAAACTAATTTAGGCTACGCACCCGAGACATCACCAGAGGTGTCTTCCCCTACACTCCTAGACTTGAGTGCGACAACTCCTTGCTTTCTTGGAACCTCTTCACTTGGCCATTCAGTTGAACTATCTCCTTTCCTTTTTATTGACCTCTCATATACAGACAATGTTTCATCATGTGACCTGGTTTTCCAGAATTGTAACAAGCGTTAGATCCCCTCCTACACTCTCTCCATGAAGTTTTCCACACTTTCGACGAGGTTTCCTCTCCTAAGGTGTGTCTGCTTCATTGTTTCTCTTAACTCTTGGCTCGGAATCCCTAGCATAGAGACTCGTGAATGAACTTAACTCCCCTTGGTGGGACAGTACCTTCTTAAACCTAGGCTTATCCCTGATTTCATTACTACTCTTCCTTGAAAAATTCTTCTCCGCTTGTCTTGAATTTTTCCCTGCCCTAGTATGCTTCCTCTTCCTGCTTTCCTCCACTTGTTGGACATTTACCATAAGCCTGGAAAGGTCCATGCTATCATGCATCATAGCTTCCCTACACTTATCCTCGAGATCTTTTGAAATTTTAAATGCAGTGTAAACGGGAGGATTCATCCTTGTGAAGTCCCTTAACCTGTTAGGAATGGTTTTGGCAGGTGGGTTTTCCCTTGGAACACCTTGTTGCTCCGCCTGGGCTGTCATAACCTGAGCTTGTAATGTGATGGATTGGGCCATCTCTACCAAGGTTGCCCTCATTCCTCCATCTTTCAACCCAGTTGGGTTAACATGCATCTCCATTCCAGTAGTTAGAGCCCGGGAGGAACTTGATTTACCCCAGCAGTCGCTCCTCCAATCTCTCCTTCTACGTTTCTCCTTGTATTCATCTTTATGAATCTGAAGAGTTGATGTTAGACACGCTCTTAACACCAAGAAATCAGATATAATATAAAACACGATAAGATCAGAAAAAGGGAAATTTTCCTAAGCATCATGTAGTCTCTAATTCATGATAGTGGTGCACTTCACTACGATAAGTTAGAAACTACTCGATGTAGTTGATATGAACTTATTATCCTTGGAATTTAACCCTAAGGCTCTGATACCAATTTTGTCACGATCGGAGTCTAGATCCTAGCCGAAACCGGTGTTGCTGACCTCTCTGAGGTCATAGACAAGCCTAAATACGTCATTGTTATATAATTAGGGTAATTTTAGCAGAAAATTTTGAACCTTTTTTTTACATAGACTTCATAATGAGAAACATTGAACTCATATAAGACTATATACAAAAACTCATAAGTGTTCACAATAACCATCTAATACGAAGATAATCAAATGAAAGACATAGTCAATATCTGTATAGAATATAGAGTTGCCAAAATAGCCATAAAAATATAATATCTAAAATTAAGTGGGAAAGAAACACTAGTGTAACATACTCCACTATCTAATGTCTACGTCTAATGCTAGAATAAAATAGTAAGAATCCTCAAAAGCATGAGGGCCTACAAAATCCAGATGAAAGCTCCAAAGTCGGGATAACTTTAGCCTCGATTCATACGTTTTAGCGTCAAGCTGCACCTGCACCTAAAAGTAGAGAGTTGTATGGGATTAGTACACACTTGTACTAAGTATGGGTATATGAAAGCACATACCAAGGACATGCATGATTAAGAAAAGTTCTCTCCTAACGATATGAATTACTGAAAGTCAAGTCAGTGGACTGCCAAAATCGGATTAGGAAAACCATGCTATTAGAGTAACATGTCTCATCATACATAACATATTGCACACAACACATAACATATCTCTTATCAGCACATAACATATTTTATATCATTTGTCCATATGCCCTGAGACCTTTGAACTCATGGACTTGCCATTAGGACTTCCCAAAATGAGGGCTCAATATATGGGACCTCAACTAAGGAACCTTCTTTAGCAAACACAGAGTCTGCTTCATTCATTCATACATACTTTATTTTCATTCATTCCTAAGCTAGTGTAAACACCAGCAATACCTAGGATATATTTTAACACTTTCAACGGGTTCATAGTGCAATGACAAAGAAATTACTAGTGTCATTACTCAAGTCTAGCTCACCTCTTGATTATCCTATCCTAACACCTTTGTTAACGTTCATTTCATTATGTGCATTTCTTGAGGCTGGCCTCATTCTTTTTTTGGGAATTTAACCTTAACAGACATAGATCATGTGAGCATCATCAAAACCAGTGTTTAACCCTACACCAAAAAAAGGTTGAATCATCGGCCAAAGTGAACCAAAACATGCTAGCATATATTGGGAGTTGAACCCTGGTACAACTCTATATTGGCAGTATAGGTTCAAAGACTAGGATATATAACGAGACTAATACCCATCTGGACGAACAGTCTCATCTCATGACAATTACACGAAATTCTGCCTTCCCGAAAGAAGGAATCACGACTGATAACTAGACTATCGGTGCTCAATATAAAGTTCCATTACATTCATCTCATACATCATAGAAGTTATCTTCTATCATGAGGAATCATAGCTCACTAGTTGATTTCTCATCTCATCATTCCATATTAAGTGTGAATTTTCCTTACACCTACATATAGAGTGTGATTGAGACATGCCTCTTAATTTTCAACACTCTCTTAGGTTAGTACGTTTGGTGACCTTATATTTGGCATAGGTACAACTTGTGTCACTTGCATTAGCATCATATTCATGAAGTCATTCTTTTATTTACATATTCAAAACATAATCACAACAAGACCAAATGTTATCTACCAGAAGACATACCAATGCATAGTTTGAATCATTCAAAGGATCTAATGACAGGGGCATGCAACAAGGAAAACCTTAGTTTCTCGATTGGAATTTAAACTAAACTTAGGGGTTTCTTGGGAAAGGGACAAAGAGAGAAGAAAAACCATTCCTTAATTTCGTTTAACACGTGTTTCAATGCTGCCAATTCCCTCAACACCACTACCTCACCACCAAAATCCAAAACCCAATCTGTGGAGAAGAATGTTGTTGATTTTCGTTTTTAGCTTAGCTTTTCATTTGATTTTTTGTGTGTAAGTTCTTCAAGAGTGAAGAACTATTATTTTCAGTTCTTTTTTTTTATGAAAAACGTGATAATGAGAGTAAGAGACGTGAGAATGAGAGAATTAGGATTAGGAGAGTTAGGTGAAGACTGAGTCAAACTAGGACTCAACACTATTTATTAATATTATTATTATTATTATTTTATTAAAAATCTGATTTTCCTTTAATTAAATATGAAAGTTAAATATTAATTAATTTAAGTAATTCACTAAATACAATAAATCAGTTAAATCATTGCTTACACCAAAGCTCAAACCTGGGTGGAGCAAGATTTTGCTTAGAGGGTCAATTCGGCCACCTCTACCCATATTTCCCCTTAACCATATCAATTGATTAATTAATTAAATATTTAGGATAATTTCAATACTACCATTAGCCTGGAAAACACCATTTTACCCCTAGACCCTCCAAACTTAAGATTACCCCTTTTTCAAGTCCTGTTAAGACTCATCTGGGTTAATCTTCATATTTGGGTACCTACATTGATTGACCAAACCTTTCCTACCTCAAATTACTCATCAAGTTAGTTGTCTTGGCTTTTGCAAGGTTCCATAGGTTTGGTTCTATGAGCAGCAATCCGTGTGAACCCGTTCCAATCGTAGGCATTCTAGATACAATAAGCATTACTTAGCATAGTAATTTTAGGGTTGTGACATGGATGCTACTACGAAGAATCACTTTTATGCTCTCCAATCCCAAGACGATCAAGAGACCTCACCGGATGTGGTTACTGGTTTGTTACATTATTTTCCTTTGATGTATATGTTTTGTTGGATCCGGGAGCTACATTGTCATTTGTGACCCCTCTTGTATCCATGATTTTTTATATATTACCGGACATTTTGGATGAAACTTTTTTGGTTTTATCACGATGGGTGATTCCGTGGTGGCTAAAAGAGTCTATATATTTTATCCTATTTCCTTGCCCAATAGATTTACATTAGTTGATTTAATGGAACTTGTTATACTATATTTGATGTCATATTTGGAATGCATTTGTTGAATACTGGTTTTGCCTCTATTGATTGTAGGACAAGGGTAGTCAAATTTCAATTTCAAAATGAACCCATTTTTGAGTGGAAGGGAAGGAACTCAAATCTGAGGTCTCTCCCTCAGAATCGATACCCGTAATGAAGGAATTTCTAAAGGTCTTTCCTGATGACCTTCCCGAAATTACTCCCAAATGGGCAATTGACTTCGGGATATACTGATTGCCGGATACAGAACCTATGTCATTCCCTCATTATTGGATTTCCCTGACCTAGTTGAAAGAACTCAAGGCCGAACTCAAGGATTTTCTAGATAAGGGTTTTATTTAACAAGCATATCTCCATGGGGCGCCTCTATTTTTGTTTGTAAAGAAGAAGGATGGGTCTTTGAGAATGTGTATAGACTATCGTCAATTGAAAAAAGTCCCCACGTAGAATAACTACCCCCTCCCTTAGATTGATGACCTATTTGATCAACTCCAAGGAGAGAGTTAATTTTGAAAGATTAACTTGAGATCGGGTTATCACCAACATAGAGTGAGGGAGGTTAATATTCCGAAAATGACATTTGAAATGAGATATGGTCACTTTGAATTCCTAGATATGTCATTTGATCTAACTGATTCCCAGAGACTCTCATGGATCTTATGAATCTAGTTTTTAGAAAGTATTCTATTTGTTTGTGATTTTCTTCATTGATGATATTTTGATACACTTGAGCAGTGAAAATGATCATAAGAGCCACTTGGGCATAGTTTTTCATGATCTCAAGGATAATCAACTTTTTGCTAAGTTCAGTGAATGTGAATTTTTGTTGAGATTAGTTGCATTTTATTGGACACATTTTCTTTAGTTAAGGGGTAGAGGATGATCCAAGGAAGACAAAAGTGGTCAAAATTTGTCCTAGACCTTTGAGTACTATCGACATCCAAAGTATTCTAAGGTTGTTCGGTTACAATAGGAGGTTTTTTGAGGGATTCTCGTCTATTGCATGTCCATTAATGATCTTAACCCAAATGAAGTCCCAGTTTGAATGGTCAGAATCTTGTGAAAAGAGCTTCTAATTATTGAAAGATAGAATCACCTCCGCTCTTGTGTTGACCTTGCCAGAGGGTACCATGAGTTTGTGGTTTATTGTGATGCCTTCCAAGAGGTTATATAATATGTCCTTATGCAACATGGAAAGGTAGTAGTGTATGCCTTTAGGAAACTCAAGCCACGTGAGAAGAATTATTTAAGTCATGACCTTAAGCTTGCGGTCGTGTTGTTTGCCTTGAAAATTTGGAGGCATTATCTCTATGGGTACATGTTGATGTGTTCACCGATCAGAAGAGTCTAAAATATGTATTTGTTCAAAATGATTGAATCTACGACAAAGTAGATGGTTAGAAATTATTAAGGATTATGACATGAGTGTCCATTACTATCCTAGAAAAGCTAATATGGGTGAGGATGCACTAAGCTGAGTGTCCATGGGTAGTGTGGCTCATGTGGCTGATGAGAAGAAAGAATAAGTGAAAGAGGTCCATAGATTGGCCCGATTAGGTGTCCTACTAGAAGAATCTTGAACGGGTAGTTTCATGGTTTGTCATAACTCTGAGTCATCTCTAGTGGTTGATGTGAAGTCCAAGCAACATCTTAATCCTATATTGATGGAGTTGAAAGAATTGTACCTTAATAAGAATAATTAATCTTTGTCCCAAAGGGAGGATGGGGTACTTAGGTACCAAGGAAGATTATGTGTGCCAGATGTAGATGGGTTAAGAAAGAAAATCATGGAAGAGGCTCATGGTTCCGATACTCCATCAATCCCGGGGCCACAAAGATGTATTGTGACTTATGTGATATTTATTGTTGGAATGGAATGAAAAGGGATGCAAATTGGTTTGTGTTGAGGTGCCCAAATTGCCAACAAGTCAAAGCTGAGCATCGAGGTCTATGTGTTCTAACCTAAGATATTGATATCTCCACTTGCAAGTGGAAGGATGTCAACATGAACTTCGTGGTAGGTTTTTCTCGAACGAGTAGACAACTTGAATCCATTTGGGTAATAGTGGATAGGTTGACTAAATCAGCACACATCCTTCTCGTAAATGTTTATTACTTGGCAGAGGAGTATGCTAAATTGTATTTTAAGGAGATTGTGAAGTTACATAGGGCCCCCTTGTCGATCATTTCGGATAGAGAACCCCAATTCACTTCATATTTTTGGAGATATTTTTAAGTGGGATTGATACTTAAGTAAAGCTAAACAACGCTTTCCAACCTCAAACGGATGGAGAAGCATAGCGCACCATTCAAACTCTAGATGATAGGTTAAGGGCTTACATTGTTGATTTCAAAGGCAATTGGAATGATCACCTACTACTAATCAAATTCTCCTGCAACAATAGATACCATGAAAGTATCGACATGGCAGCCTTTGAAGCACTTTATGGTAAGAGGTTTCGGTCCTCGATTACATGGTTTGAAGTGGGTGAGTTTGCTCCACTTTGTCCTAAAATAGTGTATGATGACATGGAGAAGGTTAGACTCATAAGAGAGGTTGAAAATGACTTATAGTCGGCAAAAATCGTATGCAAAGAATATAAAGAGGGACCTTGAATTCAGATTAAGAGAGTGGGTCTACTTGAAAATTTCACCCATGAAAGGGGTGATAAGGTTTTACAAAAAAGGGAAACTTTGTCCCCGTTATGTGTTATCTTGTGAGATCTTAAAAAGGGTAGGGAAGTGGGAAAATGAGTTAGAGTTGCCAATTGAATTGGCCTTGGTTCATCTGGTGTTCCATGTGTCCATTCTCAATAAGTGAATAGGTGATCCCTGTGTCGATTCTCCCTCTATAAGAATTAGGGGTAAAGGAGGATATTTCTTATGAAGAGGTCCCGGTTGAAATCTTGGATCGAAAATTTATGAAATTGAGGAACAAGGAGGTTGCCTCCGTAAAATTTCTTTGGAGGAACCACCTTGTTGAGCATGCAACATGGGAGGTCGAGGCCGACATGAAATCCCGCCATCCTCATCTTTTCCCTCCTATTCATAGCCGAAGTTAAGTTTAGTAGTTATTTCTTAAATGAGTACTATGAATATGTTGAACTTAAAATGTCATCTAATATGTGCATATTCTTTAAGAAATCCATGCCTAGATTAGGTGTTCATAGGTATAGTTCTCATGGCTAATTTGCACTTAAAAGTGTAGCGTGTTTTGTTGTTTTCATGAGAGTTGTGTTGAACATGTTTAAGTGTTGTCTTTGTAAGAAATTTCATGTCTAATATTTGAAGGTGTTCATATTGAGATTATGTTAATATGGAGAAGGTGGTTCCTCCTTTTGTGATGTAAATGATAAGCTCTTATGTGTTATGAAAAGAGGAGGAAACTCCTACATGTTGATTTTATGTTTATATGTTGAAAGGAGTTGAAATTCCTCCTATGAGTTGTGACTCATTATGATATTTCTTGTTGGTTGGCTGCTAGTCTTGAGTCTCATCCTTTTTCCCAATAGATGGTTTAAGGTGTCATTCAGGGACGAATATTCCTAGGGGGGGAGATATTGTAACACCCCATAAATTGCATGACCTATACTAGAGCTTCATTTGTTGAATAATTATGATTTTAGACTTAAGCAGTGTAAATAACTTGTTTGAGAAGTCTTAGAGCCAACACATCAAAGAAAGGTCGTAATGTCCGGAAACTAGCGAAATTGAACTTGTAGACGTCACTATGTTTGATGAAGGTTTGGGAGGGTAATACTAAGTATAAAACTTGTAAAAAGTCTTTAAATAGGTAAAATTTAGTACATAGGGTCAAAACGTACAGTCACAACTCTCCAAGGACCACCTGAAGAGTCCTTGAGGAGGGCCGAAACTTGGGTGAGCAGGCTGCCAAGCAGCCTGCGACCAGCTATGAATTGGAGGTCACTGCGCGTCATGCAACTATCAAACTAGGAAATATTTTTCATGGAGAAAAAGATCCCCCATAAGGTTCACTACCTCAACCCGTATTTTTAAAAAAAATTATGGAATTGGCCACGCAATGCGCAGCAAAGTCCCATATCTGTTCGCGCCATTTTTAAGACAATTTGACATCACAAAAAAGACCGAATTAAGTGACGGGTCTATTGGATAAAAGGGTTACTACATAATGTTTTCAGGTCAGTTCAAAGTCACTTTAAACACAAAAATTATATCCCAAAGTTGAGATAAAAAATCACTCTCATCTCAAATTTTCTCTTCCTCCAAACCTCCATTGATGACCATTAGAGATTCTAGAATAAGGTTAAGTCTTCAAGTTTCCAACCCAATTTCGTGAATTTATCATCTCTAAGGTATGGTTTCTATCATTGTTGGTATTCCTTTACCCAAGAGTTCCTTCCAAAAGATAATTTCTTAATCCCCCAAAACAAGTGTTTTTCTTCTCACACGGGTCATCTTTGAAAAATGAAATTACGAATCAGCAGTGATGAATTAATGTTGTAGTATATATTGATAGTTAATTGATGATTTCCTATGTGATTTCCCTAGACCCGTGCCCTTTCCCCAATATCATGAAAACCTTGAATTATTAGGGTGAGTTGTGAAGATGACGAACAAGTAGATTGACTACATTGTTTTTAATTATATAATTGCTTCTTGAATTTACTTTGGTTATGTAATTGGTTATGTTTCTTGGTAATGGAAGTATGAAGGTTCTTGAAGAGGGGAAGAAGGTATGTTGATTGGTTTCTCTCGGATTCAATTGTGAATTATGAGTTACTTAGATAGTAAAGCTCCTATGTCTAATGTGTGGTTGTGTTGTTCATACTAGGAATTCCTCATCCTTAATCCTAAGACATTTAATTAGACATGAATTATGCATGTATGATATGATACGGATATTATATGATTAAAAGTAGTTTTTCATGGTTATAATAAAGTGTTAAGTGAATGGTTTACTCACTTATGAAGTAGTATCTAAAGTGAAAGGATTGTTCTAATTTATGAACACCTATGAGCTAATATGCTAAGACGCTTACATATGGGTCTAGAAGATACTAATGTAAAATTATTTGATAAAATAAGATGATAAATAAAGGCAATAATTTCTTAACACTTAAAGGGCATGTAAATGAGATGGAGGTCTCACGTTTAGTTTGTCCAACCTCCCACATGGGTTTCCTCACGTTACTATGTCCGGATTCGCAAATTATGTGTTGTTTCATGAGTTGGAAACCTCCATGTCTAGCAAGTCAAGGTTTCTAGAAACAATCTACTCGACCATAAACTATGTGTCCACATAGGACACTAGCTTAGTGGATCCTTCCAGATAGCTATGTACAAATATTTACACCTAAGGCAAGTATTAACCCTCTCTTTTCGGTGTGGGAGTAGACACTAGATTCAATGTAGCTCACATGATCTCATGTCGGTTATTGCAGTTCTTTCCCTAATGTAAAAGTAAATGAAAAATTTATGTATGTGATCTCTTATTAGGGTTGTTTAAAGGGTTACTACATGGTTTGAGGGAGGGTATGGGACATCTCTTACACATTGCACATGCGGGATCCTGAGAGATTGTCTTAGTGGTGTTCTTTTATGATTATGATTATGATTATGGTTATGTTGATAAGCTATGAGTAAGTATTGATTTATGAAGCATGTTATGAGAATGTGTTGTAAGTATGAAGTGGGTTGCTTACTGTGATACTTAGCTTTGGATAGGCTTATGGGGATTTATTCTTGGCATTGCACAAGTGTTGCTTGAGTTGCTTATATGTTGGTTGCACTTGTGATGTTCCATATATGTGTTGATTGAGTTATTGGATATTATGCACATGTTTAACTAAATTGTGATTTTTCTCATGATTAAATAATTTGTATGCATAGGGACCGTACTTAGTAAATGTATTTTATACTAATCCATATTTCCCCCCTTTTCCCAAATATTGTAGGTTCGGGCCATTGAGGTATCTTCAGGCTAAAGCAAGAAGGCTTGCACTAGACTGCTCCATGTTTTTCTAGGTCCTCTAGTTCGAGAATGCTACTACATACTCTACCTTAGTCGTATTTGTATTGTCTACAGACATTCTTTTCTCTCCTATTGTTGAAGTTGTTTAAGCCCTACGTGGTAACTTTGAATTTGTATAAGGGCTATGCCCGGATGTTTCAATTTATTTAGATGGTTTTAATTTGATATAAAGCTTTAAAATAAATTCTTATGTATTATATGTTGTCTAAGAGAGAAGCATAACTAAGCTTCTTATGTGAGAGATCTATGTAAACATCACTACGTACAAAATTTAAAATTTATCCGCAATTTTGACCTGTGATTGCTATGACGTATAAGAGGGTTTGTCTTAGTCCACTTCGAGGTCGACGATGTCGGTAATGAGTAGGGTTTACTTTGGGTCGTTACACACTCAAAATCTAAAACCAACTCTAACTATGTCTGAATAAAGCCTCTAACTAACTTGAGATGCTGGGAAATGCCACCTGCTAACTCTAGAAAATTGAAAATGAACTGAAAGACTAAATTTGAAAATATATCTATCATCCTCGAAGTATGAGGATTCACTATTAAAGTTGTTGAATATGGATTGGAAACTGATCTACACGTGATCTGAATGTTCAGGACCAGAACCTACATCACGGAAATATGTAGCACAGAGTATGCGTTAGTACTTAGAATGTACTAAGCATTCAAGACAGGATAGAAGTTGAAAAAACCATAAAATTGAACAAAGCATAACTGAACAATGGCATAATCTCAACATGATGGAAATACTTATATAAACATAAAAGAATGAAACGAAATGTAATGACGCTGTACTGAACATTTTATGACTGAATACTAAGTTATAACTGAAAACCTGGCCAAATACATTAAAGTCAGACTGTGGGAGCCACTAGTAACCGATATAACCACCACATGAGCTATTTGTGATATTTGATGCACACACCACATTGAAGGAACTGATTTACCATGCCAGGGGTATAAAGGTGTATCTAGCGTCATCACTAAAACTAATACCGACAGAAGGGACTTAACCTACAAAGTCACGTAGTTCTGCGACTATGAGGGTACATTGAAACATTATGCACTCGGTTCTAAGACTACCCCAAACTAAATATGTATATATAACACATATATCTGAAAATATTGACATGCAAATCCGAGAATATAACATTGATAGACTAATAATGTTATATTCGTAAGTCAATGCATGTATAAGTGTTTAACTTACCTAGCATGTGTCGTTCATGAACTACAAGAATCTACACAACAAGGATTTTGAGTTTCATGCAAATAAGTAAGAAAAGATTCCACAAAAAATATAATTAGGAATATTTTAAAAACTAAGTCACAGCTAATGTAAGGTTTTACAAACTCTAGGTCTAATCAAGATACAAGAATCAAGAATCTTACTGAATCTAGGGAACTCACAAGTGAAAGGAATTCACTAGTGAAATCCCACATACCTGTTGACAAAATCTACTGAGAAATTCTTCGGTTTTGGGGCTGGGACTGAAGAAAATGTGTTGCGTTCTTGGAAGGGTTTTGGTCGCCACTTTTTTCCTATTTTTCTATGTTTGATGAATTTTTAGTGAATGAATCACTTAGGGAAAGATCTAAATAAATTAATAGGCTTAAATCAAAAAAATCTACTTTGTTTAAAGGTCCAACGACGTAGTTCAAGAACCAACACATTGGGTAAAAGACCAAAATGACCCTGACTTAATTTTTACGAAGTCCACCTATAAAAGGGCCTACAATATATGGGCTTAACTACCAATCGTATGTAGGGGTCATCGGTTAAATCTTCCTGACATGGCTTCACTAAGATGATCATAACTTTTTACTTGGAGATGGGATTTTAAAAAACAATATGAGGCGCTTGAAAGAAGATTCAATTACATACCATTTGGTAGGTAAGGGGCACTCAATTACTTTGTGCTAAAATTTATGGCCATATAAAGTTGACCCAATAATAATTTCCCTCAAAATGGTTGTTGACTTTCCCTTACGGTCCATAGAAACCCTACCTATCTTTCATGGGTAATTTTGTTGGTACGAACACAAAATATTCTCAAAATTAGGATTTTCTTAATTTTGATATATGAGGTGTTACATTATCTTCTCCTTGGAAACATTCATCTTCGAGTCAATTTTAAACTTGATGATTATGGAGGGAAGGAGGTTCAATCCCTACAACTAAGTACTAGAAACTCATATCTAACTAAACTAAGTTCCAAGAACGTGTATATATGATAAAAATGTAAGGAAAATTAAAGGAACAATTTATAAAGACAAAACTTACGCACGAGTAAACTGAGAGACTCTTAGTCTTTCAAAATTTCATCACCCCTTTCATAAGTGATACTTTTAGGAAAACCCAATCATCTATCTCAAACTCTAAGTCTATTCTCCTTAAATCTATATAAGACTTATGCCTTACATTTTTTTATTATGACATAAACTTTTTTCAATAGCATCAAAAACCAAATTTGGCCTAATGAATGTTGTTTCACCTACCCATGTCGTTAGGAACACATACACGACTATCTCCCCCTTGGGAGAAAACCTCTATTTCATGCTGATGAACTTCCATCTGTATCCACCACCATCTGATGTGTCCATAAGACTAACTCGTAACTGAGCCAACTTATGAATACCTTATCCCAATTCCTTTCTTACATTCTCAACACATACTACTCTACCTTTTAGATATCATCTTTATAACCTTAAGATAAGAGCTAAATCAACCTATACGCACCAAGCTACTACCCTTCCATTCTAAGACTGACTCATTGGGAACTAAAATAGAATCGATTGAGGCATAACTGCAATGACCAATATATTCTTAGAATTCGATAAAAATCTAGCATTTCTTACTCTGCAAGGTCTACCGAGGCACCTTTATATATGTCCATCTATAATTGGGTCACCATTGGAGTAGAGACTGATAAAGTTCTATAACAGTTTCTAGACTGACACGGAAGTTTACTGCTATATAGGGAGTAAGACAAAGTGTCCCATGTTGTATTTCCACTGAGTGAACCATATGTGTGCCACATTCTTAAGATGGTAGGATGTCAATTCCACCCTATCACTAGCAATCACTTACATCACCATAATGATTTTCCTAACCTTATCACGAAATTGTTGTGTGGGTAAGCTCCACGGGGAAGCACGATCTTAATCGGATAAGGGCGGATTAAAATTAGAATATTTATTATACCTCATACACGATAACAGTAAGAAAGAGATTGAAGTTTTCTTACAACACTTGCAGCCTCGCTCTTATAGATGTGGTGCACTTCACACCTGTGAAAGAGATTTTACATAGTATGGCTTTCACACATCCTAGGAGTCTTAAACCTAATATTCTGATACAAATTTTTTCATGCCTCAAGGATATCCCTTTTGGCATAAACACAGGATCAATGATCACGAGTGACCTCAAGCTAATCTTAAATTGACATATCATAGAAAAAATAAAACAACTAAAAAAAAAGAAACTACGTGGAAGCTTAAATCATGAGTATAAATGAAAGATGGGTGATACCCAATACTGATCTGAATACATATAATAAAGTTCTAAGAGTTAACTGGTACTAAACAATCACTCAAATGCTAAAACTAAATATAAAACTATGTTTGAAAAAGCCTCTAACTCACTAAAGTTGTTGGGACTTGTCACCAACTAAAACTAGCAAAAACATAAGTTGAAATAAAAAATTGAAATGAAAAACATATCTATTGTCCTCGAATATAAGGTCTCACAACTAATTCTACTATGTATGCATGGGGAACCTGTTTACGCGTGATCTGAATGCTAAGGACATGAACACACATCATTAAAGGATGTAACATAGAGTATGCATATGTACTTGAAATGTACTGAGCATGCAGGATATAGAATATAATTTAACAAATATATTAGTTTGATAAGCATAACTGAGCAATGATATAATCTAAACAAGATTTAAATATTGAAATATACTAAGCCGAATGTAATGACAAAGTAATGATTATGATCATTACATGCTGAAATTGAATACTGAAATATGACTGAAAATTACTCAAATGCACTATAGTCTGACTCTGGGAACTACGATTACGCGACATAAAACTAGGAGATCTAAACACGAATTCTTATGTATATGTCCCGCCGAGAGGACCGAATATGCCATGACAGGATTTAAAGGCATGGCTAATGTGATCACAAAATTTGATGCCCAATGAGAGGAGTTATACTCCTACGGAGGAACATAGTTTTGGGACTAAGAGGGTACACCAAACACTAGTCAAACTCAATGCTAAGCCTAATTCTAACTGTAAATATGTATGACACAACATAACTAAATAATAGAATTAGCTCAATATTCAGACATGCTAATTGAGAATCCAACATTTATGTACTAAAAATGAACATGTGAAATCTAAGGCATGCTTATTTGTTTAACTGACCTAGAAAGTGTAATTCATGAACAAAGAAAATTTACACAACTAGGGTTCTAAATTTTATTCAAAGAAATAAGCAACAATTTCATAAAAAAACATGATAATATGATTAGGAACACTAGAACAACTATATCACAATAACTGTTTAAGCTTTTAGAAATCCTAATTATAAATAAGATATCAATGATCTACAATCTGATTGAATTCTAGGGACCTAATTGATAAAAAGAACCAAGTATTGAGATTCCATTTACAAAATCTATGGGAAATAATCTGTTGATTTCAAGGCTAGCACAGCAGAAAACCTCCTGCTTATTCTTAAGAGTAAACAATCGACTATTCTCTTTGTTTTCTCTTAATTTGATGAAATTAGGTGAATGAATCGATTATGTTAGGTTTTGATTATAAATTTAGGATTAAACTGAGTTAAACAACATGGTATAGGGATTAAATGATGCAGTTATGATGTCCAAAACATGAAGGAAAAGACCACAACAATCCTTACATAAAAGATGACGGGGTCCTTCCACGAAGCCACTGACAGGACATCAAAGGGACTATGGCCTATGAACTAGGTCAGGGTTCTATTCTATGTCTACTAGTTTTTGCGGGTCCTTCATAAACCCTACAACGACTCATGTGAAGGACCAAAAACCGTAAAGTCCACTCTAATTCTTCATTTGGGTTGGGGTCATCTGGCTCGAATTAACAGACCTTTCCCACGGCCCATTATCAAGAGCCGAAATGTGGTGGAATTTGTGGTCTGATGCATGAGTGTGGTTGGTTCTCTCTTGCTTACACAAGCCTCCCCATGCAACGTGAAACACCGTGCTCCACTACTTCATATTAGGAATGAGTCACTACCTAGACGATAAACCGTGGTTCCTTTCACGTTCGTGAACCCTGCTGTGGTTCAGCAATTTTCTATCTCTTTATGCTTTAAGTCAAATTCCAAATTTGAGGTATTACAACAAGTGCTAAATATTTTTCAGAAAACGTACAGGTAATGATTGCATTTGTCAAATCTAATTGGTGAAAGACGAGAAAACACAACAATAATTAATATATATATATATATATATGGATTGGTTTCCCCACCTTAAAGTACCGAGCATTTTAGGGGTCTAGCTCGCTGATATAAAAAACCGGAAGATTCAATCCAGGGACGCTTGGGACTGCATTGAATCCTTAGTTAGAGAGAGGGTCTAAGCTAAGCCTACGTAACGAAATGGGAACAACCCTTTTTGTCCGCTTTCAGCTATGCTATATAGATGGGCTACTTTTGAAATAAAACGAAATATGTAAGTAAGTAGCATCTAGAATAGAATCCAGAGCAGCTAAGAAAAAAAGAGGGTTGAACCCGGCTCACAAACCAGGAGATCTGGAGGCTTTTGCCCGCTCATCATCAATCCTATTCTACTACTCTGTTAGTAAAAATTCTTGTCAGTCTCCGAGGGACATCAAAGACTTGAAACTACATCGATAGACAAAGCATTTTCCTTCCTCACTACTATCCCGAGAGAAGCAATCGGCTTGGCATGATGTATTTGATATTAAAAATTTGAAATTATATATCATATATATATTTGATATTGAAAATTTGATGTTAAAATAAATGTTCGTTAATAAATTTGTAAAATTTAAGAGCCATAGTAAGATGTTTCTTGAAATAGCTTTGTGGTATTTTTAGTTTCTTATATTGAACTAGTGATAGATATTTATAAAAAGACGCAATAGTCAATGCTCACGATTTATATCTTATAAATTTCATGCACAAATAATAATATGGTGAGATCCATAAGGTATTTCTGTGATTCTATACGATGGTAGTAAAAGAAGGAAACAATATTCCAATATAATTTTAATCATATTAATTTTTTTTTCAACATACATTAGGATGAACCTCTTCGACCCTATCTAGCTTTGTTTTAAAGATACAAACAGAACAAATTCTTATTCAAATTTTCATGCCCTGAACCTACACCTTGGACATGGCCTGCATGCGAGAAACTTAAACTACCTTAAAATAGTCATTAATATAATTATTATAGTTTTCAAAAATATCTCAAGGAAATTAAAATACTTAAATACTCCTCAACTCTATTTATCTATGGACCCTCTACTATTAAATAAAGTTATAAGGACACGACCCACGATAGCGTAAAACTACAAACTAGAACTTAAATGTGAAGTCCTCCAGGATGCAACGAGGCTCACCACGAGCTAATGAAGTATAGAGTGATCGCAATAAAGTGTCCTTTGATGATGCTAAACACCTCTATCTACATGATAAAGAGATGCAAGTTGATGACATCAGTACATTGAATATACGAGTATGTAACATAGCCGAAGTAAATAATTAAATGAAAGGATTGTGGTAGATAAAATATGCTCAAGTTGAATGTAAAGAAATAAATGAGTTAAATCATTTAATGTGTTACAAAATATTTACTCATCTATGAATTCAACATGATAAGCAATGTATTAAAATGCACTTTAACTCTATTAGGAGATTTTCTAACCGACAACCATCACTATGAACTAAGTGATGATACACCATATTGTCCACACTGCCAGAATTGTCCTATATTGGTGTCGGTATGTAGAACCTCAACTAAGTGGATCCATTAAGTATGATCTTATACCCATGTTGGCAAGACATGGTTTATGAGGGCTTTTAGTTATCTGAACTCTCAATCATATCGGTGCTAAATACTACTCCCGATAATATATACTCGTGATCAAATGTATGAAAATATTATCACACCCCGAGCCTACACCCTGGACGTAGCCGGTATTCGAGAATCATCATGTGAATCCTTGGCCTGACTAACTACTTGACTGCAAACTTACTCAAGAAAAAAAGGAACTTCAAAAGTAAAAATCAACTCAAAATATGAACTCATAAATGTCTCGACAATCTTGTTTAAACATAAACAATTGACTCCAAGTCTCAAAACATCAACAAGAAATGATGAAAAGAAACTCAACTACTAGTGTCTAAAACTCCTCTAACTCTTGTGATAAAAGTCGGGACAAGACCCTCGATAACTTAATATAATAGAAATAACAATGTGAAGACCTCCAGAATACTAAGAGGCCCATCAATGCTAGCTAGAGTAAAAATAGTATCAACGGAGCGCTAGTTGATGACCTTGAACAGTTGAATGTGTATTAAAAAAAGATATAGGTATAATGACGTCCGTACATTAAATATACGAGCATGCAAGGGGAAAACTGAAATAAACATAGCTGAAATGATAACATGGGAAGACAATGCTTACCTCAACTACACGCAAATATGAAAGCAACAATAAGATATGCAACATATAAAGCTTGTAAAACAGTAAAATATCAACTAAAAATGTATAAAAATACAATAACATACTTTTTACTCTTATTTAGGAGATTCTATAACAGAAAACCATCAATATGAGATATGTGATGATACAACATCTCGTCCATACTGTCACAACTATCCTATACTTTTTCGGGGTATGTAGTACCTCAATTAAGTGGATCCACTAAGCATTGTCAGAGGTACAAAGGATTCATCTCAAAAGTATGATTATTTACCCTTTTTAGTTTACATTGTATATGAGGATTTTAAAATGTTAAAGGGTTAAATTTTGAAATGATTTATTCTCTATACTCATTTTAAAACATGAAAAACAACTCTCCTCATTCTCATTCTCATTTACTCAAGATTTACTTCAAATCTATAATTAAATGCAAAAGAATTCCTAAAATGACTAAAAAGGACTCCTTGGATTTTTCTCTTAACTTTTCTTTTCTTTAAAATGTGAATAAAGAAACATGATTAGGATATGTAGGATCTCTCAAGGATTAATGAAGACTTTAAGAGTTATAATCAAGAAGAGAATATAGATACAATTCAAATTAACACACCCAGAAAGAACAATGGAAAAGAAAAGGACTTGCTGACCCTGGCGCGCACTAAGTGGTGCAGGGCTCCTGCCCCGGAACTATTGCAGAAGTTTAGGGTGCACTATTGGAACGCCACAGCAGGCCCCAAGCTACTAACTAGCAGTCATGGTGTAGTGGTGATGCTCTACCCCACATCCGTGCTCAGAAATTTGATGAATTTTTCATCGAATATTTAGGTCCTAACTTATCTAGAATCAGGCGATTTCTTCTAAACCCTTTTGATTTACAAACCTAAAACATATTCATCAATATTTATCTAAAACCCAACTCATACTAAATATCAATCAACTCAGGATTAAAACCTCCATTGTTAAGGAAGGAGACAAAAATAAAAAAATGTGTCAAAAATCACTCAATAAGTGATTTCATGAACAAAATTAGAGATATGGCATGTGGTTAACAATCCCAACACTTTGATAATCTTACATACCTAGAAAAAGTGTTGTTCTCGGTGAATTCTCTAAATTCTTGATGAGCGTTTGAACTTATCCCTTTCCTACTCTCCAAACCATTCTTTCAAACTCTAAGCATTTAGGAACATGAAAAAGTGATAGAAATGATATTAAAGTGTTATTTCGGTGATAAAAACATTTTAGGACTAGTGGTGTAAGGAAAATACCAAATTACCTTTTCTTCAAACGGATGAAAAATTGTTACTATTGAAGCTTCATTCGCATGGCCATAATTTTTAACTTCAAGCTCAAAATTTCACAAACTTGGAGGCGTTGAAAAGATGAGTTCGAAGATCATTGGGTTGATACCTCATGGGAAATAAATTCTTTATGTGCTCATAGATATGATCATTGTAATTTGACCAAAAACTAAAAAATGGTCTCGTCCGAGGTGTTACAAAGATACTCTTTCTTTGGTTTGAGATAACTACTCAAACTATCCTCTTAAAAGAGTTAATTGCTCTAAAATATCTCTGAAACAAATTTTTAATTAAGAAAACATGGTTTTTACATTCTCTATGTAAAGGTACATTTTGGGAAGAAATAATTACTTAAAAGGCGCCTCTTTAAGATATAACTATTATGTACTCGATATTTTTTGAAAATATTTTTAATTTTTTTTAAAAAATACTCTTTTTCTTCATGTAAAAATGAAACATTTGGGGATTACTTAGTTTTCTTATGCTCTGTCTCAAACACCTTTTTACTTTCTCAAAAACACAAATGTTGAAATTAAAAGATTCTCAAATCTTACAACTCAAAAATTGGTTTTACGTTTGAATATATACATGAAAGCATCAAATCAAGGATCTCAATAACAATATTGAAAACTCAATACTCAGAACTCAACAATACTATCCATCTCAAGAAAACTCAATTCATTTGATTCATTCTACAATATAGAGATGAACGGTCAACACACTAGTCACTATACACAATTTAGAACAATTAAATTATTAGACCTAGGAATTCAAAAATCAACAACTCAAGAACTAAGAACTCAATATCAACTTATTCAAAAATACTCTTTTTCTTCATGTAAAAATGAAACAATTGGGGATTACTTAGTTTTCTTATGCTCTGTCTCAAACAGCTTTTTACTTTCTCAAAAACACAAATGTTGAAATTAAAAGATTCTCAAATTTTACAACTCAAAATTGGTTTTATGTTTGAATATATACATGAACGCATCAAATCAAGGATCTCAATAACAATATTGAAAACTCAATACTCAGAACTCAACAATACTATCCATCTCAAGAAAACTCAATTCATTTTATTCATTCTACAATATAGAGATGAACGGTCAACACACTAGTCACTATACACAATTTAGAACAATTAAATGATTAGACCTAGGAATTCAAAAATCAACAACTCAAGAACTAAGAACTCAATATCAACTTATTCAAAAATACTCTTTTTCTTCATGTAAAAATGAAACATTTGGGGAATACTTAGTTTTCTTATGCTCTGTCTCAAACACCTCTTTACTTTATCAAAAATACAAATGTTGAATTAAAAGATTCTCAAATTTTACAACTCAAAATTGGTTTTATGTTTGAATATATACATGAACGCATCAAATAAAGGATCTCAATAACAATATTGAAAACTCAATACTAAGAACTCAACAATACTATCCATTTCAAGAAAACTCAATTCATTGGATTCATTCTACAATATAGAGATGAACGGTCAACACACTTGTCATTATACACAATTTACAACCATTAAATGATTAGACCTAGGAATTTAAAAATCAACAACTCAAGAACTAAGAACTCAATATCAACTTATTCAAAAATACACAAATGTAGAATGAACTAATCCAATATGATAGCCTTACATATGTGGTTATATAAATTTGAAAATGGAAACTTTGGTGGAGGCTTGATTTATCTTGACCTAGATAAGTAACATTAGAGCGGAAGATCATGGGAAAACTTGGGTGGGAGGATTTTCTTTGTATCTTGGATTTTCCGTTTGAACGTTTTAGGGTTCTTGTTAAGAAGAGGAACCGTATGTGAGTTTTACGAGAATTTTTAAATACTCACTTTATTTTGAATGATATACTCAATAAACACTCAAAAACGACTTAAGAATAAGGTTAAAAAGGACATAGGCGAAAGACCAAAGCAACCCAAACTTAAAGACTGATGAAGTACCCCTAAAAGGAGGTTTGAAAGACCATTTTAGGTCAATGATCCGTGAAACTTCACATGTATGATAGTGATTCACTAAAATTAGCATAACCTTTTACCCTAAACTAGAACTGAGAAAAACTTGGAGGAGTTGGAAAAAAGACACAAAGACCTTTAATTTGATAGATAAAGGGGCATATTATTTTATTATGTGCTGAGAGTCACGATAATATCAAGTTTACCGAAAACTCAAAAACTTATGGGTTACTTCACGAATGACTTCATAGTTTGTATGAAGCTTTACGGACCATCCAAGTGCTTGTGATATTCATAAGTGTTGGACTTATCTTCATAAGCGACGTAACGGGGTTTGGTCCCTTTTCGGCCTACGAAATGCTTCCTAAAAGGGCTTTCAACATTAACCCTTCACAAGCTTCATTGTACGGTCTGTAACACCTTGTATGGGTCATACAACTTTCCCTACTTGTGCACTTGTACTCAAATGAAGTATTTTCCCTTTTCCATTTCGTGTTTCATTTTCCAAGGTGTTACCATATCTCGCCCTTGGGAAAATTTAACCTCGAATGAGATAAAACTAGGCAAACATGCACATAGCATAAACTCATATGCTCCTTTGAATCCCAAGTAACTTCTACAACTAATTGATTCCTCCATAAAACAATTATTAAGACAACTTTTAGCTATCAACTTGTGAACCTTACGGTCAAGAATCTAAACTGGAATCTCCTCATTGGGCCTGCTATTTCACTCCAATAGTTTCATTAGGCACAATAAGTGCATGATAACCCAGGCACTTCTTTAGAATAGAAATATGAAATATTGGATGAAATTATCCTAGTTCTAGTGGTAAATCCAACTGATAAGCTATAGTAGCAACCCTTTTGTAAATTCGATAAGAACTCATGTATCGGGGACTGAGCTTCCCTTTCTTACCAAATATCATAACATCCTGCATGGGTGAAACTTTCAGACATATCCAATCATCAACCACAAACTATAAATCTCTTCTTCTAACATCACCGTAGGATTTATTACGACTCTACATATATTTTAACCTCTTCTAAATTGTCTTCACCTTATCCCTGACTTAACAAGCCAAATATGGTCCGATCAACTTAGATTCACCAACCTGAAACCACCTAATAGAAGATCTACACCTCCGCTCTTATTGAGCCTCATGGAGAGCCATATAAATGTTGGAATGATAACTATTATTGTATGCAAGCTCACAAAGAGGCGAGTGGTCATCCCAATTACCTTTAAAATCTAAAACACAAGCTTCAACATGTCCTCTAAGGTTTGAATTGTGCATTCCGCTTGACGAATAATAAAATCCATATTAATCATCTCCCACTTCCATTCCAGAAGGGGTATATGTTGAGCTACACCACATGGCCTTTGATTCTCAGCCTTGAATTAATAGAAATTTTGGCACTTAGAAACAAACTAGGCAATACATAACTTCATGCCACTCCACCGATACACTTCTCTCAAGTAATGGTACATCTTAGTGGCATTAGGATGAATCTAATATAAAAACAATAGGCTTCTTCCATGATTCTCTCTTAGACTTCATCCACACTTAGATACCAAAACTTACCTTGATTCCTTAACACACCATCTCTCCCTTGTTAAAAGACCACCTATTTCTACTTATGTATATTTACCTTCAACTTAAGTAAAATAGAATCCTTGTCCTTCTTCTCCTTCAAATCTAACTATAATGAGAATTTAACCTATTCATCATAACCGCTCCACCTTGACAGAAATCTAAGAAACAGACACCCAGATGTGCACGTCTATGAACTTCCTTAGCCAAGTGTTTCTACCTTCCTTGACATGAGAATCATTCCATATGGACAATTTACTTAAGGAATCAACAATAAAATTATCCTTACCTATATTGTATAGAATACTCATATTATAGTATATGAGTAGTTCTATCCATTTCCTTTTTTGGATATTTAGGTCGTTCTGACATATTGGAGACTCTAGTGGATTATGAGAACATCCATGAACACCATAGAGATAGCAACACAATATCTTTATAGCAAAAACTACTGATCCAAACTCGAGATCACGTATAGGGTAATTCTTCTTAAGATTCTTAAGTGGACTAGAGGCATAGGCTATAGACTTACCATTCTTCCTCTATACAAACCAAGTCTAACTCGAGATCCATTAGAATAAACAACAAAACACTATGTTCCCTCTGGTAGGTAAATACTGGAATAGTGGTTAACCGAGTTTTTAATTCCTCAAAGCTTTTCTCATAAGATTCATACCATTGAAATGTAGGTATTTTCTGACTCAACTTATTCAACGGGGATGAAATAGATTACATACAATCTTCTATAGTAACCATTCAATCCCATAAAACACTTTATCTCAGATAGGGAGGTGGGTCTAGGACAATTCTACATTGATTCAATTTTCTTAGTGTTGACTTGAATTCCTTCACCAAATAAAATGTGATTAAAGAATATTGTGGACTCAAGTCTAAATCTCGATCATTAAGTCTAAATCTCGATCATTAAAAGTTTAGAGGACTAATCTAAAATGACTAGCATGGTCCTCTTTATTCTTTGAATATATCAATAGGTAATCAATATATATGATAAAAGAAGATGTTGAGACACTTCTTAAATACTCAATTCAATTGGATGTTTACAAAAAATAGAGTAGGCGAGGTATGTAAGATGTTTGCTTCAATAAATATGAGTGGTACAAGTGAGAGACCCTAATATTTTGATAAGTGCAGCGAAAGGTGGCTAAGTCATAAGAGTAACAAGAGCATTAAAATGTCTACCAAGGTGGTATGTAATTATACAAGGTCTCAATTCATGTAGTGATATTTTCTTATTTGTGCCTATATTGTATATTTGAGTTGCGAATATGGGATATGTTGGTGCAAGTGTTATCTAACTGGAGATTTAGAAGAATCACCCTTACGAGCCAATAAGGAGAGGCCAAGAGAAACATCTTAGAAAGAGTTCTTAGTGTCTTCTTAAGGAGAGTCCGGTTGCCATGAGATAAAATTTTCCCAGTATTAGATTAGAGGGGGATATAGACCAATTTAGAGATGATGTAATAGGTCCATAGCTTTTAGGTTCCAGCTTTAGACCTAAGGGGGAGATGATAAGAGGAGAAATCAAGTCAAGTGTTGAGAATAATATTTTAATGAGTTCAAAAGTGTATGGGAGATATCTTTTCAAACGTCCTTTTAGTAATGGAGTGATGTTAAAAGGAGAAGCTTTATGATCTTATATTGATAATGATGGGTTGATAATTCCATTTGAAGATATAATTAGGGAGGAAGAGGAGGATGCGGTTTTACTATGGGAAATAGTTAAATTAGTACCCTTAGTTGGTTTTGATTAGTAATGCGGGAAAATCTAGTTGGTATGGAGGATATGGTGAGAGAATAAGAATTATTTTAGGAGCTGGTTAGTAGGAGTCTACAAAATCCTTAAAGTGAAAAGCTTTAATGTTATGTTATTAAACATTATGTGGTTCTTCATATGAGCCAATGTTAATTAAATGTAGTGGTAAAGGGTCATGTACTCTTCTTGGAGCTATGAGTTGCAGACAATGAGCTATGGAGATAAGGAAGAGCATAGTTGAGGAGTGTTGCTAATCTTAACAACTAGAAATCATATAATGCTAGGCATGGTTTTTCTATTTGTAATTCATGCCTAGACTTCCTTTGTTTTCAAATAACTTCAGAGAGAACATGGCTATGTCTATAGGAATGTTATTCTTGAGTGTTATTGTAAAACCGAAAAATATATAAGACATGAGTCATTCTATATGGTAAATTATATTTTTCTGAGTGATTCTAAAGTTTCTTAGATGTTAAGGTCACTAAACTTCATCACATAAAGTGCAATTGGAATTTTTCCATCCAATTGATTCCTCTATGAGACTAATCTTTGGTCAACAATCAAAGAGAATGTCAAAACATCTCTTTTAGGGAAATAAAGAATGAACTCACCGAGACAAACCCACAATTTCCCGACATCGCACAAACCCAAACATACATTTGTCATTAGTGTTGGGTTTACGAATCTAACGAAATTTTGAGGAAAACAATCAATTCTATGTGAATTGGGGCTAAAAACAAGAATAAATATTTATCAACTCATTATGGGCGAGAGGTGGCATGACGCACAATTGAATTCACTAGGGAGGATAGAGTGTTGCGCCTGCAGTGCACCAAGATGAGACTTGTGAAGTTTAAGGGTTGGCGCCCCGCGCCAGGAATGCGTCAAGGTCACTTGCCTCCAGTTTTTTTCTTTGGTTTGCTCCTTCTAAGTTCTGTTAAACTTATTGTTGCTTTCTTCTTGTGTTTAACTATTTAAACTACATCTAATCATTGAAAAATCCAATATATCATAATAATGATCCTTAAATTCATATTTCAAATTTGAGTTAGAGTTAAGGATAAAGTTTGAGAATGTCCCTTTGAGTTTTTTCGAGGATTCTTCTACAATTACTTATAATTGTTAAAAGACTAGAGTAAGTCAATGTGAAAATAAAAATAGTGTATTTATAAGCCTAAATTATTATTGAAATCCTTGAGTCGATTCGTTCATCCCCATAAATGTCATATGAACTCCATTAATTGAGTATCCCTTGGAGAAGTAGTATATTTGACTTTGAAGTTCTTGATTACTAAGTTCCTAATTTTTTTTAAACTTCTTGAAACTTTTGGTCATAAGTTGGTTAACAGATTTTCATAAATGAGACGAATGTACTGTCCCACATTTGCAGTCTATGCAGGATGGACTTGGTCTTTAAACTAAAATTGAGTAATTAAAAATGTGAAAGAGGGGCCGAAAACTATACAGTCAAAAGAGTTTATGTGCCTGATGAAGAATTAGAATGCAACACCGCATAAACAAAGATAAAAAGGTAAAGTGCTATAGTGCTATTAAGCTTCTAGTACATATTCTCTTGATAGGTACATCATTCATCTTCCGTACAATCCGTTTAACAAACATCATCATTAATTATTTTACGTACAGGGAAAAGAGGAAGTGGAAGATTCAACTGGACCAATAGATTGTAATGCGGGAGGATAAAAATAGAATACTCAAATGAAATTCCTAATGGATGGGAGAATTTTCAAACAGAAGAGTTTATTCGAGAAAGTCTAAGAAGAGAAGAAACTTATTCATCGACGACAACGAAGAGAGTGACGGAGACACCATAAAAACAGCAAAGTTGAGTCTTTTTCTATGATAGGGAACTTTATTATTAGTTTGATGAAGTAGTGTCTATTTTGTTAGTTGCAAAACTTTACATGTCCAACAGTGGCTGATTGTATACAATATGTTGTTGATGTCTGTTATTGTAGGGGATTCGATTTTATGTATTGCCAAAAAAACTTCCCTTACTACATATGTACATAACTATTAAAGTTGTGTTGTTTATGTGTCATATGTCGATCCACTTTTTTTCTCTTAAACTTATATTCTACCTACCCCTACTCACCAGGATGTGAATAACTCATTCAAGCAACGACATGTTAAAACTCCAGAATAAGAAACCTATTACACCGCGGCATTACATAGGTGTAACAGAAAATATCAATTTTTAACACTTATTTAACAACTACACTAAATCTACCAAAAAAAAGAGCCAACCAAATTTGCAAATCAAGGAGTTGCATGAAGCACGGGCAATTTTCCTAGTGAAAATATATAAAATAAAGCACAATTAAATTTGAAAGTAAAGAGATCTGATAGAAAAAGTTCAAGAGTATTTGATTTTCTAGTTCTAGTCTTTTATGTTACAACAAATGTAACATGCTGATAATTGTTTTTGTTTTAGATGATTATTTGATATTGATATGATATTTACGATATAGATTAGTTCTAAATTCTTAATAGCGTAACCTTAATTTTATGTTTGGTATCTCTACAGATTTTTTAGTTGTATGATATGAATCATTATGAGTGAATGTGTATCTATCTATTAAGCATGAAAAGGTAGTAAATAAATGTAATGGATTGTAAGTGATACATACAACAAATGTGTAGGAAGTGATATATGATACATTTTGTTTCTCAAATGTGAGGGTATTAGTAACTTTTAGAATATATATCAGACTAGTGATGTGAATATGATACACAACAATGTAATATTTAAGATGTATAAAATAGTTATAGTAATCATTGATATGGAGGATACATTAATATATATCATTCTTGAGATATTGTTAATCGTTGTAGCATCATATATCTCATATGTATTTGGTGTATGCATCAAATCTGATCAAAACAGTTGTACAATTATGTGTCATTGTGCTTTTGAATTATTGTGGTTGGAGTGTGAAGGCTTCGTGAAGGAAAAAAATCAGACAAAGTGAGATATTCAATAGTGAACATATGTATCCATTGCGGATAAGTTACTAACAAAACTCCAAGAAATAATTGGGTTTGTCAGTGGTGTGATTGTTCCTAAATTTATCTATCATAAGACTTCATACTTCAAAAGATTTTATTCGGGAAGTTAGAGAATTCTATGGGACTGAGATGTCATACTAGAAAACATGACTTACGAATGAACATACATTAGAAATGATAAGAGGAAAACAATCAAATGGATATAGGCAGATGCCGAGATACATAAGCTAAATATTGTTTATCTAAAATCATATATAACAATGCACAAGTCAGAGAACGATGAACTCATGTATCTTTTCATAGCCATCAGACCATTGATGAGGAGGTTCAAGTCAGCAAATAAGTAGTTATTGTCGACGGTGCACATTTTAGTGGAGATTACAAAAGGACATTTGTATGAGCATTCACACTGGATGGGGAAAATATGTCTTTTTCTGATGGTGAACTTGTTCTTTTTTTGTATAACAACTGATACATAGTGTTACTGTTATATAACAAAAAATATGTGTGGTGATTCGTGATTAGGTTTCATATTTTTGTGACAAACGGAGTTGGAGACACAAAAAATGAATGTTCATGTTCATGGTCCTTTAAACAATTCAAAAATACATTTCACATGCGTGAAAAATATGTGTTGTATTAGATATAAATTAAAGTATTATGAAGAGTGTAGGCGTTGTGTTTCATATGTACCTCATTATACATGCATGTGACATCTTTGGAAGCATGTCGATACAAACTTCAAGAGGACCAGAATCACCCTAAGTGATCTATTCTTCTCTATGGGTAAGACTTATCGAAAAGAGGATTTTAATAAATTAATGGCTAAGGTGGAGAAGGTTAATCGTAGAGTTAAGGAGTACCTAGAGGATGATATGTACAAAAAGTGGTCGAGAGTTCATTCAACAGTAAATAGAGGTAGAATAATTACTTCGAACATAGCATAATGTATTAATGACTGCCTCGTTGAGGAATTCCATTTTTCTATATTAGTTTTTTTGAAAGAGGCTAGAATTCAATTTGGTTCTTGAAACTGTAAGAACGGAGAAATAACCTCACATACAAAGGATACATTGAGTAGAATATTTGAGGAGGTATTGCTTGTAAATGCACCTAAATGTCCAAAGTTAAGGGTATGTATAGAGATACCTAACTATATATTTTATGCATTCGATATGGATCATTTTGCTCTTTGATTAACATTACTTTGAAAAAATAGAAAATAGTGGTATTTCATGCAACGTATCAATAACTTTATTAATGTTTGCAGATTTTTCCATCGTCTAAATTTATTTTCTCAATTTATGAATCTGGAAGAAGATACATTGTTTGCCTTGAGCGGAAACTATGCACTTTGGGAATATTTCAACTAGACGAGATACCTTGCGCACACACAATTGTTGTTTTAAAGAGTAAGAAGATTACAAATCTCCATTCCTATTACTCTTATTTCTACAAGCTTTATGCATTAGTAAAATTCTATGAGGTTTAAATGGTTCCAATTCTGGAAAAGGAGGACTGGTCGGTTCTAGACAAGGTTTTAGATGAAATTGTATTTCCACCAAAATACAGAAGGATGCGAAGAAAAAAAATTCATATGAAAACATAACAATAAACACAAATTTTTGTACGCAAGCCTCCTTTAAATAAATAATTAGAACTAATATAATTTAGTAAGAATAATTAATTTATAAGTTTTTTGTGGTTGATGATCCGGCTCTTTTAGGGTCATCATATTACTTGCGTGACAACATACACTTGCATGTGCAATTAGAAGCAAGAATTTTTTGTATAGAGTATGTATTACACACCATGATGATATTTAAAAATGTGAATGGGAATAATACAAAAATATGACTATTAATAAGAAGCTTATTTGTTTCAAGTAATATATAATGGCTGTAATCAGCTGAACTGAATCAATAATTATTTCATCAAGAAAGAAGTTAATCAACTATGATAGAATAAAGATCTCAGAGCAATCAAGATGGAAGCTAAAGATTAGCCTTAAATTTATTAATTCTTGTAAAATAAGGATCTCTACTGATTTTTTTTCTAAGATAAAAGCTCTTGGGTTTCCATGACTTCATCTAGAAGATTCAAGTTTCAACATCTCAACACTATGTAAAATTAAGTATTTTCTAAAGAGAAGATGTATACGAGTCTAAAAAATATTGTTGGTCAGGCTTGCATCAAAAGAAATGAGAATGAAAAAAATTGAATGTAGATATAGGAACTATATTCAAAACTTGTATTTACTACAAATTTCAAAAAACTAGAAGACAACACCCTTGCAACCCAGGGGAACTAGACATAAGATCTACATTGGATATCAACTAGTATAAAAACATCCTATGTCAAGTTTACCTTTCACACTTCCATTTCTGTTTGTTTGTTCCTGAAAACCTTAAGTTAACTAGCGACTCTTCCAAGTCAACAATTAGAAGAAGAAACTCGAAAAAAACAATTCACCCCCTATTTCACTTCCGGATCATACTA
The DNA here is from genome assembly GCF_036512215.1 of Solanum lycopersicum. Classification (NCBI taxonomy): domain Eukaryota; kingdom Viridiplantae; phylum Streptophyta; class Magnoliopsida; order Solanales; family Solanaceae; genus Solanum; species Solanum lycopersicum. Next base: position 39,854,220 of record NC_090803.1, read on the forward strand.
CCTTAACTACAACAAAATTCTACGACCATGGAATATTATCTCAAGTAGGGAATAAATTAGGGAAGTTAGTAAAGATGAATTTACATCTTAAGCAAAGCGCGGATCATATACACAAATTTGTGTATAGGTACCAACTGGATTACCATATATCTTTATAGGTCACCTCTACAAAGCCTTGTCTATGAAGGATATAGTATATATAATTTGAATCAAATGTTGTGTATCTGGAAAAACTAATACCACTTGCAAAATCCAATAAACAAATGAGCTACGATAGAGTACCACTGTAACACAAGATGAAGCACCTACCAACCGTGGCAGTTAGTACTATTTACAAAGAAAAGGAATCATAAAAAACATTCAACCTTAGATTCTAGCTCAAGTGATAAAAGTATTAGCGTCAATTTATTCGATGCTAATACAACTAAGTTTCTTGACTCTAAAATCTACAATTACATGAAAAGTCATCATCAAAACAAAGCTATCTCGAAGGGGTCTCAATCCACAACATTCCCTAAAAAGAGATTAAAGCAATGGATAGACTAATACATTCCTAATGTTACTACTAACGATGTGAACAAGTATAATTAAATTAAACAAAATTAAGATAAAAATAACTTCGCCACAATTATTATAAATAGTAAGGCGGCATAGAGAAAAACCTACATGCCTAGTATCATTGGGGGACTTTTGTTATGATGTATTGGGGCTTAAGCACCTATTGCCTTTTGTGATAAAGACTATTTTTTGTGTACAATATATAATAACTCATTCAATTATATTATCCAAGCACTCAATCTAGACAATAATTTTTAAATAGAACATAATTGAGTACCAATGATAAAAAAATTATGGATCTTCCATTACCTACTAGAACCCCTATAAAACCTCTACATTTTCTTTTGGAGTAACTCCTACTTCACCATCATAATTGACTGAAGCTACACTTTTAAACAATAGCAATATTTCTGAAATCTTTTCAAAAGATAAACTCACATTATTACATGATGTACGAAATATTTTGAGGGAAAAGTTACAATTAATTAAGACAACTGTTAAGATGCATTGGATAATAAGGGTGATATTAACAAACTATTGAGCAATACAGATAAAGTTTGAGATAGGCCTATTATCAATTCACAGGTAATGACTTTTGGGATGTGATTACACAGCATCAAAAATGAGCTCTAGCGGCAAGTAATTAATAATTGTTGCCAAAAATTTAGCTGTAACTATCACTCTTTGTATAAGTTCCTAAAGACTTTAGCGCCATTGGATCTAGTGATACTTAACTAATGCCGGTAAAGACTTTAATAATCTTAATTAATGTGTCTATCGGTTGCCACAAAAAGTTAATTTCATTTTAGTGTTAGTTACCGTGAGATGATTGATTTAGGTTTAAAAGGTAACAAATATATGGTTCAATAAGTGCATAAAAATAGACCAAGTCTTATTGTTGAAGAACTATACCAATTTCCAACAAATGAAAAGTATTTTTGTAGTTATTGAGATGCACAAGTACACCACCTACCTCATAGGCATTAGGATCATTGTCCCATTCTAATATAACTATTCCCACACAAAAGTAAGCATAACAATAAAATATTTTACTTTGAATTCATGTGGACTTCACACCCTGAGTTACAAAATCTAATCTCCTTCAATTGCCTTAACGGATCAAACGTATATAAGGTAATCGCTTCTTTTGAATGAAATGTTCCCATCTAGAATAATAAATCTTTTGAAAACATTTGTAATTAAAAAAAATAGAAAACTCCTCCGAGGAATTGAGGGTATAAAAAATCATCGAATCATACTCCAACTCCTTCCTATCAAATAAATAGGTTGGCCTAATTGAAGAATACAAGCTTAAACTTTTATTAGAGGAAGATTTCTAGAATCTAAAATCTAGAGTAAACATGCTTGATGAAGATGAATCCAACACTATGGTCTTCCATACAACAACTCTCAACCAAAAGAAGAAAAAAAAATTTGCCCTCCAAATCCAAAAGGGTTCCAAGTTGTTCCACCTAGTTGCCATTAAAGCCCAACAACATTATAATTGTTAAAGAAATTATTACTCACAATCCAACAAATGAATGGATATTGTGCAACTATGATCATCAAATTAGATCTCGAAAAGTATTTTAATGGTGAACTGGATTTTCATCTAGAAAAAAATCATATTTTACAAATAATAATGTGCAACCAACATAAATATAAGACTAATCTTGTTAAATGGAAACCACCATCATTATGACTAGAACTAAACACAGAGGAATCATTCAATATTGAATAAAGAAAATGAGACATATGAGGAATCATTCTTGATACAGAATGTAATTGGATAGCTAGATTCAGGGGGAATATCTTCAAAAGTAGAACGATCCAAACAAGTTATGTGGCCTATTATAAGAGCTAAAATGGCACTAGACAATATGTTGATGCCATTTTAAATTAATATGGAGTGTAAGGAAATTACATATTATTTATAAAATTATTGTCCTGCTCTATCTAACAGCATGAATGATTGCAGGGAACCCTCTAGCTAGAGTAGATATTGAGTGGAGAACCAAGGGACTTATGCTCTAGCTAAGTAGGGGGTCTTATCTATCAACAATCATTTATCTTGCGCACTGGATAGTTCAACCTTTGTTTGTGTCCAAGAATTAAAAAACAAACAAGGAGGGAACTCTTTTTTTAGGCTAACAAAGTAATCTCCTACTCGTGTCTATTGTTATGTACTATACTACCCCTCTGCCCACATACTAAACAACAAAATTTCACCACAATCTATGTAATGATGCACATTAAGTCTTATTTATATAATATCTATTAATACCAACAAAGAAAAAAGCAAGAGACTCTTATATAATATAATATATGTGATTAGTTTAAACGATATTATGTGATTTGTTATAATTTAGTTATTTTATAGCCAAATAGTAGTCTATATTGTGTGTGTGTGTGTGTTTACTCATGACTAAAGAATAAATTGAATAGGATATTTAACATATTTGACGATAATTGATAGGAGGTAGCATCACACTATCTATAATCATTGTTTTAGTTTCAACTTCTCATAGATTATTTTACCCTTTACCTCTAAAGAAGTAAAACAATGTTTTCCATCTTCTCGAACCATAACACAAATCTAGATAATGCAACTGATATGCTTATATTAGAACCATTTATATAATGCTTTGATTCATTTGATTAAATTTTTTTTAAGCCTATTAACCAAAGAATTCTACATAAGCGTAGCCTTTGGGTTGACCTGATATGTTTTATCTTTTTATGGTGACATGGGAATGAAAATGTTGCTGGTAATCTTTGTTAAGATGAAATAAAAAGAATTAAATTATAATTGTACAATATGTTTTTATAATATATAGGTAAGAGATGGCTTCTATAATTCTATTGGAGGAATATTAAATTTAGTTTGAATTCCATCAACAATGACATGTTTTCTTGCTTTACTGCATATGATGGATTTAGAAATAAAGGTACCACCTCTCCTATCCTTAATTATTTAAGGTTAAAGGAGATTTATTCTAAAGTATCCTTTCTTATATGAGATTTCTTGGGAAAAAATATTTCCTTCGAATAATATCATAATTAACTCATTTTTAAAGTTGTTATTGTCGCATGAATACATAATATAAAAATACAAAAGTTGCTTACTCTATATCTCTCTGCTTCTTTTAAATATTCTTCCACTCACTAGAGAAAAACATACAAATGCTTGGTGTAGTAATATTGTAGTTTGTGAATATATGATGATAAAATGTCTTAAATGCCAACACATTATGATATTGCGTCCCCCAATTTAATTTTCCCTTACCCTAAAAGTTTGAAAAAAGGAATTAGGTGACCAATGGATTGGGTTAAAAGTGGATTGATCCATATTTGTACACATTTTCATGAACAAATCACAATCTACTTTAGAATTTAATATTCAAAAACAATTCAATTGTTTTTTTTTGAAAAGGAATGTGATTTGATTCAAGAACGTGAAACATGAAGCTCATTTTATTTCACGTTAACTGAATTTTTTAATCTCTTTTCATTGTTTAAAATAGTTGAATTATTGTAACTTCAAGATAGATTTTTAATTTTTTTCTTCATATTTTCCCGTTTCTTATATATTTTCTAGGAGATGAGTTCACTGCTTACAAAGTTATATTTCTCATGGCACAAGGATAATATTGGAAATTATGATTTATAGTATGTTCTTAATTATTTTCTTATAGGTGTACATTGCCTCACAAATTACACTTCTTAGGAATATAGGGAGTATTATGAAAAGATTAAACAATAATATTATGTTTAATAATATATAACTGTTTTTGTCTACTCCTTTTGCTTTTTCTATTTGAGATGGTGTTTTCACTATATGGTCATGCTTTCATTAGTTAGATTGAGGTTAGATCTACAATCCAAGATTATATTAATATAATTAATCTTACTCTACATTAATGTTTAAATACTAACCCTAAGCTTAAGGCTATACATTCTTTATAATCTTTCTATCACGAATTTCAATTATTTTGTTTAACTTAAACTATTTTTGTGTTAATTTCAGTGATGTGTGCATGAATTTTTGAAAGAAATTCTGAAAGACCGTATTGGAAGGAAAGGTTGTCATTAAGAAAACAATTTTTTTTTTTAGATTTTTTTGTTATTCTTGGCATGATTGATATGTTTCATTATAAATTTAGGTTCATTGATCAGTGTCATCCAAGACTTCATAACACATTTTGCATCGAAAGAGAGCTTGCTGAGGATTTTGTAATTATTTCTTCTTCCATGTGATTTCCAATAGCAACATCAACATCAACATCCATCTTAGTTATTTATTCTTAAGAGTTCACAACTTTCTTCCATGTATTTAAAAAAATTTCTTACATAGAGGCAGATCCAAATCTTGAGTTTATAGATTTGGATTCTAGAAAAGGTTACCTTTTTAAAACCCAACAAGTTACCTTTTTAGAATTTCTTAACCATAAACACAAAATTTTTGATTCACCTCTATGTAAGGGAAGAGAATTCTGAAGAATTCAGAGGAAATTGGATGTTAATCTCGCTATGGAAAGTCACTCAGTATAATAAATAATTAAGGAATTCCGCAGTAGACTCTCTTTAGGTCCAAATGTGTTTTTGATGTCTTGTATTACATTTATCGATGAACCTTTCTTTCTGATGAAATATCTCAATCACGCAAAAAAATCAATATTCCAAAAAAAATCCTTCTTAAGGATAACCTTTCTTTCCAATATGGTCTTTCTTTGAAATATCATAGTTTATTAATGAATTTAACTTACACATATCAACAGAATTTATAGAATCATAAAACTAGCAATATAGATATTCTTTAGAAATAAAGGTACAACCTCTCCTGTCGTTAATTATATATGGGTCAAAGAGATTTATTTTAAAATATGCTTTCTTAGGTTAAATTTCTTGGCCAAAAAAAATTTGCCTCTGAATAATGTTATATCTAGGTTCAGAATTATCTTATTTTAGGAGTCATTTTTGTTACTTGAATACAACATAGAAAAATGTTAATCATCTTTTTGTAGATAGTGACCTATAGCAAAAGAAACTTACTCTAAGTCTGTGTTTGGTATTTTAGAAAAAAAATTCCTTGGAAACAAGTAGATGTTTGATTTATTTTTTCATGTTTGGTTGGTGAGAAGAAAATATTTTCTGTAAACATATTTTTAGTGTTTGATTTTTGAGGAAAATATGTTTTTAAGAAATATCTTTTATTTTTTATTAGAGTAAAGAATCATTTTTGAAGTTGATTTTTTCTATAAAAAAAACAAAATGAATTTTTTTCGTGGGAGTGTGGGGGCTATATTGTAGGGATGAAAAAAATTAAAATTGGAACTTAAATTTTTTTTAGGGATTGGGAGGGGGGGGGGGGGCTGGTAGAGTGTATGAGTGGTGGCTGGTAGGATGTGAGGGGTGGGGGCTGGTAGGGGGTGGATTGGGTGTTGTTAGGGTGGCGTGGGTACGTCAGAGGTTCGAAAAGAATTTTGAAAAATCGTTTCCTTAAGTTTAGAAGGGGAGTCATTTTCTTTAAATTTGACTAAAAATGAGTTGATTTGGAAAATATTTGACCAACCAAACATGAGAAAATTAGAAAACATTTTCCGGGAAATGTTTTCCTTCATACAAAACACACCATAAATCTTTTTGCTTCTTAAACTTAAATAATCTTCTAATCAAAAGAGCAAAAATTACAAAATCTAAGAGTAGTAATATTATAGTTTGTGAATATTTACGATAGTAATGCCTTTAATTCCAACTACTAGGTTTTTCTGTTTCTTTTGATTTCTCATCCAATGTCCAATATTCGTGTTGGAGAATCTTAGTAGCTTAATTGATTGGTTATATAAATTTTCACCAGTTGTAGATTAAATCTCCCACAATGTAATCCCCTCCCCCATTTCATCTTGCTAACCCTAAAATTATTTTTTTTAAAAATGAATTAGATAACCAATGGATTGAATTAAAAATAGATCGACCCATATTTTTATTAACAAATCAAAATATACTTTAGAAGTTAATATTCAAAAACATTTAAGTTTTTTTGGAATGTTATTTGTTCAGTATAGAAGGTATGTGAAACATACTCATTTTATTCCACATTAAGTTAATTTTTGAAACTTTTTTCATTTTCAGAAATAGTTGAATTTTTCAAAGTTCGAGATATGTGTTTGAAATTTTTTCCATGTGTGTGTTTTCCTATATTGATGTTTTCTATCTTCTAGGAGATCAATTCAACACTCAAATGTCATATTTAGGGAAAAATTCACAAGTACCCCCTGTACTATGACTTAAATTTCAGAGACACACCTTAACTTAACTAACGCCCTATTACCCCATTGAACTTATTCATTTGGTTATTTGGTGCACCTTTTTTTTCACGTGGCTCACTCTATGAATCAACAAAATTGGGGCGTGTGGGAGATATTTGGATGTCATATAATCCAAAAAGGTGCACAAAATTCTAAAAAAAAACTACGGGGTAATAGGACCTTAGTTTAGTTAAGGTGTGTATTTGAGATTTTGGTCATAGTCTAGGGGGGTACTTGTGCATTATTTCCCCTTATATTATAATTTCACAAAGGTCAATAGTTGAAATTATAATTTACCCTATGCTCTTGAATATTATTCTTAATAGGTGTGTTTTTCCTTAAAAATTATACTTAATATGGAATATAAGGAGTATCACGAAAAAATTATAGAATAATATTACGTGTAAAAATAATAGGCAAAATGGTATGGTGGACCCTTGTACTTGTACAAGTTTGTATTGTGAACGTTTCTACTTACTCATTTGTCATCTAGACCCCTGAACCCAGCTAAACTCAACATATTAAACACCTTTTTAACCCTTTAATTGTGTGTACCACAAACACATGACATATAATTTTAAAAATAATTATAAAATGACACGTGTATGTATGTACCACTTAATGTCATCTTGACATTTTTATAATATTTAATTAATACATTCTGATTTTTATTTACGTGTTCCCACCAAACCCACCACTTTCTCCCAATCTCATTACATTTCTGTTTCATCTTTCTTACACTTTTTCCCAACATTTTGTATTTTTTCATTGAAGAAAAAACACCAACAGCAATCAAGGAAATTCATCTTTGTTTTCAGCCAAATCAAAAAAGCACGGTGTGTCAATGTCGTCCTAAACCTGTATGTATGTGTGGCTATATAAACCTACATTTTTTCTTTCACATTTTTATCTTCGTTCCCACAAAATTGATTGAGTATTTTTGTTGATTTTGTTTGATTTTTAATTTATCTATGTTAATTTTGTGACTTATTTTCGTATTTGTATGTTGTTTAGTCTAGCTATCATCTTCTATTTCTGTCTTTTATTATTTTTAGGTATTTAATTGATTATACAAATTTTCTTCAAATTTTTTGGGGATTCTATTTGTTATGCTTTCAATTACACGTTTCATGATTTTTATTAGATTATAGGATTCTAAGAAAAGAAACTTTCATGATGATGTTGAAAACTACAATAGGATGATCCCCAAAATGAAGCAAACAATGAACTGGAAATGCATATAAATAAAAAAGGAGTATAACGATAAAAAAAATGGACAAGAAATTTTGAGAAAGAAGATCGAAAAAGTGGTAAGAAAAATCTCAAAATTTTCAATAATGGTGTTAAATGTGAATTGGAAAGAATATGACTTTATAGAACCCTAATGTGGCTATTAGACCCTTTTAACCACATTTCACGCTCCTCAGGTGTGTGTATCACACGCCCCTTGGTTGTATTGCCATAGAGAAAGCCAAGTCAGAAAACGTGTTTAAAATGTTGAGTGTAAATGGGTTCAGGGTCCATATGAAAAATGGATAAGTACAAGGGTTCACAATACAAACTCACACAAGTACAAGGTTCACTAGACCCTTTTAGCAGAATAATATAACTCCATGTTTACTCTTTTTTGTATTCTATTAATTGAGACGGTGTTTTCATTATATAGTAATGCTTTCTTTAGTTAGATTCAGATAATACTACAATTTAATCCTATATGAATTAATCATTCTTAAGCTACATCAATGTTTAAATACTAATCATAGACTTTAGGATTACACGGTACATGTTCTTCTTATCATGAAGTTTAGTTATTTTTTCTGAGTTGAGTCATCATAGGTTGTTTTAAGTGAAGGAGAGACATGATTCTTAAAATTGAATCAATACGCTCAAGGGCATGCCCCGTATCCGTTGCAAGAGAATACACTCGTTTACACATATATTAGACCCTAGCGCAAGAGAAGATTCTCTCTAGTCCTATAATAAAGCAAAGAAGGATTCATGGGCAGAAGAATCCATGCTTCAAGAGAAACCCCATTTTTCACTTGGTTACGGGACTAGACCAATATTTGTCTCAAAGAACCATAATTTTTCTTCTTTCAAATCAAAAGCACTAAAATCAAAATTTTGATTCATATGCAATAATTCATGTGTAATCCTTATCGAATGATTTTTCCTAATTTCAAATCAAAAGTACTAAAATTAAAATTTTAAACATACACACATAAAATGTTATGAAGTGAATGGTTACCTTGTTCTAGTTTGAATCAAAAGAGTCTCCATGGAAAAAGTGAAATTAGAATAATTGTTCGCCCCTATATCGAGTTGTTGTAGATCAATCCATTATTTTGGTATTGTAATTGTCGGTGGAACACACACTACTATTGTTGGTGATGGAGGAAAAGAGGTTTCTTGGATAAAATGATCTAGATGAATGGGATGTAATTACATATGTTGATTACCATTTTTGTTCATGATTATGACTTGATCATCTGGTTATTTCTAGTGAGCAGTTGGAAAATCTAAAGAGAAAGTATCAGATAAACCACTACAATTAGTCGTGTCAGGAGCAAAAATTTTAGCAAAATTATTCCAAACAAATTTAAAGAAGTCTCCAAGTATTACTTAGGAGATACAACATTGTTAGGTTTATTAAATATTACAACTTCTTACGACCACACCGAAATCCGACTCATCATAACCCATATTAAATTATATAAAAAAAATTTAGTTAAATGTAAAAATAAAAATGATCTTATAAGAGAAACTTATGATGTTTTTTGCTAAACTAGAGAGAAAAAATGATCCAAAGAGGGTTTTTTTTAATGGAGGAAGTAGATGATCAAAGAAACGTTTAGTGGATATAACAGTATAACTCAAAGGTTGAGATGAAGAAAAGTGAACTAATTTTTAAAATATATAGAGAAAATTAAATGGCTATCTACCTACCCAGCGTATCAACATTTATTTTATAGTTTATGCACAATAAAATTTTTTTTTATTTTAAAGTGAGTGGGATTAGCAACAAAAGAGAAGTCAAAAATTATAACGTGTTCCTTTTGTTTAATATCATACATCTCATATAACATTTTTTCTTGATATTAACCTAAATTTTTTATGTTAAAAATTTGATGTTAAATTAAAAATTCGTTAATAAGTTTGTGATATATAAGAGGCATAGTACGAAGTCTGTCTATATAGCGTTACAATATTTTTAGTTTCTTGTAGTGAACTAGTTATCGGTATTTATAAAGAACTACAATAGTCAATGCACACATTTTAGATTTTTTAAATTATGCAGAAATGATAATATGGTGAAAGCTAGAAGGTATTTCTCTACTCTCAAAGATAGTAGTAAAGGAAGGAAACCACAGTCAAATATAATTCTAATCATATTATTATTTTTCGTCAAAACACATTTCGATGAACCTCCTTGACCATATCTAGCTTCTTTTTTTAAAGACACACAAGACAAAGTCTTATTCAAATAGCCACGCCCCGAACCTACACCCTGGACAAGGACGACATGCGAGAATAATTACTTATTTCCAAGCGAACCCTTGGTCTAGCTGAACACTAAGCAGAACAGTTACTCAAACGATAAAAGACTTAAAACAGAATTTTATGAACATTTTTAAACTTAAAAGTAAATACTCAACTCAAACTATCTTGACATACCTATTAAGATAAGTAAAATAGTTTGCAAAAACATCTCAAGGTAATGTAAATATTGAAAGACTCCTCAACTATATTTATCAATAAAACCTCTACTATTAAAGAAGATTATCGGGACAAGACCCAAACCATCATAGAACTACTAACTAGAAGGTCAATGTGAAGTTCTTTGGGATGCGAGGAGGCTCACCAAGAGCTAGCTGAAGTATAGAGTGATCTCATCGAAGTGTCTTTTGATGATATTAAACACCTCTATCTGCATCATAAAGAGATGCAAGTCAAACGAAATCAGTATATTGAATATACAAATATGTAATATCGCCAAAGTGAAATAATTGAATTAAAAGATTGTAATAGATATACTATACCTAAGTCTAATGTAATGAAATAAATGAGTTAAATTATTTAATGTTTTACAAAATATTTACTCATCTATGAATGAAACATAGTAAGCAATATCAAAATGCACTTCAACTCTACTACTTGATTTTTGAACTAACAACCATCACTACAAACTAAGTGATGATAAAACATCTTTTCCACACTAACAGAATTGTCATATACTATACTAAAATATAGAACCTCTCAACTAAGTGGATCTACTAGGTATAAAGATTTATCTAAAAAGTATGATCTTCTACCCATGTATGTAAGACATGGTTTTGGGGGATGTGAATTATCTGAACTCCCTCCCATAAAAATATTGTCACACCAGAGCGTACACCCTTGACGTTGACGGTACTCGAGAACCATCACATGATCCTTGGCCTGATTAACTACTTAGTTGAAGACTTACTCAAGAAAAATAATGACTTCAGAAGCAAAAATAAACTAAAAAGTATCAATAGTATATAAACTCAAAAATGCTTCGATATGCTTGGTTAAACATAAACAATTGACACCAAGACTCAAAAGATCAACAAGAGAATAGTGAAAAAAATCTCAACTACAATTGTCTATGAACCCTCTAAATGTTACATTTGAAGTAGGGACAAGACCCTCACAAACTTAACAAAATAGAAATAACTATGTGAAGATATCCAAATTTCAAGGAGGCTCATCAAACCTGGCTAAAGTAAAATAGTATCAACGAAGCACTAATTTGATGAACCTAAATACTTGTAGTTGCATCACAAAATTATGTAGGTCGAATTACGTTAGTAAATTAAATGTACGAGGATGCAAGGGGAGAACTGAAGCAGATATAAATGAAGTGATAACGTGGGAAGATAATACTCACCTCACCTCAACTCCAATATGAAAGCAACAAAAAGAGACGCAACTTATAAAGCTTGGAAAACAGTACATATCAACGAAAAATGTATACAAATAGAATAACATACTCTTTACTCTTATTTAAGATATTCTCTAACTGACAACCATCACTATGAGATATGTGATGATACAATGTCTGGCCCATAGTGCCACAACTATCCTATACCTTTTCGGCATATATAATATCTTAACCAAGTGGATACACTAAGATTTGTCGGAAGGCACAAATGATTTATTATAAAAGTATGATCATTTACCCATGTTAGCATACATTGTTTATGAGGATTTTGAGTTGTCTGAACTTGTCTCCATATCGATGCTCAATGCTACTCCCAAAAATATATATGAATGCTCAAATGTATAAAACATAACTCTTCATCAATTTGAGGTACTTACTCAAAAGATCATTTTAGAAGAGGTAATACCCAAAAACTCCTCATAAACTCATTTAAGAATTAAAGTTTCTCTCTTTCAAATGTTGAAGTGTTACACTTGGAAATGCTTAGTTCCCTTATACTCATTTTAAAACAAGAAATATAACTCTCCTCATTATCATTCTCATTTACTCATGATTTAGTTCAAATCTATAATCAATTGCAAAAGAATACTTAAAATGACTATAATGGATCGCTAAGATTTTCCGCTTTAACTTTCTTTGATTTTAAATGTGAATAAAAAAATGTGATTAGGATATGTATAATCTCTCAAGGATTAATGAACACCTTAAGATTTAAAATCAAGAAAAAAACATAGATACGATTCAAATGAACAAACCAAAAAGAAAGATTGAAAAGAAAAGGACCTTCTGACCCTGGCGAACTGAGTGGCGCAACGCACTAGCCCCGTAACTACTGCAAAAGTTTCGGGTGCACTAATAAAACACAACACTAGGACCCAAACTACTGACCAGTAGTCCTGGAGTGATGGAGGCGCGCCGCCCCACAACGGAGCCCAGAAATCCAATGAATTGTTCATCTAATTTTTGGGTCCTAACTCATCTAGAATTGAGTGATTTCTTCTAAACCATTTTTTATTTACAAACCTTAAATGAATTCATCAATCTCTATAAAAAACCCAACTCATACAAAATATCAATCAACTCAAGAACTCAAGACCTCCATTGTTAAAGAACGAGACAAAATTCAAAAACTATGTGAAGAATCTCTCAATAAGAAATGTCATGAGAAAATTTAGAGGTATGGCGTGTGGTTAAACAATCCCAACATTGTGAGAAGCTTTTATACCTAAATTATGTTCTTGGTGAGTTCTACTAATTCATAATGGAATTTAGCCCTTTTCTACTCTCCAAACCCTTATCTCAAACACTATGCATTTAGGAACATGAAAATGTGGTAGAAATCATATTAGACATTTATTTAGGTGAGAAAAACTTTTAAGGTCTAGAAGCGTAAGTAAAAGACTAAACTACCTTTCCTTTAAACGGATGAAAAATTGTCAGTGGAGAGGCTTCATTCGCATGGCCATAACATTTTAATTCAAGCTCAAAATTTTGCAAACTTTGCGACGTTTGAAAGAGGACTTAAAGACTATTGATCTAATACCTCATGGAAAATGTAATTCTTTATGTGCTCAATGATATGATCGCAGTAATTTGACCCAAAACTTAAAGATAATCGTAGTCCGAGGTGTTACAAACATATTTTTTCTTTGGTTTGAGATAGCTACTCAAACTATCCTCTTAAAATAGTTAATTGCTCTAACATATCTCTGAAACTAATTTCTGATTAAGAAAACAAGGTTTTTCTTTTCTCTATTTAAAGTACATTTTGGATAGAGATAATTACTAAAAATGGGCCTCTTGTAGAGATAACTATTTTGTACTTAATCTTATCGAAAAATCTTTTACCTTTTTTTTCTTTATAAAAATACTCTTTTTCTTCATATAAAAATGAAAATTTTGGGAAGTACTTGGTTTCCTTATGGCCTTTCTCAAAAACCTCTTTACTTCCTCAAAAACACAAATGTTAGATTTAAAATATTTAAAAATTTATAACTCAAAATAGGTTTTATGTTGGAATATAGCACATCAAATCTAGGATCTCAATAACAATATTGAAAAGTCAACTATACTATTCATCTCAAGAAAACTCAATTCATATGATTCATGCTACAATATATACATAAATAATCAACTCCATAATCGCTCTAGACAATTTACAACAATTAAATGATTAGATATAGGAATTCAGAAATCAACAACTCAAGAACTAAGATCTCAATCTCAACTTTTCTCAAAATACTCAAATGCAAGGACAAAACCCTAGATTATTCTTTTACCTATTAAAAAGTAGATGTAGGACATAAGAATGAACTAGTCCAATACTATGATATCCTTACATACATTATTATTAAGATTTTAAATGAAAACTTCAGAGACTTGATTTATCTTGACCTTGAGGAGGAACATTAGAACGGAAGAACATGGGAAAACTTAGGTGGGAGGATTTTCTTTGTAATTTGGATTTTCAACATGAAGGTTTTAGGGTTCTTTTTGAAGAAGAGTTACCCTATGTGTGTTTTAAGAGAATTTTTAAATACTTACTATTTTGATTGATTGAAACTAGTTTGTTGAGTGATATATTCAATAAACACTCAAAAAGACTTGCAATAATGTTAAAAAAGACAAAGAGGAAAGACAAAAGCAACCCAGACTTGAAAACTGATTAAGTGCTTTCAAAATGGAGGTTTCTTAGACCGTTTAAGTTTAATGGTCCATAAAACTTCACATGTGTGATAGTTCTTCACTAAAATTTTTATAACCTTTTACTCCAAATTCGAACTTAGACAAATTTTGTGGCGTTGGAAAGTAGACGCAAGGACATTTAATTTTATTTTTGAAGGGGCATATGATTTATTTTGTGTTGAGAGATACGATAAATTGGAAGTTGATCAAATGCTTAAAAACTTATGGGTCCCTTCACAAACGACTTCACAGTCAATGTAAAGCTTTATAGATTGTCCAAGTGTGTGTGAACCTTCATGGGTGTTGGCCTTAACTTCACGAGCGAAAGTGATGGGTTATGGTCCCCTTATGCCTCGTGAAACTCTTCCTAAAGAATATATCAACGTTTACACTACAACATGGTTCGTTGTACAGTATGTGACACCCTGTACAGACCGTACAACCTTCCGTACTTGTAAACTTGTATTCAATTGAAGCATTTTCCCTTTTACATTAGAAATTTCAATTTACAAGGTGTCACAATCTCCACCTTGAGAAAATTTTACCTCGAATGAGATAAAACTAAGCATGAAAGGTGTGGAAAAGTTTCTAACAACTCAACAAAGAGTACAAAATATTCACATAGCATAAACTCAATATATCAACTTAAAAGGTACTCTAGAAACAGTCAGTACCTAGGTCTGCAATTGAATGAGAAGTTAAGAGGTGACACTATCTTTTCTTCATATCTTCTTGGGACTCCCAAGTAGCTTCCTCAACTAATTGGTTTCTACATAAGACTTCAAGTAATAGAACCTTTAGTTTTCAACCAGCGAACCTGACGATCAAAGATCTAAACTGGAATCTCCTCATTGGTCCTATTGTTATTCACTCCAATACTTTTAGTAGGCCCAATAGGTGCATGATCACCTAAGAACATCTTTAGCAATGAAATTTGAATCATTGGATGAACTGATTCTTGTTCTAGTGGTAGATCCAACTCATAAGCTATATTACCAATTCTATTGGAAATTTGGTAAGGACCAATGTATCGGTGACTAAGTTTCCCTTTCTTACCAAATCTCGTAACACCATGCATGGGTGAAACTTTCAGATATATCCAATCATCAACCTTTAACTCTAAATCTCTTCTTCTAAATTAGTATAGGATTTATCACGAATGTACACAATTTGTAACTTCTCCTAAAATGTTTTCACCTTCGTCATGACTTAATGAACCATATATGGTTCTATCAACTCAGCTTCACCAACCTCAAACCACCTATTAGAAGATCTACACCTCCGCTCATATAGAGATTCAATATAGAGCCATCTGAATGTTGGAATGGTAACTAATATTGTATGCAAACTCAATAAGAGGTGACTGGTCATCCCAATTTCCTTTGAAATCCAAAGTAGCTCTCAACATGTCCTTTAATGTTTGAATTGTGTGTTCTTCTTGACCAGTAACGAAATTCATATTAATCATCTCCCACTTACATTCAAGAAGGGGTATATTCAAAGCTACACCACATGGCATTTGATTTTCAGCCTTGACTTGCTGGAAAATTTTGCACTTAGTAGCAAACTAGGCAATGCATCACTCCATGCCACTCCACCGATAGGCTTCTCTCAAGTCATGTAATATCTTTGTGGCATTAGGATGAATCGAATATCGAAAACTATAGGCTTATTTCATGATTCTCTCTAGGAGTTCTTCCTCGCATAAATACCAAGGCTTACAATGATAGCTTCAAACACCATTGCACTTGTGGACAATCATTTTCTGCTTATGCCTATGTACCTTCAACTTAAGTAAAATGGGTTCCTTGTCCTGCTTCTCTTTTCCTTCTAACTATAATCTAAATTCAACTTATTCTTCATAAACACTCCGTCTTCACTAGAATCTAACAAGTAGACACCCAAATCTACACTTCTGTGAACTTACTGGGCCAATTGTTTCTACCTTCCTTGAAATGAGAAGTATTCCATACGGACAACCTTCTCAAGGAATCAGAAACAACATTATCCTAACCTATATTGTATATAATACTCATATAATAATATATGAGTAGTTCTATCCATTTCCTTTGTCAAAGATTTAGCTCGTTCTAACATATTAGACTCTAGTGGTAGATGATCACATCCACATGAAAACCACAGAGATAGTTATGCTATATCATGAGAGCAATCTACTGTATCACAAATCTTTAGAAAAGTGACAACATGTGGAAAGAGTCACAACTCTTTAGAAAAGACACAACTTATGAAAAATCACAACCATTTCAAAATAGTCACAATCAAAATTAGGAATATTATAGCAATTTACATTTAAGTTAGGATTTCATGCTTTTAAAACACCCCTAATGGGGGGAGGGATGGTGGTGAATGTTATAGTGATGGAGTGCACACCTGGTATTTTATAGATTGACCTGTTATTTTTAATGCATGTATGGAATTCTCATCAAAACCTCTATATATGTGTCATTGCTAAGTCATTTAAGGGGTCTAGTTTTTTCACCAATATGATGGACACATTTTTTTTGAAACAAACGTAATATATGAAATGAAAAGAACTCTAACAATTCTCTAAATTTTTGAAAAGATATTCAGAAGCATAACCCACGTCACAAGAGATATTGTTAACAAAATCAAATGAATTTGGACTACGTCAAAATATTGTAATTTCATATTCTGCTATACTTGAACTCACTCAAACGACAATAAATCACAAAAAAAAATTAAAAAAAGAAGAAGAAGAAGAAGAAGAGGAGGAGGAGGAGGAGGAGGAGGAGGAGAAGAAGAAGAAGAAGAACAAGAAGAAGAAGAAGAAGAAAAAACGTGGTACAAAAATTAGATAAAGTCCTTGTATTTATAGTAAAAAAAATGTAGTATTAAGTTTGAAATATATATCAAGTGGTTGATTACTCATGGCAAAAAAATTAATTGAATAGAAAATGTATTTGACGATAATTGACATAAATCAATATGTAATATATATACTTGTTCGTAATCCATTATCAACAAAGAGGGTAGTCGATGATCATTGGTAAAGTGCTTGAGCTTTAACAACAATGAAAATATTTATTAGCAATAACAATGAATGAATTGATTAACAATGGTTTAAAACTAACAATAATATAATAGATGAACTAGAGAATTATTTTATCATTGGAGAGTAATTTTTTTATGAACGACCTACACTTTTTGATGAAGAAAGGATCTAAAAGTGGAAAAATCAAGATCTTTGGAAGGGAAGAAATTTATTTGTTTTTTATTTTAAATCGTGTAATTTAAACTTCGAATATGGAAAAACTAATTTGCAATTTAAGACTTTGAGGCTGAGATATTATGGTAGAAAATATTTAATATTATTTAAGACCTTGGTATAAGGATTTATAATTTTTTAACTTTTAAATGAAAAATGATGTCTTTTGTGCCAATAAATTAAGACTTGGGATTAGTTAGCAAATTGAGTGTTGAAAAGTAATTTTAGCATAGTTAGTTGAATCTTCAAGAAACCCTAAAGTTCCATTTTTATTTTATATATATATAGTTGTGTTCTACTTGTCTCATCACAACACACTCTATGTCTTCCATTTGTGGCGTCTAAGATAAGAGAACACATATGAGTGAAAAGGAGGACGTATGTTACCATGACAAAATTCATTTTCACCCAGAATCATCTCATTGATTTTTACAAAAATAAATCAATGAATCGGCAAGGTGTAAGTTCTTTCTATTCACCATATTTTTTTCTTTATCTAATACTATTAGTGGTTAATTTTTATTTTATTCTTAGATGACTTGATTTTTCTTAGATTGTAGAGTCATCTTTAAATGAACTACCTTCTGCAAACGATTCAACATAGTTCCTTAATAAAATTTACACATTAAAATAATTCTATATACATCCCCATATACCATCAAAATATTTGGTGCTAAAAATAAAGTTAAATTCTCTAAATTCTAATTTTTTTTCCCTTAGATTCAAGAAAACCCTTTTAACCTAAAAAAGAAGCTTATTTATTATTGAGTAACAGGGATAAGATCTGGTCTTTCCATTGTACAAAGAGGTATCTTTTCATACTTAGTAAAATATTTATTTTAAAATCATCTATATCTTATGAAAAAATAGGAGGCAGCATCACACTATCTATAATCATTATTTTGATTTCCACTTCTTATTGATTATTTTACCCTTCACCTCTAAAGAAGAGCAACAATGTTTTCCATCTTATGTAACCGTAACACCAATCTTGATAATTCAAGTTATATGCTTATGTGAAATTCATTTATATAAAGCTTTGATTCATTTTCTGAATGTATTTTTTAAGCCTCTTAAAGAATAAATTCTACAAAAGCATAGCCTTTGGGTCGACCTGATATGTATAATCCTTTTACGGTGTCATAAGATAGAAAAAATTGTTGATAGTCTATGTTAAGAAGAAATAAAAATAATTAAATGATAATTGTACTATATGTTTTTATAATACATAGTTCAGCGAAAGTCTCTGGACTGCTATTGAAGGAATATTAAACTTGTGTCTTCATATTTAGTTGGAATTTCAGCAACAATGACATGTTTTCTTGCTCCACTACGCATGATGATTTTAGAAATAAAGGTACCACATCTCCTATCCTTAATTATGTATGGTTCAAGAAGATTTATTTCAAAGTATCCTTTTTTGTATGAGATTATTTGGCAAAAAAATATTGCCTCTGAATAATGTGAGAATTAACTCATTTTTAAAGTTGTTATTGTCTCAAGAATAAAAAAATAGAAAAATACAAACGAAGCTTACTCGATATCTCTCTACTTCTTTTAAATATTCTTCTACTCACAAGAGCAAAAACATACAAATGCTTGGTGTAGTAATATTGTAATTTGTGAATATATATGATGATAAAATGTCATAAATGTGAATGACTAGGATTTTCGTTTGATTTCCCATCCAAAGAAATCATAGTAGAAATTCACCTAGTGAGGATTCAATTTCTCCCCATATTATCGACTCCCCCCATTTCATCATCCCTTACCCTAAAAGTAAAAATAAAAAAGGAACTAGGTGACCAATGGATTGGGTTAAAAATAGATTGACCCATATTTACACACATTGTCATGAATAAATCACAATCTATTTTACAAGTCATATTCGAAAACATTTAATTGTTTTTTTGAAAAGGAACTTGATTTGATTCAAGAACGTGAAACATGATACTAATTTTATTTCACATTAACTAAATTTTTTAATCTATTATCATTGTTAAAATTAGTTGAATTAGTCAAAGTTCAAGATACATTTTTGAAATGTTTTTTCATATTTTTCCTTTTCTTTTATATTTTCTAGGAGATAAGTTCGCTACTTACAAAGTTATATTGCTAATTTCAAAATTTATACTTGTTAGGGAATATAGAGATTATCAATAAAAGATTAAAGAATAACATTATGTGTAATAATCATGTAACTTTTTTGTTTACTCCTTTTGCTTTTCTACATGAAATGGTGTTTTCACTATATAGGCATGCTTTCATTAGTTAGATTTATATTGGACTCTACAATCCAAGCTTATAGTAATATAACTAATCTTAAGCTACATGAATGTTTAAACACTAATCCTAAGGTTAAGGCTATACACTCTTCATTTTCTTTTTATCAGAAAGTTAAGTTATTTTGTTTAGCTTGAACTAATTTTATTTAACTTCAGTGACACGTACATGAATTTTTTAAAGTAATTTTGAAAGACCATATTGGAAGGCAAGGTTGTCATTAAGAAAACTTTTTTTTTCTAGATTTTTGGTTATTCTTTGCATGACTCTGATGCTTCAACATAAAGTTAGGTTCGTTGATCAATGTTATCCAAGACTTCATAACACATTTGAATTGACAGAGATCTTGTCGAGGATTTCCATAATTATTTCTTCTTCCATACGAATTCTTATAGAATTATGAACATCCATCTTAGTTATTTCTTCTTAAGGCTTCACAACTTTCTTACTGTAATTAAAAATTATGCTTACATAGTGGCAGATCCCAAATCTTGAGTTTATAGATTTGGATTCTAGAAAAGGTTATCTTTTCAAAACCCAACAACTTACCTTTTTAGAATTTCATACCCATAAACTCAAGATTCTGGACTCACCTCTACGTAAGCGAAGAGGATGTGAAGAACATAGAGACAATAAGTCATAAATAAGATGGGTGTTGATCTCTCTACGGGAATCCACTCGGGAGAATAAATAATTAAGGAAATCCTCAAGACTCTTTTTAGATTCAAATGTTTTTTGATGTCTTTGATTAGACTTATGAATAAACCTTCCTTTGTGATGAAACATCTCAATCATGCAAAAAATAATCATAACTCCAAAAAAAAAAGTCCTTGTTAAGGACAACTTTTCTTTCAAATTTCATAGTTTATTAATGAATTTTATGTGCTCATATCAACACAATTTACATAATCATAAAACTAGAAGTATAAATATTCTTTTGATATAAAGGTTCAACCTCTCTTATCCTTTATATATGGGTCAAGGAGACTTATTTTAAAATATGCTTTCTTAGGTGAAATTTCTTGGCAAAAAAAAAATAGCCTTTGAGTAATGTTATATCTAGGTTCAGGATAATCTCATTTTTAGAGTTGTTTTTGTTGCATGAATACAACATAGAAATTTTTTAATCATATCTTTGTAGATAGTGACTTATAGCAAAAGAAACTTATTCTAAATCGTTTTGCTTCTTAAATTTAAATAATCTTCTATTCATAAGAGCAAAAAGTTACAAATGCTTGGATTAGTAATATTGTAATTTTTGAATATATATGATAATAATAATAATCCCTTTAGTTCCAACAACTAGGTTTTTCTTTTTCTTTTTATTTCTCATCCAATGTCCAATATTCGTATTAGAGAATCTTATTAGCTTAATTGATTGGCTTTATTAATTTTCACTGGGTGTAGATTAAATATCCCACCATGTAATCCCCTCCTCCATTTCATCTTTCTTACCCTAATATTTAAAAAATAAAATGGACTAGATGATTAATGGATTAAATTAAAAATAGACTGGCCCATATTCATATATATATATATATATATATATATATATATATATATATATATATATATATATATATATATATATATATATATATATATTCAAGAATAAATTAAAATGTCCTATAGAATTTAATACTCAAAAACACTAAAGTTTTTTGGAATGTGATTATTTCAGTATAGAGGTGTCTGAAATATATTCATTCTATTCCATATTAAGTGAATTTTTAAAGATTTTTTCATTATTAAAAAATAGGTGAATTTTTTCAAAATCGATATAGGTGTTTGGCATTTTTTTCATATTTGCCTTTTCCTTTATTGAAGTTTTTAATTTTCTTGGTGATCAATTCAACACTTACAAAGTTTTATTTATAATCTAACAAAGTATAATAATTGGAATTACGATTTACCATATGCTCTTGAATATTTTTCTAAATGGGTGTCTTTTGCCTTAAAAATGACACTTAATGTGGAATCTAAGGAGTATCATGAAAATTTGATAAAATAATATTATGTATAAAAAAATATAACTCCATGTTTACTCTTTTTTATTTTCTACTTGAGAGGGTGTTTTCATTATATAGTTATGTTTTCTTTAGATTGATTGAGATTAGACTACAATTCAATCTTATATTATTCTTAACCTACCTCAATGTTTAAATTCTAATCCTAGGCTTTAGGATCTACACCCTACATGCTCTTTATATCATGAAGTTTAGTTATTTTTGTCTGACTTGAATCATCATAAGTTGTATTTGAAGTGAAGGAGAGAGACATGACTTTCTAGGAATTGAATCAATAGGCTTAAGGTCATGCCCCGTAGCTCTTCAAGAAAGATTCGTTCTAGTCCTGTGACAAAGAAAAGGTGGATTCATGTACAGAAGAATCCACGCTTCAAGAAAATCCCCTTTTTCGGTTGGTTACGAGACTAGAGCAATATATGTGTCAAAGAGGGGATTCTCTTGCAGCGGATACGAGGGCATGCCCCAGCCATTTGATCCAATTTCTAGTAAGTCATGTCTCTCTCCTTCACATAAACCACAGTCCATGTTGATTCAAGTCACATAAAAATAACTAAAATTTATATAAAATGAAACGTAAGTTGCAGAGCCTAAAGTTTAGGATTAGTACAGACATAGCTTAATAATGGTTATTTTGTAACTATAAGATTGTATTTATGTCTCTACGCTCAATACAATGATATATTGAAAACGCAGTCTCAAGTAGAAAAGAAAAAGCGAGTAAACAAAAAATGTTAGATTATTTATATAGAGTTAATAATTAAAGTTGGATTACTCGGCAAAATAACTTTGTGTTAGTAAATTAGGTTGGTATTTTCTGATTGCTTTTTAATGAAATCTCCATAGTTATATGATTTTAGTGGGAAAATCATAATTATATGACTATTTATGAAACTAATCACATCTTTATTTTTCAGGTATGTATTGATCTTAAATTTGCCGTTCATCCTTTATGAGCTATTGATCTAAAAGTATATTAGTGTATTAGAAAATAGGAAACTACGATAGATAAAATTTCATAGCTAAACAATAAAATTTCATGCTAACACTATTTAACTATAGATTAGACAAAAAAGAAATTCATGAATTTGCAAGGAGATTTTAATGATGAATTAGTTAGTAATTACCGATAAATTCCATAACTTCATAATGTTTTTAATAGTATCGATCACTAAATTATTGATATCGATTTCGTTCTTTCTAAAAATAAGTTCATAAGGCATTTTATATTATTAAAAATAAGAAATAATAATATTTACCAGTTTTATTCATGAATCTTTGTGTGTATTGATTGGATAACTACCACGCCCCAAGGCTACCCTTGGCATAAAGACGGGACCTAGGATCGCGAGTGACCCCAAACTAACCCTGAGCTGACATATTATAAGCATACTAATACAACTGAATAAAGGATACTATGCAGAAACTTAAATCATTAGATAACTTGAAGATGGGAAATGCCCAATACTGATATGAATATATAATAAACTTCTAAGTGTTAAGTTATACTGAACATTCACTCAAATGTTAAATCTAAATCTAAAACTATGTCTAAAAGTCTCTAACTAACTAGAGTATTTAGGGCATGTCCTCATCAAAACTGAAACAGAAATAAACAAGTCCATTGTCCTTATTGTATGAGAAGTCTCCATTAATGTTGTTGAGTATGGATTGGGAACTGATCAATGCATATTCTGAATGCTGAGGACCTGAACCTACATCATTCATATAATTCAATCTTATATTAATATAATCATTCTCAAGCTACGTCAATGTTTAATTACTAATCCTACATTTTAGGGTCTACGCCATACATGTTCTTTTTATCATTAAGTATAGTTATTTTTTGTTCTGACATAAATCATCACAGGTTGTGTTTTAGCTGAAGGAGAGAGACGTGACTTTGTAGTCCCTAGCGCAAGAGACGATTATCTCTAGTCTCATAACAATGCAAAGGAGGATTCATGGACAGAAGAATTCATACTTCAAGAGAATGCGCCTTTTCTCTTTGTTACGTGACTGGAGCAATATGTTTGTCAAATAGCTGATTCTCTTGCAGCGGATACGGAGCATGACCCTGATCCAATTCCTAGTAAGCCATGTCTCTCGCTTTCACATAATTTAATGTTTACGATAATTCAAGTCAGATAAAAATAACTAAAATTCTTTATAAAATTAACATGTAGAGTGTAGATCCTAAAGCTTAGGATTTATATTTGAACATTTATGTAGCTTAATAATAGTTATTTTGGAACTATAAGATTGGATTGCAGTCTCTAAGCCCAATCTAATGATATAATGAAAACACACTCTCAAGTACACAAGCAAAAATGAGTAAACAAAAAAAGATAGATTATTTATGTAGAGTGAAAAATTAAAGTTGTATTATCAGCAACATGACTTTGTATAAGTTTATTAGGTAGGCATTTTTTGCTTACTTTTTCATGAAATTTCCATAGTTATATGATTTTAGTGGGTAATTCATAATTATATGACAATTTATGAAATTAACATCTTTGTTTTTTTCCGAGTATGTATTGATCTTAAATTTGTCGTTCATCCTTGATGAGCTATTGGTCTAAGAGTATATTAGACTACTAGAAAAATAGAGAATTAAGATAGATGAAATCTCATAGCTGAAAAATAAAATTTCATGCTAATTATTTTTAGCTATGTATTAGCCCAAAAAAATATATAAGAAAATTCATGAATTAGCAGAGAGGGTTTTAGTGATGGATTAGTTAGGGAATAGTGACAAATCCCATACCTAATTTAATATTTTTTGTTGTATATATCAATAAATTAATGATCTCTATTTGGTCCTTTCTAAAAAAAATTCGCAAGACATTTTAGCCTAGTAAAAGCAACAAATATTAAGATTTACCAATTTTATTCATGAATCTTTGTATATAATAATGGAAAAAATGACGCGCCCCGAGGCTATCTTCTTAGCTTAAACATTGGACACGAGAGAACCTGAGCTAACCCTGAGCAGGCATATCATAAGCATACTATATATACTGAACAAAAGATGCTATGCAACAGCTTAAATCATGAGATAACTGAAAGATGAGAAATTGCCAATACAAATCTGAATATATAATAAGTTTTGAAGTGTTATGTGATACTAAACAATCACTCAAATTCAAAATTTGAATCTATTACTTTGTCTGCGAAAGTCTCTAACTAACAAAAATTGTTGGGACATGTCCCAGGTAAAACTAAAACTGAAATAAAAGACTGAAATGGAAAAACATGTCTATTGTCCTCAGAGTGTGAGGACTCGCCCCTGATGCTGTTGAGTATGGATCATGAACCAATATATGCATGTTTTGAATGCTGAGGACCTGAACCTGCATCATAAAAGGATGTACCGCAGAGTATGCGTCAGTACTTGGATTGTGCAAATCATGCAAGATATAAAATATAACTGAACAAATATGTAAGTTTAACAAGCATAACTGAGTTATGTCATATCTGAACATAAAGTAAATACTGAAATATTTTGAAATAAAGTGAACTGAATGTAATGAGGAAATACTGATTATTAACATGCTTAGACTGGATACTAAAATATAACTGTAAACCTGGTGAAATGCACTAGAGTATGACTATGGGATCTACTATTAATCGACATTAAATAACCTGAGCTAAACGTGGAGTTTAATGTATATGAACAATTTAGAGGAACCAATATACATTTCCATTCCAGAGGTATGAAGGCATGATTCGCGTTATCACAAAATTGGATGCCCATTTAGGGGATTTATACTCCTACAGGGGCACATAGTTTTGAGACTACGAGGATAGACTGAACCCTAATCTAACCCGATACTAAGCCTACTCCAAATTGGAAATGTGTATGAAACAACATAACTAAATATTTGAAATGAGAATGCAACATTTATGTACTGACAATGAAAATTCGAAATCTGAGACATGATTATCTGTTTAACTGACCTAGTAAGTCTTATTTATAAAATAAGAGAATTTACAATAATAGGGTTCTGAACTTCATGCAAATAACTAACCAAAAATTTTATGACAAACATAGTAATCTGATTAGAAAAACTATAACAACTATATCACAATAATTCTTCAAGGTTTTAGAAACCCTAGATCTAAACAAGATATCAATCATCAGGAATATGACAGAATTTAAGGACATAGTTAATGAAAGGAACCAACTAGTTCAATCCCACATACCCAGTGATTAAATATATTGAGAAATCTTTTAATTTTGGGGATGGAACTGAAGAAAACCTCCTACTTGTTCTTCAGAGGAAATTGTCGAATATTCTCTTCTTTTCCTCTACGTTTGATGAACTTAGGTTGAAAGTTAAGATAATGCAAAAGTATATTTTTTATTCATAGAGTTTTTATAATATTTATAAGGAACAAGTAAGAAAAAATAAACTAATCAATGACTAATTCTTAGGAGATCTTTTAATCAAGAGATTTCATCTAAGCTCTATTCGTATAATAACATATTGTAACCTTATTTACAGTGCAGGTTATAATAAAATTTGTCAGCTTATTTGTAGCAAATTACAATAAAATATGAAAGCTCATTGATGGGGAATATTGCAACTAAATCTGCCAACTCATTTGATACTCCCCCTCAAGTTTGCATGTAGATATCGAACGTGCCTAACTTGCTGAGAAAGGAGTCAAAAGTAATTCAGAGAAGACCTTTTGTGAAAATATCTACAACTTGTTCAATTGTTAGAACAAAAGGAATGCACACACTTGCATTTTTGATCTTTTCTTATTGAAGTGTTTGTCAACTTCAACATGCTTTGTTATATCATGTTGATCTAGATTATGAGCAATGCTTATGGCAGCCTTATTGTAACAATATAACTTCATTGGAAAACTCAAAGGTTTTCTTAGTTCTTCCAAAAACCTCTTGATCCACAATATTTCACAAATTTTGCATACCATGGATCGATACTCAGTCTTAACACTACTTCGAGCCATCATATTTTTCTTATTAAATCTCCATTTAACTAAATTTCACCAAACAAATGTACAATATCCAAGTGTAGACCTTCTATAAATAGATGAACAAGCCCAATCCTCATCTATATAACCCTAAACACTTCTTTGCACATTTTTTTGAAGTACAACCCTTTCCCATGAGAAGTTTTTAGATAACTTAGGATTCAATATACAACTTCTTGATGTTCTTCTTGTGGAGAATATATGAACTGACTGACTAAGTCTAGTATGTAACAAGTAAATCAAATGCCTACCAATCTTTGATATTGACCCTTATCAATCAATTTTCCTTCCATTACAAACATCAGATTTAGGTCAATTGGGGTTTCTATTGGTCTACAACCACTCATTCTTGTTTCATTTAAAAGATCAAGAACATACTTCCTTTGTGAAACTATAGTTCTTTTCTTCGATCATGCAACCTCTATGCCAGGAAAGTACTTTAGCAAGCCTAAGTCATTTATCTCAAATACTAAGGCAAGACGCTCTTTTGGATTTTTTATTTCAACCACATCATCTGATGTGAGGATTATATTGTCAACTTACACTATAATAACTGTTTATTTTTATTATAGTGAATGTCGAGTATACATCGTGTGATCTGCTTGTCCATGCACATACTCTTGTTTCACAAATTGAGTGAACATTTCGAACCAAGCCATTGGCGATTGTTTAAGACCATAAAGAGATCTTCTAAGCCTGCATTTCTTTTACTTATATTTCCCGTCAAAACCTTGTGGGGAATCAACATATACTTGTTATTCTAGTTGCCCATTCAAGAAAGCATTCTTGATATCAAACTATTGAAGAGACAAGTCAAGATTTACTGCGATTGTCAACAAAACTCTAATTGAGTTTAGCTTAGCTACTGGAGAAAACGTCTCAACATAGTCAATGTCATATGAATGTGTGATTTGCGTTGCAAGGATTTTTGTGATTTGAATTTGGTAGTGAAAACTCATTTACAACCCATTGGTTTCTTTCCCTCTTGTAAATCCAGCAAATACTATGTCTCCTTTTTTCAGGAGCTCGCAATTCCTCCAAAATAGCCTACTTCCACTCGGGAACTCGTAGAGCATCCAACACATCTTTTGGAATCTCCACACTAAAAAGTTGGGAAGTAAAGGCTGAATAAGTAGGAGTCAACTTTCAATAAGACACAAGCATAGAAATAGGATATTTAGAAGCATTTATGACACCTTTGCATATTGCAATAGGTAGGTCCTGAATTGAGGAGTTAGAAATTTAATCAGTTGGAAAATTACCTTGAATTCCAGTAAGGTCTTGCGGACTCTTTTTAGTGATGAGAATCTTCAATCTTTTGTTCTTGAGTTTGATTCCTATTCAAATACACTTGTTTTTTGTTTTGTTTGTTCTCTATTCCCATTTTTATTTTTGTCATTTGAAGGCTCTGTTGGTTCATTTCTCTTAGTTTTTGACATTTAAGTCACTTTGGTCCCTATTATCTCTTGGATCAGACTTATTTATATCTTCTCCTTGATCCCTCACATTAGTACTTATTATAATATCATGTTTCTCATTTTCCTAATGTCTAGTTTCCTCAATATCACAAAAAAAACAAATTTTCACCTACACAATACACCCCCTGAAGATGAGTAGTAAAATAGAGTGGGGACACAAAAAAGTTCGATCCATTGTAACAATTATCTTCCTAGCATGTAGATCATAACAATTATATCCCTTTTGACTTGGGGCATATCCTACAAAAACACACTTCTTAGCTCGCGATTCAAGTTTACTATGATTATGAACATGAACAAATGTTCTACAACCAAAACCTTTCGGAGCAAGATCTATAGTTAGCCCAGAATTAGGAAAACACTCTTTGAAAACTTTAAAAGGTGTTTTAAATTGAAGAGGACGAGATGACATCCTATTAATAAGGTAAGTGTCATTAAAAAGAGCCCCTCACCAAAGGTGTTGAGGAACTTTACTAGGAAACAATAAAGCTCCCTTTACGTTTAAAAGACGCCTATTCTTTCTTTCATGTATACCATTTTGTTTAGGAGTATCTAGACAAGTGCTTTGATGTAATACCGACTTTTATCTGAAAAAACTTCATAATTGTTCATTAAAAGTTTCACGATGATTGTAACTCCTAAAAATCTTGATTTTCTCATTGATTTTTGTTTCCACCATGGCATTGAAAGTCTCAAACCCATTTTTAACCTCATATTTTTCCTTCAATAAAAAAAAACCATCTCAATCTAGTATGATCAATAATAAAATTTACAAACCACCATTTTCCAAAAATCGTTGAAATTCTAGACGATCCCCAAACATCACTATGAATCATCATAAAAGGTTTTTAAGCCTGATAATTTTGAGAGGGGAAAGAAGATCGATGATTCTTTGCCATTTAACAAAATTCACTTTGGAACAATGATGGATTCTTATTTCTAAATAACTGAGGTGACAAATGTGGTAGACAATAAAAACTTTGATGTCCAAGCCTATAGTTCCGAAGCATGTGTTTATTCAAAACAAAGTAGAGTTCAATCAAATAGGATTCACTTGTGGTGAGTTATTCTCATTGTCAAGAAAATAAAGACCTCTTGATTCTCTAACACTGTCAATCATCTTCTACGAGACCTTTTCCTGAAATTCATACAAATCATAATCAAATATAGCACAAAAATATAGGGAACGGGTTAATTTACTTACAGAAATCAGATTACAAGAGAGCATTGGAACACTAAGAGTATCATGAAGTATGGGAGATGGTGATAGTTTAATAGTTCCTTTTCCAGCAATTGCAGAGAAAGAACCATCAGATATCATGACATTATGGTTCCTTGCACAAGGAGTGTAGGTAGAGAAAACACGGGAACTTCCAGTCATGTGGTCACTAGCTCTTGAATATATGATTCAAGAATCTATTTGGTTGGAATTGACACTAAAAAAAATAGACGATACAACACCATTTTCAGCAAAAGAACAAGAATAGTTAGAAGAATATGGTGCATTTGGACAAATTATTGATATTTAAGGAGTTTTTGCAGAATTTCCAGTTGTTCTATTGTAAATAAAGACGTTTCTGGAGAAGGTTGCTGCCCCTAATTAAAGTAATATGTTTGAAGGGCTTGACCATTTTGATACTTGAAATCGCAATTGTCAACTCCCTTCTTCTTCCAATTCGGTCGTTTCACATTACTCTACCAACGTTAATCATGGGTGTGCTAGTGTTTTTTTTAAATGATCATACCATGGCCTTTTTTTTCATATATATTCTTCACTATTACAAGAGTTGAAGAGTCTATAGCAGATTTTAGTTCAACATGTAAATCGAGTTTTAACATAACTTTCATCCTAGTTTCGTCTCTCCTAACTTCAAAAAAGGTTTCGAAAAGTAAGGGTAGAGGGTTTTTTACTATGATTCATGACCTGATCTCATCAAAGTCTCACTTTAATCCCGCTTAAGATGTCACGACAGGAATCTAGACCCTAGACGAGTCCGACAACCGACGTTGTTGACCTCTCAAAGGTTGCAAACAAGCCTACTTACGTCATTCTTGCTTTACATAGGTTTATTTTAGTGGAAATTTTGAAAATTTTTGTTTCTTAACATACTTATAAAAACATTCTCATTAATACGTAATTGTTCTGCGTCAACCATCTAACATTAAGATATAAGCAACTAAAATAAATAGTTCCATTCTTATTAACTGTATAATTGCAAAAATGGCACCAAAACATAGTCGGAATAAAAAAACAGGAAAGGAACGCTAGTGGAACATGATCCACTAGCTCAACTCTAAAACTAAACTAGAATATAAAACAACAACATCCTCAAAAGCATAAGGACCAACAACCTCCGGATGAATGTTGGACTTCTGGATTACTGCAGTGATGATCCTGTAGTTATCGTCCACATGTGCCTTCATCTAAAATAGTAGAGTTCGTATAGGGTTAGTACACACTTGTACTATGTATGGGTATATGCAAGCACACACCAAGGATATACATGAGAAATAAAAACTCTTTCCTAACAATATGATTTTTGGAAGTCAAGTCAGTGGACTTGCCAAATAGAGATTAGGAAAGTTTCAACATTTGGATTAGGACAGTCAACGAGCTTTCCAAATTTGAATTAGCAAAGTCAGTGAGCTTTCGAGATTTGGAAAAGGAAAGTTATGCCATGAGAATAACATACATCATCATACGTTTCACATTTGCACACAACAATAACATTTACACATAACACATATCATATATCATACAACACAGTTTGCATGTATCACATAACTTCTTTAATATCATTCATTCATATTCCATGACACATGCACTTAACATCAAGACATCCCAGAATTGAGGGATCAAATGATGGGACCTCAACTAGGGAGTCTTCATTAGCAATCACAGAGTCTGCTTCCTTCATTCCTACGTACTCCATTTCATTTCATTCATAGGCTAGTGTAAACCCAAGCTATACCTAGGATGTAGTTTAAGACTTTCAATAGGTTCATTGTGCAATGACCAAGAATGACCTAATATCATTACTTGAATCTAACTCACATTATGATAATCCTATCCTAACACCTTTGGTATCATTCATTTAATTATGTACATCATTTTAGGTTGGCCTCATTCATTCATTTGGAACTTTAACTTTAATCGATATCGATAATGTGAGCATCATGAAATCCAGTGTCTACCCCACACCAAAAAGAGGTGGAATCACCGATCAAAGTTACCCAATAACATGCTAGCATACATGGAATCGAACCTCTTCAGATCCCTATATTGGCAGTATAGGTTCGAAGACTAGGAGATATAAGAAGACCCATACATGGCATGCCGGACAATCTTGTCTCATGAGAGTTACGTGAACCTCCACCCTTCCCGAAAGAAGGAATCACCTCTCATATCTACTCTATCGGTGCTCAGTATAAACTTCCATTTCATTCATCTCATATGTGACGGAGGCTAGCGTCTAGTATGAGGACATCATAGCTCATTAGATGATTTCTCATCATATCATTTGTAATAGGCGTGTTAAGATCAACACCTTCATTAGAGTGTTCATAGAGACTAGTCTATTCATTAACTTACACTCTCATAGATTAACATTAGAACATTTGGTCTTCATAACTACTCACCCCTTTTTATATGAACGTTCATTTCATCACATGCCAATGTATTTGTCTATTTATGTGTTTCACACTCTTACTTGACCCTTCTAGCATTTCATCATTTCATCACATAATAATCATTTAATCGCATGCCAATGCACTTGGCCATTCATGATGTTTTACACTCATACTTAACCCTTCTAGGGTTACATCATTTTATTACATATATCTTAGGTTCACTTCTTTTAAACGCATGTTAGACTTATGAGTCTATACACAATCCTTGAAGCTTCATTCATAGTTTGTTAAGTAATTCATATATTTTTAGGATTATGGAGTACAAGACTTATGTATCTTGTATATATGCCAAGAGCTTCATTTCGATCTAAGTAAGTTGAATTATTCTTTGATATTTTGTTTACGTATGACTTATGTATCAATACAAAAGTTAGGGCAAGGAAACACAAGTTTGAATCACTTGGATAGCATTTACATTTTTCATTGATTTTATTTTAATCTCCATGACATTTTGGGACTCTAAATTGAACCCCAACATTAACATTGTATCTTTAATTTTCTACTTTGTTTTCCTCTTAATTTGGCTGAAGGGTTGTGGGTTCAAACCCACACAACCCCTTTTTATTTTTTACTAAGATCTCATTGCCCCTTTTCGCCCAGACCAAAAGGTTGTGGGATCAAACCCCCACACATCTTTTGTTTTATTCTTCTTCTTTTTTTCGCTGGGCATTGGGAGGTTGTGGGTTCGAACCCCACAACATCCTTATTTAAAATTTTAATTAAAACTCCCTAGGCTAGCCATTTGGTAGTGAGGTTGTAAGATCGATCCCTCACAGCCTTACCTCATTTTTCTTATTTAATTCGCCTTCTCCTTTCCAGCCTTGAGGTCGTGAATTGGATTCCCACACCTCACGTTTTCCTTTCTTTATTTTCTCTTTTTTCACTCGCTACCTGGAGATCGTGGGTTCGATTCCCGTGCCTCCCAATTAGTTACTTAAATTATTTGTTCTCTCCTTATCCATCCTATAGCCGACTTCAATTCCCCCAGCCCCATTTTAATTTCTTTTTTCGCGAATTACAGTAGCAATATTCACAAAATTTTTAACATGCATACTTCAACATAAACATCACGAAAACACATTTCATCCCTACCTTTACAAGAAAACATACCCAATCTATAATTCAATGAGAGCTAGTGACAGGGACATGCAACGGGGAACAACCACAGTTTTCGGAATAAATATATTGTATCTTAAGAGGTCTTTTTGGGAAAGGGACAGAAAGAGAAGAAACACATACCTTAGTTGATGTTCAAACGTTGAACTTGCTCCAAAAACCCTCTCCAAAACCAGTCCAATCTTCCTCAACGTCCACACCGCTCTACGGACAACTTCTCTTTGCCTTGACATTTTTGGTTACTTTGTTTTTCTTAAACTTTCATGTGAGTTCTTCAAGTGTAAAGAACTCTTAATATAATATCTTTTGTTGTTGTTTTTTAGGAAGAGAGAAATATTAAAGATATGGTGAAACGTGAGAGAGAGATCGTGAGAGATTGAAACGTGTGAAGTTGTTTAGGCTCTGATAATGACTTAGTCAATTTAAGACTTTCCTTAATACTTCAATAATTAATTAAAAAAATATGATTTTAATTTTTAATAAATCATCTAATAAATATTAATTAATTAAATTAATTTATCAATTTAAATAAAAACAATTTGAATCATTGCTTCAACATAGGTCAGAACCCGGGTGGAGCAAGACTTCGCTTTAGGAGCTCAATTTCAGTTCTCCCTCTCCCCAAATTACCCCTCCAAATTATGAAATAATTAATTAATTATATATTTATGGTAATTACGGTATTATTTTAGCCTGGTAAAAGACTTTATTACCCCTAGACCCTCAAAACTTTAGATTTCCTCCTTTTAAGTTTGGTATAGACTCCTTTGCTTATATCTTCATTTTTGAGAGCCCTATATGGTTGGTTCCAACCTTTCCAAGCTCAACTAACTCCCAAAGTTAGTTGTCTTGGCCGTAGTAAGGGTTCTGAGGTCTAGTTCTACCCGTATCAATCCGTGTGAACCTTGATCTAATCGCAAGCATTCTTGACACATTAAGCATTTCTTAACTTATTCATTTTTAGGGTTTTTACATTATCCCCCCTTAGAAACATTCGTCCCCGAATGACACTACCACTACATATCGTAATGCCAGTCATATCATAACATAATCACTATGCACAGTCCAGTAATAACAACAAAATACGGAGAGATAAGGAAACATATACTTAAGATTAGGAAGTCTAAGCTCAAGAGCTGAAAAGATGAGGGTAGCGGGATCTCATGTCAGCCTCAGCCTCCCACTTAGCACCCTTAACAAGATGATTTCTTCATAATACCTTCACTGTGGAAATCTGCTTGTTCCTCAACCGCTTGACCTGTCTGTCTGAGATCTCAATAGGTACCTCCTAATAAGACATGTCTTCATCAAGCCCCAAACCCAACAGGTAGAATCGATACTGGATCACCTAGTAACTTCTTCAACATAGAGAATGAAATACTTGATGAACAAAAGCAAACTACGCAGGCAATGCCAACTCATAGTCCTCCTCACCCACACGATGTAGGATCTCATATGTCCAAACATACCTCGAATTCAGCTTCCTTTTTCTACCAAATCTTATCACCCCTTTCGCATGTGATATATTAAACTAAACCTGGTCACCAACATCAAAATCTAAGGGTCGCTTTCTATTGTCCGCATATGACTTCTGTCGGCTCTAATCAGTACCAACCTGTCCCTAATCATTCTGACCTTCTCTAAGGCCTCATGAATGATATCTAGACCCAAAATGGAATACTCTCTAACCTTGAACCACCCAACTTGAGATCTTCACCTCCTACCATACATTACGTCAAACGGTACCATCCCAATGCTAGAGTGATAGCTATTATTATACGAGAAATCTATCAAAGGAAAATGGTCATCCCAACTACCCCTTAAGTCAATCACACATGCTCTCAACATGTTCTCCAATGTTCGAATGATGCGCTCTGCCTGCCAATCAGTCTGAGGATTAAAGGCAGTAAGTACTAAGATTTACCTGCGTGGACAAGCTTTTCTTGAAAGATCTCCAGAAATGTGAAGTAAATTTATCTCCTCTATCTAAAATGATAGATAGAGGAATCCCATGCCATCTCACAATCTAATCTATATAGAATCTTGCATAGTCCTCAGCTTTGTAAGTAGACTTCACTTGGATAAAGTTGGCGGACTTAGTTAATCTGTCAATAATAACCCATATGGAGTCATCCTGTCTCCTAG
Organism: Solanum lycopersicum; assembly: GCF_036512215.1. Taxonomy (NCBI): domain Eukaryota; kingdom Viridiplantae; phylum Streptophyta; class Magnoliopsida; order Solanales; family Solanaceae; genus Solanum; species Solanum lycopersicum. Next base: position 39,889,724 of record NC_090803.1, read on the forward strand.
TCCTCGGAAGACCAACCACGAAGTCCATAGTAATGGCCTCCCACTTCGAAGTCGGAACCTCTATAATCTGAGTCAAACCGCTTGTCTAAAGATGCTCTGCCTTAACGTGCTAACAATTAGGATCATCTGGCCACATATTCTGCAATGTCCTTCTTTATGCCATCCCAACAATAAATCTGCTTAAGATCATAATACATCTTGGTGGACCATGGATGTATGGAATATCTGAACCATGGGCCTCTGCAACAATCCTAGTCCGTAAATCATCTGGTACACACAATCTGTCTTGATACCTATGTATTTCATCACCCCCCAAAGGGAAATACTCATTTATATTTATGAACACTGAGTCCTTCAACTCCATCAAAACAGGATCGAGATGCTGACCCTGCTTGACTTCAACTACCAAGGATGATTGAGTACTAGGAAGATTTGAAACACCCCCACTAGTAGAGTCAACCAATCGCACACCTAGTCTTGCCAGTATGTGTACATCTTTCACTAACTCCTTCTTTTCATCCTCAATGTGGGTTGTACTTCCCATGCTCATCTTGCTCAAAGCATCGCCTACAATATTAGTCTTACCTGGATAGTAGTGAACATTGATGTTATAATCCTTCAACTACTCCAACCATCTCTGCGGACATGGATTCAACTCCCTCTGTGTGAACACGTACTAGAGACTCTTGTTGTCTGTCAACACATACACATGCACTCCATACAAGTAGTGACTCTACAGCTTTAGTGCAAACACCACAATTGCTAACTCTAGGTCATGAGTGGGATAATTCTTCTCAATAACCTTGAGTTGTCTTGATGCATAGGCTTTCACCTTACCATCCAGCATAAGAACACAACCCAAACCAACCATAAATGTATCATAATAAACAGTGTAATTCTCACCACACTAAGGCAAAGTAAGCACCGTGGCTGAAGTGAGTCTGTCCTTGAGCTCCTGGAAACTCTTCTCACAAGCCTCTGTCCATTCAAACTTGGCATTCTTCTTAGTCAGAGTTGTCAGTGGGGCAGCAATGGAAGATAAGCCCTTTATGAACCTGCGGTAGTAACCAGCCAATCCTAAGAAGCTACATATATCTATGGGAGTAAGAGATTTTGTCCAGTTCTTAATAGCATCAGTCTTCTTGGGGTCCACCAATAACCCTTGATCGACACAACATAACCTAGGAAGGTCACTGATCTAAGCAAAAATTTAAACTTGCTAAATTTGGTGTACAACTTATGTTTGTCTAAGTACCTGCATGATTAGTCTCAAATTTTGTTAATGCTCTTCCTTAGTCTTAGAGTAGATGAGAATGTCATCAATGAATACTATTACAAAAGAGTCGATGTATTCATGGAAGACCTTGTTCATGAGATCCATAAACGTATCAGGTGAATTTGTGAGATAAAATGACATAACCAAGAACTCATAATGACCATAATGGGTACGAAATGTTGTATTTAGGATATCTCCATCCCTAACCCTAAGTTGATGATACCTTGAGCAAAGATAAATCTTAGAGAAAAAATTAGACCCTTTGAGATGATTGAACAAATCATCTATTCTGGGAAGTGGATACTTATTCTTAATTGTGACTTTGTTGAGCTTCCTTCTTTACAAACAACAATGGAGCTCCCCATGGGGATATGATCGGCTGGATGAAACCCTTATCAGTGAGATCTTTTAACTGCAGCTTCAACTCTTTGAGTCCTGCTGGATCCATTATATAAGGAGGAATTGAAATTGATTTAGTATCGGGTTCTAAGTCCATACCGAAGTCAATCTCTCGAGGGGGAGGGACTCCTTGCAAATCATTAGGAAATACATGTAGGAACTCATACACTACAGGTACTGAGTCTATGGAAGGAATGTCATGATTTAAATCATTAACACTCACAAGATGACACAAAAACCTCTTGGACACCATTTTATTGGCCTTAAGGTTAGAAATCAAGAGGTTAGGAGGAATCGAGTTGTACCCCTTCCAGACTAGATCTTCTTCATTAGGGAAACAAAATCTCACCACTCTACTACGACTGTCAAGGCAAGCATAACAACTATGAAGCCAGTCCATGCCAAGAATAACATCAAAATCATGCATGGGTAACTCAACGAAGTTTGCACACATATTCTTACTACTTACAACCATTGGTTAGTCCTTGTATACTCTATCAGTTCTTACATTTTCTCCTAAAGATGTACTAACCACTATAGGATCATGCAGAACTTCAAGAAATATCTCAAAAGTGAGAGCAATCAAAGGAGTTACAAATGAAAGCATAGACCCTGGATCAAGTAAAGCATAAATAGAAGTTGAGAATATTTCCAGCATACCTGTGACCACATCAGCGGACTTCTACTGCTCCTCCCTGCCCTTCAGGGCATAGAACTTCTTCCTCCAACGAGGCTCGGCTGCTGCTGCACCCTGTGGATTAGGCCTAGGTTGAGCATTAACTCCAGCCTGACCTCTGTTCTGTGGGCAATCTCTAACCACGTGCCCACTCTTACCGTAATCGAAGCACGCATCAGTGCCTTGTCTGCACTCTTCACTGTGAGATCGGACACACTTAGTATAGTTCTATTAGGATGCTCCGTCTGGCCTCCATTTCCTTTCTTAGGCTCAAGTTTGCCTTCTCTAGGTGTAGTGCTCATCTGAGGATTAGAGTTCCCAGACCCTGTTGTCCCTTCTTGAACCTCTACTGCTCACGGACGCCAATGTTTTTTCTGTGGCCTCCATGGTTAGGATCTTTCTTATCTTGTGGCCTAGGCCTCCTTGCATCACGAATACCCCTCTTTCTGTGGTTATCCTTCACTTGCTGGACATATACCATCAACCTTGAAAGGTTCATATTATCATGGAGCATCGCAGACCGACACTCCTCATCCTGGTCTCCATTGATTCCTGTGAGGAACCTGCTTATTTCATCCCTGTTGCTTAAACCAGGGAAGTAGCATACCTGGATAATTCAACAAACCTCAGTACTCTCCTCATTCTTGTTTTTAAATACTAAGGAAGATAACATACTTTGATACCTTAACAAACTTTAGGGAAAACTCTTTGACTGTCATGGATCCTTGTTTAAGGTTGATTAACTCCTTAACCTTGGCTTCTCTAATCTGTCTGGGAAAGAATCTCTCAAGAGAGCTTGTGTTAAACAGCTCCCAAGTGACTAGAACTCCACCCAAAACTTAGATATCTTTCTACATTTTGCACCAAGTCTGTGTAGCATCCTTGAGCTGATAGGAAGCCAACTCAGCTTTCTCTGTTTTTGTGGACCCCAAATCCACCAAAATTTTATGCACCTCGTCCACAAACTTATGACGATCTTCTGATGTCTTATACTCTGTGAAAATAGGAGGGTTCATCCTCGTAAAGTCACGCAGCCTGTCCTCCATACAACGAACCAGTGGGTTCTCCCTATAAACATTCTGTCGGTTGACCTAGGCAGTCACAGCCTGGGCCTGCATAGTAATGTCCTGTGCCATCTGGGCCAACGATGACCTCACCTCAGCGTCATTCAACCTAGTTGGGTTAGGCATAGACACCCTTCAGTGGAGCCTGGGGTGGATCCTGATTAACCCCAATACCTGCTCCTCCCCTCCTCTGACCCTTAGCTCTCCTAGTGTTCATTCTTTGAAAACCGACAAAGATTGATGTTAGACATGCTCATAACAACAAGAACTCAGACATTAGGAAAAGCAAGATAAGATCAGAAGAAGGGAAATTTTCCTATGCATTATGCAGTCTCTAATCAAGGATAGTGGTACATTTCACTACCACGACTTAGAAACTACTCAATGTGGTTGATGTGAACTTATTGTTCTCGATATTTAACTTAGTGCTCTGATACCAACTTTTTCACGACTAAAATCTAGACCCCAGACGACACCGGCGTCGTTGACCTCTCAGAGGTCGCAGACAAGCCTATTTACATCATTCTTACTTTACATACGTTACTTCATCCTCGTAAAGTCACGCAGCCTGTCCTCCATACAACGAACCAGTGGGTTCTCCCTATAAACATTCTGTCGGTTGACCTAGGCAGTCACAGCCTGGGCCTACATAGTAATGTCCTGTGCCATCTGGGCCAACGATGACCTCACCTCAGCATCATTCAACCTAGTTGGGTTAGGCATAGACACCCTTCAGCTGGAGCCTGGGGTGGATCCTGATTAACCCCAATACCTGCTCCTCCCCTCCTCTGACCCTTAGCTCTCCTAGTGTTCATTCTTTGAAAACCGACAAAGATTGATGTTAGACATGCTCATAACAACAAGAACTCAGACATTAGGAAAAGCAAGATAAGATCAGAAGAAGGGAAATTTTCCTATGCATTATGCAGTCTCTAATCAAGGATAGTGGTACATTTCACTACCACGACTTAGAAACTACTCAATGTGGTTGATGTGAACTTATTGTTCTCGATATTTTAACTTAGTGCTCTGATACCAACTTTTTCACGACTAAAATCTAGACCCCAGACGACACCGGCGTCGTTGACCTCTCAGAGGTCGCAGACAAGCCTATTTACATCATTCTTACTTTGCATACGTTACTTTTAGTGGAAAATTTTAAACTATTTATTTCTTAACATACTTATACAAACATTCTCATTAATACATAATTTTTCACCATCAACCACCTAAAATTAAGAGAATTCAACTGAAAGAAATAGTTCAATTCTTATTAAGTGTATAATTGCAAAAATCGCACCAATACAAAGTCAGAATAAAAAATAAGAAAGAAACGCTACTGGAACATGCTCCACTAGCTCAACTCTAAAACTAAGATAGAATATTAAACAGCAGCATCCTTGAAAGCATGAAGACCTACCAACTCTGGATGAATGCTGTATGTCCGGATGACTGCAGCGATGATCCTGTAGCGCTATCGTCTACTTGTGCCTACACCTAAAATAGTAGGTTTTTATAGGGTTAGTACACGCTTGTACTAAGTATGGGTATATGCAATCACACACCAAGGACATGCATGAGAATGAAAAGCTCTTTCCTAACATGATTTTTGGAAGTCAAGTCAGTGGACTTGCCAAATTGAGATTAGGAAAGTTTCCAAATTTGGGTTAGGAGTCAATGAGCTTTCAAAATATGGATTAGGAAAGTCAGTGAGCTTTCCAGATTTTGAATAGGAAAGTTATGCCATGAGAATAACATACATCATCATACTTTCACATTTGCACACAACAATAACATTTACACATAACACATATCATATATCATCCAACACATTTTGCATGTAGCCCATAACTTCTTTAATATTATTCATTTCATATGCCATGAGACATTGGAATCATACACTTAACATAAGGACATCCTAGAAATGAGGGATTAAAAGATGGGACCTAAACTAGGGAGTCTTCATTAGCAAACACAGAGTCTGCTTCCTTCATTCCAACGTACTCCATTTCATTTTATTCATAGGCTAGTGTAGAGACAACTATACCTAGGATGTAGTTTAAGACTTTAATTAGGTTTATTGTGCAATGACGAAGAATGACCTAATGTCATTACTTGAATGTAACTCACCTTTTGATTATCATATCCTAACACCTTTGGTATCATTCATTTCATTATGTAAATCATTTGAGGCTGCCCTCATTCGTTCATTTTGAACTTTAAATTTAATTGACATAGATGATGTGATCATCATGAAATGCACTGTCTATCCCACACCGAAAAGAGGTGGAATCACCGGCCAAAGTTACCCAATAACATGCTAGCGTACATGGGAATCAAACCCTGTCAGATCCCTATATTGGCAGTATAGGTTTGAAGACTACGATATATAAGGAGACCCATAATGGCATGTCGGACAGCCTCAGCTCATTAGAGTTACGTAAAACTCCGCCCTTCCTGAAAGAAGGAATCATCGCTCATACCTAGTCTATCGGTGCTCAATATAAAGTTCCATTTCATTCATCTCATACGTCACGAAAGTTGGCTTCTAGTATAGGAACATCATAGCTCATTAGATGAATTCTCATATAATCATTTGTATTAAGTGTGTTAAGCTCAATACCTTCATTAGAGTATTCATAGAGACTGGTCTCTTCATTAACTTACACTCTCATAGGTGAGTACACGTCGGTAACATTTACTTAGGCTTATTTGAGATTTTTCTCATATTTTATTAGCCACATATCATATTCTCACCACAATCATTAAAATTAGCACATTTCTCTACATACTTACTCACCACATTACATGAATGTTCATTTCATCGCATGCCAATGCACTAGGATACTTATGAGTTTCACGCTCTTTCTTGATCCTTCTAGTGTTTCATAATTTCATTACGTAATAATTAGTTCATCGTATGTCAATGTACTTGGCTATTCAGGGTGTTTTACACTCGTACTTAACCCTTCTAGGGTTACATCATTTCATTACATACATCTTAGGTTCACTTCTTTTAAAATTATGCTAGAATTATGAGTCTATACACGCAAGTCATTAGGCTTCATTCATTGTTCATTAAGAGATTCATATATTCCTAAGATTATGTAGTATAATACTTATGTATCTTTTATATATGCCAAGAGCTTCATTTCGATCTAAGTAAGTGGCATTATTCTTGGAATTTTTTTTCACATATGACTGATATATCAATATGGAAGTTTGGGCAAGAAAACCCAAGTTTGAATCACTTAAATAGCATTTACATTTTCCATTGATTTTATTTTTAATCACCATGACATTGGGACTCTAGATTGAACCCCAACATTAACATTGTATCTTTAATTTTCTACTTGGTTTTCCTCTTAATTTGGCCGAAGGGTTGTGTGTTCGAACCCACACAACCCCTTTTAATTTTTCATTAAGATCTTATTGCCCCTTTTCGCCCAAACTAACAGGTTGTGGGATCAAACCCCCACAATTTGTTTCATTAAATTCTTTTTTTGTTGGGCATTGGGAGGTTGTGGTATCGAATCCCCACACCCTCGTTATTTAATTTTTTGATTAAAACTCCCTAGGCTAGGCGTTTGACAGTGAGGTTGTGGGATCAGCCTTCACAGCCTCACCTCATTTTTTTATTTACTTCACCTTCTCCTTTCCAGCCTTGAGGTCGTGGGTTCGATTCCCACGCCTCACATTTTTCTTTCTTTATTTTCTTTTCTTTAACTCGCTGCCTGGTGGTCGTGGGTTCGATTCCCATGCCTCCCATTTATTTACTTAAATTATTTGTTCTCTCCTTATTCAACCAGTAGCCGAATTCGAATCCCCCCAACCCCATTTTCATTTCTTTTTCGCGAATCACAGTAGCCAGACATGTTCGATTCCCCTTAAACCCATTTACCCCCTTTACATTTTATCATCCTTCACATGTGAGGTTTTCGGTTCAATCCCATGTGACCTCACCTATTTTATTTTCATTTTAAAAACCCAGATTGTTAGCCTTATTTTTGACCCAAACTAGAGTACACCAAGCTGCAAATTTAATCCCAACTTTAGGTTCCTTTTATAAACATGTTATTGTTAGTTTCCTTGGGACATTTCACAAAACATGTAGTGTATTGTTAGATGTAGTTTAGTAGTTACATTAGTCAAGCATTTTCACTCAAAATCAATAACCTCACACCCCATATGAACATCAAGTTGTGTACAACTTTAGCACACAAAATACAAGGATTAACATACAATTACACATCTCCAAAAGTGACTAACTTCACTGCCACACATTGCACACACACATCACATTTTCACATGATTTCGAACTATATAATCAATATTCACAAAATTTCAAACATGCATACTGAAACATAAACATCACGAAAACACATTTCATCCCTACTTCTTACCAGCAAACATACCCAACCTATGATTTAATGGGAGCTACTGACAGGGACATGCAGCGGCGAACAACCCTAGTTTTCGGAATAAATATCTTCAATCTTAAGGGGTATCTTGGAAAATGGACCAAGAGAGAAGAAACCTATACCTTAGTTGATGTTCAAACATTGAACTTGATTCCCAAAACCTTCTCCAAAATCAGTCTGAGCTTACTCAACGTCCACACCACTCGATAGACAACTTCTCTTTGCCTTAACGTTTTTGGTTACTCTGTTTTTCTTGAAATTTCATGTGAGTTCTTCAAGTGTGAAGAACTCTTAATATAATTTCGGTTATTGTAGTTGTTTAGGAAGAGAGAAACGTGAAAGAGATTATGAAACGTGAGAGAGAGAGATCGTGAGAGAGTGAAACGTGTGAAGTTGTTTAGGCTTGGATAATTACTTAGTCAATTTAGGACTCTCCTTCATACTTGAATAATTATTTTTAAAAAATCTTATTTTCATTTTTATTAAATAGCCTTATAAATATTAATTAATTAAATTAATTTATCAGTTTAAATAAAAACAATTTAAATAATTGCTTCCACCTAGGTTCGAAACCGGGTGGAGCAAGAGTTCACTTCAATGACTAGAACCAAAAATGTTGAGGAAAAGAATGAAATTGGGCTACACTACTTGTACTAACTGTGATACCTTATGCATACATACTTTGAAATCATGCTAAGAAAAGGAATTTTTCACTAAGTATGCATTTTTAATTAAAAACCTTTATGCACCTTAAACAGGACTATACCAACCAATAAACCATGTTCATTAAGTCATAGGCATGTACATCACAAGAACAACATCATCAAGTCTAGTCAATTCAAAATGAATACATATAATTGAATACATAGTCAAGTAAATCTATCATCAAGTCATAATAGATACAAGCATGACTAAGAGTACATTTCAACATAATTAAAGCAAGACGCTTACCCATGAAACTCTATCAAGTCGATGAGTGCAATGACTAAGCAAAGCCCCATAACCTTACTAAATCAAGTAACCCAAGAAGAATCATGACTAACGCCCTAATTCACATACCATTGCATTTAAGAGTTCATATCCTCATACTTTAACAATGTAGACCAACACATATTCATAAGTGACACCAATCAACATATGCTATCACCAATATACAAGTTCATCATATACATATAGTGTACCATTAAAAGAATATACATACATAGTAATAACCCCCTAAGGGTCCCTTCAAGGCAAACTAGTGCAAGGCATAGGTAGAGTCACATACCCCTACCTAAGCTAAGTTAACCTCTCAAGTCACTCTAGTTGGTTTGTACTTCTTTACTTCGTTTTAGTTTAGGGAACACTTTCTTTAACCGACATAGACCACATGACTACGTGTGGAATCTGGTGTTGTAAAAAATTACACCGAAGAAATGTGATCTACCGGCCTAAGTAAAACCAAACATAAATGTAGCTTTTTAGGTAGATCAACTAGCTAGTCTTCCTAATGGGGAAACATAGTTCAAGTACTAAGAGATAGGTATAATCCCTCTACATACCACTTGGCAATTGAGTCCCCCTCTCATGGGAATCCATTGTATGAGTATACCTCATTGGGGAATCAACGCCACATATGGAAATATAGGGTGAATCTTCCTCTAAGGAAAGCCATCACCTCCCATTGTCAAGTTCACTCGGTGCTAAGGTAAGTCCCTTTTGAATGTCTTTATTAATCATCATAGCTTATTGTAGGTCATAGGGTATATCCCTTGTATATTCATCATCATCATATCTCTATAAGAATTGCATGAGTATTGTCCTTTCATTACAATTCATATAGGTGAGGTAAGCACAATAACACTTTCATATAATGATAAGGCACATTGGTAAATCATTCATCATCCTAATAATAATTACATATTAAGAGAACACCTCACAAATTATAGTCAAGACATTTCAATTCAACACCATACCACCCTATCAATCCTAATACAAGGCTACTCCAATACAATATCATGACTTAATCACAATTAACCATTATTTGAAGTAAATGATAAGGATCACAAGACTTACCAAGGCTCCTTCATATTCCATCATCAAGGTCTTACAATCAACCCTAAACTCAACCCTTTCAATGATCAACATGGTAAAAAAGCTAAAAGTATCACTACATCAGAATTCAATACTAGTTCATAGGTTAAGACAAGATACTTGGATCAATTAACAACATACTTCATAACCTAGATTAATTTCTCAAGAACTAGAACTATATGACCACCAATCACCCTAATTCATTCATGATTAGTAAAACAACATCTTCTAGTAGTAAGTTAACAAATAACCAAGTCAATTCAATCAACATTACATAATTTATGTCAAGATCATCAGTTAGGTTTAAGTGGTAAGGGCCATTTTCTACAAACAAGACCAATCCATCAAGATATATCATAGTTAAGTTAGGATACATGTTAATATATTCATACATCAAAAATAAATCATAAACAAATCAATTCATAACATAGTTTTCGAGATTGGATGAAACCCACTTGAAAACTCAACTTTTGAAATCAATTTGATGGAACCCTTTGAGGAAAGAGGTCTCAAAGAAAGATATCTCATACCTTGCTACTTGATTAATATTGATGGTTAAACTTGACTCTTTTTTGCCCAGATATTTCTTTCCTTGCTACTTGATGAATATTGATGGTGAAACTTGACTCGTTTGAACCATTAAACACTCCCCTAGCTTGGTCTTCAATGGAGTTCTTCACTAGAGAGAGAAAGAAGAGAGAAGGAAGAGAGTTTTGTTGTGTGAGTTAGGAGAGCTTAGATTAGTCTAGTGGGGTTGGGGTCTTTATATGGGGTGTTAATTAACTTAATTAAGATTCCCTTAACCCCCCAACTAACGACAAAAACTCTTAATTAATTAATTGGTACTAATTAAATACGTGCAGTGAAAACAGGCCTTACAAATGACACACGATCGACGGATCGTGGGTCAATCGACAGCCAGCCCTCCCCCTTCTGTGATGCACATCCATTGTTTGATTAAGAGACTATGAAAAGAGGCCCTTCTAGTATCTTTCCATGTGTTAGTCAGTGGATGGAATCGACGCCCCGTCGATCCACACACGTTCCGTCGTATCCATTTGTGGGTGCATACTGCCAAGGCAATCTTTGACCACAAAATGCAAGGGTCCTCCTAAAGGACCCTTGGTTGATCCTTGGGGAGTCGTACCTGAATTTTTCGACCATGAATCAAATTAAACATATGTTGGACAGCCTTCCACCAATTTTCATCATTTTCCAACTTCTAAAATGTAGTCAAATAGGCTAAGGAACGCTAGCACCTCATTGAACTAGTTCGCAAACGTAATGGACGTTCTTGGAAATTTTGGTTTCTAAACTTCCTAAATGACATATATTCATTAGAATAGACCTTAAAATATTGTATACACCTTATTAAACTTATGTTAGGCTCTAGTTTACGTCTGAGATTTTTGAAGTATGTCATTATCCCCTCCCCCCCCCCTTAGGAATATTCGTCCCTTAATGACATTAAAAATCTTTTGAAGGAAGTAATAGACTCAAGAATAGAAGCCCAATAAATAACAATACATAATAACATGATTTAGAACATCAATCATATCACTTACTTAAGGTAATTCAAATCAGTTACCACACATAAGGATCAATATCGCATTATCAGGAATATCCTTCTCACAACAGCAAGAGCTCAACATAGCATTTATGAGTCTATTATGCCAAAGCTCAACTTACTGACATGCTACATGTCATTTCATAAAGACTCACCATATCAAAATGCACAACATAAATCAAACAAGCAAAATTGCAAATTATTAGTACACTTCAGTGTAATCACTATAACTACATCGAAAAATGCTCATGTTGCAAAATATCACTAAATATCAAAGCAACTTCAATTTTAGTCATTATTTTCATTGTTAATAGAAATAACTAACCTTAGCAAATAGATTAGGGTAGCGGGACTTCACGTCAGCCTCGGTCTCCCATGTTGCACACTTAACTAGGTGATTCTTCCGTAACACCTTTACGGAAGACACCTCTTAATTCCTTAATCTCTTTACTTGCCTATCAAGGATTTGAAACGAAACTTCCTCATAAAAGAGGTTATCCTTCATGCAAATACCCTCAATAGGAAGAATAGACTCGGGATTACCGATACACAACCACCCATATAGAGTCATATTGCCTTTGACTCCAAGGCAAAACTACTACAAAATCCATATTTATGTCTTCCCACTGCCAAGTAGGGACTTGGATTTTTTGTGGTAAGATAACCGACTTTTGATGTTCGGCTTTCACTGGTTGGAAATTTGGACACTTATAAACAAATTACACTATGTCCTTTTTCAAACCGTCCCACCAAAATACTTCCCTAAGGTCATGGTACATTTTTGTCAAACCTGAATGAATTGAGTAATAGGACCCATGGGCTTCTTCAAGGATCCGGTTCCTCAAACAATCTACATTCGGAAACACAATCTTCTTTGATACCTCAAGACACCATCCCTCCCTAAGGAGAATGATTCATTAAGCTTACCAAGAACCTATTCCCTCAAATCCATCAATGGTTTATCAAGGTGTTGTTTGGACTTCACCTCAAACACCAATGATGACCCGAAGTTATGATGAACCATAAAATACCATTCGGATAATCTTCCAACCTCACACATGATCTAGCCAGCCTATGAACATCTCTTACTATGTTTTTCTTGGCTTCCTCTATGTGAGACACATTAACCATCGGCATACGACTTAGAGCATCCGTAACCACATTGGCGTTGCTGGGGTGAAAGAGAACATTTATGTCATAATATTTTTAACAATTCCAACCACCTTCTTTGTCAGAGATTCAACTTCTTTTGAGTAAACACATATTGGAGACTCTTGTGAACGGTATACACAGAAACATGGATACCATACAAGTAATCTCTCCATATTTTCAAGGCAAATATCACGACCGCTAACTCAAGATCATGAGTTCGATAGTTTCTCTGATGCACCTTAAGTTGTTTAGATGCATAGGCTACCACCTTTCCATGTTGCATAAGAATACACCCTAAACCCATTGGGGATGCATGACAATACACAATGAAACCCTTTGTACGCTCCGGTAAGGTCACCACCGGAGGGGAAGTAAGATATCTTTCAAGATTTTGAAGCTACTCTCCATGCCTACGACCACTCAATTTTTTGAATCTTTTGGGTCAAAGTAGTCAAGGGAGATTCAACGGATGCAAAACCATCCACAAACCTCTGATAATAACCCGCTAGACCAAGAAACTCCTAATGTCGGTTGGAGTGAATGGTCTAGGACAATTTTTCACTGCCTCGGTTTTCCTTGGATCAACCTCAACTCCCTAAACCAAAACTCACACTTGCTATTATTGGCAAATAATTTATTCTCCTTAAGCACTTGTAACAGCACCCTCAAATGGTTCATATGATCACCCTCATTTTTCGAATATACAAAGATGTCATCAATAAAGACAATGACTAATGAATCTAGGTAACTTCAAAACACCCTATTCATGAGATCCATGAACGCCGCCAGGGCATTTATGAGACAAAATGACATTACTAAGAACTCATAGTGACCACATCTAGTCCAAAATGCTACTTTTGGTATATCCTCACCCTCACCCTCACCCTAAGTTGGTGATACCCGACCCCAAGTCAATCTTAGAAAAGTATCTTGCCCCTTGGAGATAATCAAGCAAGTCGTAAATCTGAGGGAGAGGGTACTTGTTCTTAATTGTGACTTTATTGAGTTGGTGATAATCAATACCCATCCTGAGGGAACCATCCATCTTCTTCATAAACAAAACCGGAGCATCCCATGGAGAAATACTAGGTCTAATGAAGCCTTTGTCTAGTAAATCCTTGAGTTGAGCCTTCCACTCATCAATTCGGCTGGATCTATCCGATAAGGAGGAATTGAAATGGGAGTTTTATCCATTAACAAATCGATACAAAAATTAATTTCCCCCTCGAGAGGAATACCGAGAAGATCATTAGGAAAGACCTCCACAAATTCCCTCACTACAGGGACAGACTTAATGGGGGGAATTTCGAAGTCTAAATGCTGGACTCTTACTATATGGTATAAACACCCTTTAGAGATCATTTTTCATGCTTTCAAACGAGATATGATACAAACTCTACAAATGAATTTCCTCCCTTCCACTATAAAATGGGCTCATTTGGAAAGTTAACTTCACCACCTTTGTTCTACAATCTATAGAGGCAATGCAAGCATGAAACCAATCCACACCCAAATTGACATCAAAATCGAGCATATCAAGTTTTACTTGTTCAACATAAGAATCTCTATTGGTCAACATTATTGGACAATTTATATACACTCGTTTTGCAACAACTGACTCACCTACCGAGGTAGACACTATAAAAGGTTCATGCAATATATCGGGAAAAATGTCAAACTTTTAGCTACTAGAGGAGTAACAATTGATAAAGTAGCATCGGGATCAAGTAAAGCATATACATAAATAGACAAGACTTTCAACATACCGGTCGCATCGTCGCGCAAAGTCTCTTGCTCTCCCGTAGAGAGGAGAGCATAGAAGTCATTCTTCTTCAAAGCCTCATTTGAACTGCTTGCTTGAGCTTGAAAACTACCCTTGTCTTGACCGTTCATATTAGGTCAATATCTAACCTTGTGGCCACTCTTGGCACAACCAAAGAAAATTCCTGTTCAAACTAAGCATTCTCTTACATGACCTTTCCCACAGTTGGTACAAGTAGGGTTTTTGTTTGATGAACTAGTTCCCTTCAGTTTTTAGGCTTAGGGTTAGACACTCTATCATCACGAGCCTTAGGGAACCTGAAAGAACTTTATAGTACACCCTCTTCTTAAACCTAGGCTTGTCTTGGATCTCAAACCTTCCTTTAAAGAACAACCATCAAAAGATCTTGGCCTCTTTGAATCTCTACTCTTCCTCTTAGCCTTTGCCTCCTCCATTTGTTGACCATGAACCTTGAGACGGGAAATGTTCATATTGTCATGTATCATGTCTAAATGATACTCCTCTGGCAAATCATCCAACACCGCATCACAAACGACTCATTTCATCCCTAGGATCAGAAACCAAAGAAGGAGCATATTTTGACAATTTAGTGATTTCAAGGAGTATTCAAGCACACTCATACCTCCTTGATGAAGGTTGATGAACTCCACCACGTTAGCTTCCCTCTTATTTCTAGAAGAGAACCAATCAAGAAAAGCCTTCTTGAACAATTCCCAAGTCAAGGGTCCACCTTTTAATGGACAATTGTCCCTTCCATTGGACATAACAAGTTAGGGCCACATCTATGAGATGGTAAGTGGCTAACTCGACCTTCTCACTAGTAGACAACAACCATAGCGTAAAAGATTTTGTAGATTTCATCGATGAACTCATGGGGGTCTTCTTCAACCTTGTACCCATAGAAAGAACAGGATTCATCCTAGTGAAATTCATTCGACGGTAGGCCATGGTAGCAATTTATTGGTGTGCTCGGGGTACAACCTCCCGATTATCTTGGACTGTTATGGCTTGGGATTGAGTAGTGGAATCTTGTGCTTGGGTAATAATGTCTTGGGCCATTTGGAAAAGATCAGCCCTTATGTCCTCAACCGTAATAGGAGGAGGATTGATCGGAGCTTGGTCATCATTCATATCTTCCTCAAAAGGAAGAACTAAATCATCACGGGGAGGAACTCCCGCATTGGCAATCTCTTTTTCAAGCCTCGTGTTGGATTCCTTCGATTTTTCATTACCTATAATCACAATAAAAGGATTAGATGCAATAGCACATAGAGCTGACACTCTATATGCAAACATCAGTATATGATTTCTGAAGATTCTACATCGTTTTTATCCTCTCCAAAATTCTCTTCACCTTCTCTATGACTTATTGAACCAAATATTTTCCTTGCAGCTCATCTTCACCAACCTCAAACCACCTAATAGAATATCTGCACCTCGGCTCATATAGAGCCTCATACAGAGCCATCTGAATGTTGGAATGGTAACTATTATTTCATGCAAACTCAATAAGAGGCGAGTTGTCATCCCAATTACCTTTGAATACTAAACACAAGCTCTCAACATGCCCTCTAAGGTTTTACTTGTGTGTTCTGCTTGACCAGTAATGAAATCCATATTAATCATCTCCACTTCCATTCTGTAAGGGGTATATTGTGACCTACACCATGTGGCCTTTTGATTCTCATCCTTGAGTTGCTAGAAATTTTGGCACTTAGGAAAAACCAAGGCAATGCATCACTTTATGCCACTCTGTTGATACACTTCTCCCAAGTCATAGTACATCTTGGTGGTATCATGATGAATCAAATATCGAAAACTATAGGCTTCTTCCATAATTCATTATAGGAGTTCATCCATACTTAGATACCACAGCTTACCTTAATACCTTACCACATCATATCCCCCTTGTGAAAAGACCATCATTTTGTAGTTGTGCATATTTACCTTCAACTAAAGTAAATTAGGATCCTTGTCCTGCTTCTCCTTCATTTTTAACTATAATAAGAATTCAACCCATAATCATGACCACTTCGCTATAACTGGAATATAACAAATAGATACCAAAATGTGCACGTATGTGAACTTCCTTAGCCAATTGTTTCTACCTTCCTTGACATAAAAAGTTGTAACATCTAGTTATCCTAAATAAATAGGATTAAATTAAGAAACAAAGAATAGTTATTTTTGGAAAGAAAACAAAAAATCTAGAAATTTTTCTATGTTTTAAATGTGAGTTTTGGTAATTTTCAAGCCTTCACCAAAAATCAAAGCAACTTCAATTTTGGTCATTATTTTCATTATAAGTAAGATTTAACAACCATAGTTATCAAATAGATAAGGGTAACGGAACTTCATGTCGGCCTCGGCCTCCCATGTTGCACCCTCAACTAGGTGATTCTTCCATAACCCCTTTACGGAAGCCATCTCTTTATTCCTCAACTTCTTGAGTTGCCTATCAAGAAGTTGAACCAGAACTTTCTCATAAGAGAGGTTATCCTTCACCACAAGACCCTCAATAGGAAGAATAGACTCGGTATCACCAACACAATTTTTAAGCATGGAAACATGGAAAATCGGATGAGCAGAATCTAATTCATTAGGAAATTTAAATTCATATGAAAAATTATCAACTCTTTGAATGATTTAATATGGAGCCACATAATGAGGACTCAACTTCCTTTTTCATGCCAAATCTAACCACCCTTTCATACGTGAAATTTTCAAATGCACCTTATCACCTTCTTCAAATTGCAGATACTTTCTCCTACGATCGGCATAAGACTTTTGCCAACTATTGGTTGTTTGAAACCGGTTACTTATGATATGAAGTTTCTTCAAAGTCTTACAAATAAAATCGGGATAATGAAGCGAAGTCTCTCTCACTTCAAACTACCCAATAGGAGACCTACACCTCGTACCATACAAGGCCTCACAGGGAGCCAAGGAAATGGATGAATAAAAACTATTATTATAAAGCAAACTCCACCAAATGCAAATGCTTCCCAATTTCCCTTGAAGTTAGTAATACAATCCCTAAGTGCATCCTCAAGGATTTGAATAGTACGCTCCGCTTGACCATCTATTTTGGGATGAAAAGAGGTACTCAACTTCACCTTAGTACCCAACACTTTTTGTAATGACCTCCAAAACCTAGATGTGAATTGTGCACCCTGATCCGATATGATGGATAATAGAATACCATGGTGACCCACAATCTTATCTATGAAGTTCCTATCATAATCATCCTCCAAATACGTAGAATTGATGGGAATAAAGTGAGTGGGATTGCTCAACCTATCCACAACCACCACTTGGAGAATCTTCCAACCTCACACTGTACCTAGCCAGCTTGTAAACATCCTTCACTAGGTGTTTCTTGGCTTAGAGATTCCGCAACCAGGTTGTCCTAGTCGGGGTGATAGAGGACACTCGTCTAGTGATCTTTCAGCAATGCTAACCACCTTCTTCGTTGGAGATTAAACTCCTTTTTTGTAAACACATAATGGAGACTCTTACGATCGATATAGATATCAACATGGCCACCATAGAAGTAATGACTCCATATTTTCAAAATAAAAACCATGGTCGTAACTCAAGGTCATGAATTGGATAGTTTCTATCATGCACCTTTGGAATTTTCCAAGATTGCCAAGGTTTTGCTAGTGGAATTCGTCGGGGGTGATCTCTATCAAGTTGTGTGAGATATTCTCATGTTGGTTCAGTTAAACAACATACCAACTTGTTTAAATTCAGCTAATTTATCAGGTTGAATGATTAAAAGTGAAGTTCTCAAAGAACATTGTTGAGTTCTTATTTATTGAGTTGTTGCATTCCTAGTGCTTATTTTTAATTCGTGTTTCTGTGTTGTATTTGAGTAAAATCTATTGTTAATGAGGTAACTAATGAAACTAAATATTTAGAGAAAGAACCACGAAATATTAGAGGGTTTAGAGAGAGAAAACAGAGAAGAAAAGTTGAAACTCATGTCTATAAGGACCTAGGGCACCACGCCTCCCATAGCCCCATGGGAAATTCTTTGTCCGTAGAGCTTTGGGGAGGCGCACCAGCCAGAGTACCCGAACTTGGCCTCAGAAGTTTGGGGCCTGGCACCCCATTCCTCTCGTAGTGCCAAAGAGGTAAGTTCACCCAATTCATTCCCCACTCTTTCTTACTAATTCCTAAGTGATGCACCCATGTTTCTTAGTTGATTCCAACAGTCTAAGGTAAATCTGAACATCATGAAATCCTCCATAAACATGAGATAGTGAACTTTGAATCCATAATCCAATTAATGTATAGTTAAGTTCAAATTCAAAGAAATTAAGAGTTAATTCTAGAAGTTAAGTAAGTCAAACCAAAGTCTATTAAAGGTCTGAGAGTCTTTAATAAACATTTAGACTTTTTTTAAGACTCAAGTTTCAAGTTAAGTAAAGAGCAACGAGTTGAAGTTCTTTCTTCAAAGAAATATAAGGGAACTAAGTATTCCCTAAGGGTTGATTTAAGACTCAAGTTTCATGCTAAGTAAAGAGTAAAGATTTTAGTTCATTTCTCAAAACCTATAAGGGAACTATGTATTCCTTTAAGAGTTTATAAAATTTTTCAAAATTATGATAAAGGGAATCTAAGATTTCCAAAATAGTTTGGGGCCAGATAAGGGAATATTTATCCCAAGAGAAGTTTTATAAGGTTAAGTGGTGAAAAAATTGACTTAACCCAAAGAAAAGAAGTTGTTTTAAAAAGCATTAGATGAAATATATTTCGGGAGTAGTATTGAAAACCGATATGGGGATGATAGTGCATATTAACACAAGCCTCCATTAAAACCATGTAGTAATCATGAGTATTAAGGGTCATACTTTATCTATTGTATCCACTAAGTTAAGTAGTTCTATGCAACGAAAAAGTATAGGACAATCCTTGTAGCGTGGGGAAGACATTGTATCACCACTTAGTCTAAAAGTGGAAGTTGTCGATTAAAGAATCTCCCACAAAAATTATATTACTTCATATATATGTAAAGATGAGTTTGTTATTGCATTTTTTGTAAAACAAACTAAGTGTTAAAATTGTTTTAAAAGGTTTTATATATACTTCATGTGCCTTACTGCTTTATATTTAGTCAAGTTATTCATGAGTTGAGTAGAGCCAAGGGAGGTGTTTCTTCATACTCCTTTCAAGATTAAGTTATGTTAGCATTCCAACTCGCGCACTCGTACATTTAGTGTACTAAAATCCAGTTGGCCTTCATCATATCATGAGACAGGCGCAGGTAACTAGGATCAGCATCAATAAGTTCCTCATTGATCCAGTCAAGCACTAGGAGTTAGTGGTGAGCCTCCTTATATTATGGAGGACACATATTTACTAATTTTCCGTCTTTGCTTTTATAGAATGTTTTGGTGTCTTTCCCAACATTCATCCTAGTATTATAGAGTCTTGATAGATAGATAGACAATTACATAGTTTAGTTTTGAGTCCCTCTTTATTTGCATTACATATATTCTATGTTGAGACTTAAGTGTCATTTTGGCCAAGACATTTATTTTAAGTTATGTATGTGATATTTTATCTTGCTTTATATTAAGTTATGTGTTCCGCTGAGTTAAGTAAGTCAGTCAAACAGACTGCTGAAGGACAGCAATGGTCATTGGGTGCCGGCGACGTCCAGGGTGTAGGCTCGGGGAATGACAAAATTCTCCTGTAGCATTTTCTACGATGTACATACTTTCACTAATATTTGAAAAATAAACTTTCTAAGGTCGTAATATTTAAAAAAAACAATCTCTCAATATCAAAATGGATGGTTCATAAGCTATATATATCTAACATTTCTCATTTAAATAATATCAATACACAAGTTTTCTTCTTAACTAACAAGATGCTCATATAACATAGAAGATGAATATACGAACAACAAGATGCACTTCAAATGCATGACATGAACTTACAAAAAGGGATAAATTGTCTGGTAGCCCTTGTACTTATATCAGTTTGTATTGTGAACCCTTCTACTTACCCTTTTGACATTTAAACTCTAAAACTCCATTAGAACGAAACTTTTTGATCCCACCAACCATGTGTGTAATTCACTTTACCTTACATAGATGACATGTCATATCCATGTCATCTATATTACTGTTATAAATCCCGAGGCCTACACCTCTGACGTGGCCAGCACCCAACGACCATTGTTGGCCTTGATCGAACCCTTGTCTTGGCTTACATAACTCAGCGAAAGACTTAATGTAACTCATGTAAAGCTGGAAACATTATATAAGACAAACTTTATACAATAGATTTGTCCAAAATGACACTTAAGTCGCAAAATAATATATATGTGTAAATAACGAGAGACCCAAAACTAACTATCTTACTGTCTATTTGTCTATGAAGCCTCTACTAATACTACGATTAGTTTTCGGACAAACCACATAATATTATATAAAGAAAATATGGAAAGCAATTAAAGAGTCCTCTAGAATTCAAGGGGGTCCCCATAGGCTCTGAATGCTCAAGCTAGATCAACGAGGCACTAGATGTTGATCCTGGTTACCTCCCTCTTTATCACAAGATGATTCAGGACAACTAGCATTAATATATTGAATGTACTAATATGCGAGTTTGAATGCTAAACAGTAAATAGTAAGCTAGAAAGAATTAAGAATGAACTTACCTTGGCTGTACTCAACTAAAGAAGTCATAACTCAATATAAAGTAGTAAAGATGCATCCAATATATATAAAGCTTGTAAAACAGTGTAAACACTTAGTTCATTAAATAAAATGCAATAATAAACTCAATGTTACTTATATATGAAAGTAATATATTTTTTGTGGGATTGTCAAACCGACAACAATCACTGTGAGCCTAAGCGATGGTACAACGTCTTGACTCACATTGCAAGAGGACCACCCTCTACCTTGTCCTCTATATAGAACCTAAACTACTAGGTTGATCCACTAGTCTATTCTAAAAAGCACTAAAGAATCATCTATAAAGTATGATAATTTATCTGTAAATGTCGTCTACAAGGTTTTTAGAGATTTTAGTTGATATTAAATCGCATCCCTATATTGGTGCACAATACTACTCTCAAAATACTTTGCTCATCTGTTTTTAAAACTACTTTTTCTCTGATTTGAGTTCATTGCGAAAACTTAGCTTTAAAAGTTGCTCTTTAAAATCATAGTTCCCCTTTTTAAAACTAGTCAAAAGTTCTGTGGAAGCCTAGCTTCCTTTCTTTCTCAAAATGTAAAAACATTTATACACTTAGGGACTACTTAGTTCCCTTATAGATTTTGAGACTTAGACTCTACTCATTACTCATTGCTCAATTCGTATGTTGAGCCTTAAAACAAAGTAAAAATGTTTGACAGATGTAGGAACTCACTTTGACTTTCTATTTAACTTTAAAACTTGACTCTTACCTTCTTTAACTTTGATCTTTACTTTCCTTAAATAGTATTATGAATTCAAGGACCATGATCTCATATTTATGGATGATTTCATGACATTTATATGTGCTTTAGAATGTTGGAATCAACTTGGAATTATAGATACATCAAATAGGAACCAGTACGAAAAATATGGGTGGTGGAATGAGATGTACAGGTTACCATGTCGCTTAGAGAGGTGCACAACACCAAAACCTTATGGACAGAGACTATTTTGAGAGGCTCTGGGTGGCAAAGAACGCCAAGCTTTGTAAGATAGATTCTTCCCTAAGGGGCTCTGGCAGGTGCGGCGCCCTAGGGCTTGTCATATGGGATTTCTGATTTTTTCTTCAATTTTCAATTTAAAAACTTCTAAGCTTTTAAAGATCTCACCGTAAACACTTAGGATCACTATCAACACCCAATAGTTTAGACTCATGAAATATCCCAGAAACACGAATCAAACAACCAAAGGTATAATACAACTCAACCAACAGGAATTTAATGGTTCTTATTCAAGAACTTTAAAGTACATCATTCAATGTACTCTAATTTTGCTGAATTAAACATATTGTTTTATTGGTGGAAGAACCCAACATAGAAATATCTCACAAACCTTAAAGGGATTACCCCCTAACAAAGTTCAATCAACGATCTTGGTATTCTTGGCAAAATATTAGTATTTTCTACTATATGCTTCTTCTCTTCTCTTTTCCCCCAAGATCGAATTGTATACCATATTTTAAATACTATATTAAGTCTTAATTTTACCCTTAATAAATTCTTAAATCAAGTTATGAAATAGTAGGGTGAAAAGACTACTTTACCCTTACTAAAATCCTAATTAAACACTCCTCGGTCCAAAAGTCCAACTTCCAATAGGCATATCTCCCTCATACAATATATAAAATGCCCAAACTCCGGGGTGTTGGAATTATTTCTTCAAGGGCCCATAAATCATCCTGAGCTAGAAGTTATGACCATTTTAAAATAACCAAAAACTCACTTATGTACTTATGAAATTTTCAAGATTTTTCCTATTCTTTCTAAAAATAACTATTCTTAATTTGTTTGTTTAGTGCTAACTATTTCGGCTTATGAGATGTTACAATATGTCCCCCTTGGGAACATTTGTCCTCTAATGAGAACTTTTTCACTAAGCTAAAGGTACTAACATCATTTCAGAACTCAACTTACAAAAGCAAGTAATAGCATGCTTACACATAGTCTTATAAAGTTGTAAGAAGAGAATTTAGTACCTTGATTCACATTCTCTCCAGATTTAAAGAGATGTGGATATCTCTTCTTCATATCCTCTGAGCTTCCTAAGTTGCTTCTTCAACAAATTGATTTCTCCAATGGACTTTGACTGATGCAACTTTCTTTGTTCTCAACTTGCAAACTTGATGATACGAAATTTGAATCAGAATATCTTCATAGGATAAGCTATCCTTAATCCCAACATACTCAGTTGGTTCAATCAGTGAAGGATCACCCATGCACTTCTTTCACATGGATACATGAAATACCAGATGGACCGCTGTTAATTCTGGTGGTAGCTCCAACACATAAGCTACAATACTCACTCTCTTGGATATTATTTAAGTTCCAATATACCGGGGACTAAGGTTCCCCTTCTTAAAAACCTCATAACCAATTCACGGGTGAAATCTTAAGATATACCCAATCGTCTACCTAGAGTCTGGCGACTTTCTCCTAACATTTATGTAGGAATTTTAGCGACTCTATGCCGTCTTTAACCTCTATTGGATAACTTTAACTTTCTCCATGGCTTGGTGAACTTAATCTGGTCCTATTAACCCTACTTCATCTATTTCAAATAACCCAATAGGAGATTTCCATCTTCTCCCAAAAAGAGCATCATATGGAGTCATTTGGATGCTCGAATGCTAACTATTGTTGTAATCAAACTGAATGAAAGGTATATAATCATCCTAATTCCTTTTGAAGTTGATAACACAAGTTATAAACACATCTTCTATGTTCTGGATAGTATGTTGTCCTTGTCTATCTTTTTGACAATAAGAAGTAATGCTTAAGTTCACCTTTGAACCATCCCTTTCTCGAAAAATTCCAAAATTGTGCACTAAATTGTGCATCAGTATATGAAATAATAGAGACTAGAATTCCAAGAAATTTCATCACCTCTTGAAGGTACAACTTAACATAATCCTCGACCAAATAGGTAGTCTTTATTGGCAAGAAATGGGCTAACTTTGTCATTCTGTCGACAATCATCCAAATAGAATCATCTTGCCTTAAAGATCTTGGAAAGCCAATGATAAAGTCAATATTAATCATCTCCGACTTCCATTCCAAAAGTTCTATAGTTTGAGCCAATCCTCCAGGCCTTCAAGGTTCTACTTTCACTTGTTGGCAATTTGCGCACTTGTCAACAAACTTAGCAATATATTTCTTCATGCCCTCCAACCAATATACCTATCTCAAATCATGGTACATCTTGGTGGAACTTGGATGAATGGAATACCCGAAGCTATGAGTCTCCTCCAGGATCCTCTTTTGCACTCCATCCACCCTAGGTACACACAACCTACCTTGATACTTTAGCACACCATATCCCCTTATTCATAAGCTAATACTATTTACTGATGAACATTTGACTTCAAGTCGAGAAAAATGGGATCTTGATCTTGTCTCTCTTTCACCTCTAACACTAGTGATGATTCATCCCCATTAACCACCACTATCCCTCCTTGTGTGGAATCCATAAGTCTGACTCCTATACGTGAAAGTATGTGCACATCTCTATCTAACTCCCACTTTTCTTGTTTAACATGGGTGATACTCCCATGGATAACCTCTTTTAAGGCATCAACAACTACATTAGCCTTACATGAGTGGTAAATAATACTCATGCCACAATCCTTGGTTAATTCTAACCACCTTCTCTGTTTGAGATTTAGCTCCTTCTGAGTGAACACACACTGGTGGTTCTTGTGATCAGTGAATATGTCAACGTGAACACCATACAAGTAGTGACGCTATATCTTCAAGGCAAAAAACTATTGCAGCCAATTATAAGTCATGAGTCGAATAATTCTTCTCATGAACCTTGAATTGTCTAGAGACATAAACAATAACCTTGCAATTTTGCATAAATACACAACCCAAACAAACTCTTGGTACATCATAGTACACCACAAAACTTTCACTACCCCTCTGGTAAGGTCAAAATTGGAGCGGTAGTCAATCACATTTTCAATTCCTGAAAGCTTTTCTCATAAGTTTCAGACCATTGAAACTTGACTGTCTTTTGAGTTAGCTCGGTCAAGGGAGATGAGATAGATGAAAACTCTTTAACATATCTCCTATACTAGCTATCCAAACCCAAGAAACTCCTTATATTTTTTTGGAGAAGTGGGTCTAGGCCAACTCTGATCTGCTTCTTTTCTGGGTAACAACTCTAGTCCCATCACTAGAAATAATATGGACCAAGAATGCCTGAAGCTTAAGCCAAAAAAAGTTTTGAAGATTCTGTTCATCAGATCTATTAATGCTACTGGTGCATTTTTCAAACCAAAGGACATACCTAAAAACTCATAATTCTCATATATTATTCTAAAAGTTGTCTTTGAAATGTCACATTCCCTAACTTTCAACTGATGGTAGCTTGATCTGAGATTAGTTTTTGAGAAGCAAGAAGCAACTTGAACCTAGTCGAAAAGATCATCTATCCTTGGAAAAGGACACTTATTCGTGATGGTCACCTTATTCAGTTGGCGGTAGTCTATACTCATCCTGAGGAAACCATACCTTTTCCTTACAAAAAAAGATTAGAACGCCCCAAGGTGAGACACTTGGTAGAATGAATCCTTTATCTAGCAATTTTTTCAATGGTTCTTTCATCTCTTTTAACTCTGTTTGTGAAATTTTGTATGGACGAATAGCGATAGGATGAGTATTTGGAATGATGTCTATGCCGAAGTCCATCTCTCTTTCAGGAGGGACTCTGGTAAGATCATCACGAAAGAATTCTGGAAACTCGTTCACTATAGATACTGACTGAAGGAAAGGTACCTCAGCACTTGAGTCATTAACATGGACTAAGTGATAGATACACCCCTTTGAAAATAACTTTCTTGCCTTAAGATACGAAATAAAACGACGCTTAGGCCCTGTTGAACAACTACTCAACTCTATGACTGGCTCATTAGGAATCTTGAACTTTACAACTCAAAATCTAAAATCTATTGATGCATAACAGACATGAAGCCAGTCCATACCAAAAATAACATCAAAATCTACCATGTTTGACTATACTAGATTAGCCATAGTGTTCTTGTGATTCATGGAATCAAGACAATTAGGATACACTCTTTCTGTGAGAATACACTCCCTAACAGGTGTAGAAACATAGAACTATACATCTACTTTTTTAGAAGAATCTCAAACTGATTTGCAATAAAAGAAGCTACAAAAAATAAACTTTCTCCTTTCTACAACAAACATAAACATCAAAAGTAAAGAATTTTATCATACCCGTTAAAAAAATTTGGAGATTTTTATTGCTCTTGGCAGCTAGTGATTGCATAGAGATGGTTTTCCCCTACGCCAGTACTAGACATGGCTCCTATGGTGGAGCAGCTGATGAAGATTGGGCTCTATTGATCGTATTTTAACCTCCCTTCTTATTCTTAGGACACTTTTATGTAGTTAACCTCTTGACCGCATTTGAAACAACCCGTCTGGACAACAATACCCTTACAGGCATGGTTTCTACCACACCTACCACATTCAGGAGCCCAACTACCTCCTTGTGCCACACTACCTTGGGACTAGGCTTGCGTAGACATAAAGTGAACACATGTGCACTACAAGATGATGGTGTATGTATTTTTTTTTCTGAAAATGTGGTAGACTTGAACCACCCTTTTGTTTACCAGACTCATTCCTAGTATTAGCTTTCTTGCTTATACTTCTCTTTGTCCCTCAGCTTCTCATCTTCAACATTTGAACATAGACCATTAACCTTGAAATGTCCATTTCTTTAATACACATTGTGGTCCTACCTTCTTTTATTTAAGCACAACCTAAGACAGCAACAAAAAAGCTAATTCTACTTCTCATACCCTTATCCATATACGGACCATAGCGAGACAGTTGGGTGAACTTTAACCCATACTCATGAACACTCAAAGTGTCCTATTTCAGGGTAAGGAAATCCAATACCTTTTCTTCCTTTAGTTCTCAGGGAAAGAAACACCCCAAGAAAACTTATTCCAAAACAAGCCTAACTCAGATGTGGTGAATCCTCACCTCTGTCCTCCTTCCATTAATCAAACAAAGTCCAAGCCACATTCTTGAGTTGGTATACAACTCGTTGAACTCCTTCAACACCAACAACATGAATCACATCGAATACCTTCTTCAGCTCTTCAATAATGTTTTCCTGATCATTCATGATACTTGAAATAGTGAAGCTTAAAGGATTCATCCTCAAGAATTGCCATATCCTCAAAGTATCATCCCCTTCTTGTCCTCATCTTCTTTGTTTCCTAACTTGATTGGTCACAGCTTGACTCAAAATCTAGGTAGCCTCACGAAACTCAACATTAGTAACTTTCCCTTGACGTTGCACTTCAGGTGCATTAGGTACCTATGGTTACTCAACATTTCTTATGAATGGTCGACATCTAACTACTCATCATGGAAGCATAATGATCTAAAACACACGTAAATAAGAATTAGAGCGATCCTTTTAGTGATAAACTCTAACCCACGAAAGGAATTATGAAAGAAGTGAAGAAACTCCAAATTGTCGCAACCTTCTAATCATAGATGTGAGGCGTTTTGCATTGATGACTAAGACTATACATATATGGCTTCATAATCTCCCTAGGACTCTTGGACTCTATGCTCTAATACCAATTTTTTCATGCCTGGAGCCTACACCTTGGACTTCATCGGCACCCAAAGAACATTGTTGGCCTTGAGCAAAACCTTGGCATTAGTACATTGAATGTATGAGTATGAGAGTTCGAATGCTAAAGAACAACTAGTAAGCTTGAAAGGATTAAGAAAGAATCTAGCTTTCCTCTACTCAATTAAAGAAGTAATAACTCAATATAAAGCAATAAGGACGCATGCAATATATAAAAATCTTATAAAACTATGTAAACACTTAGTTCTGTGAGAGATTCTCTAACTGTCAACCATCACTTCGAGCCTAAGAAATTGTGCACTATCTTACCTCACATTGCAAAAGGACCGCCTTATACCTTAGTGTCAGTATAAACCTAAACTACTAAGTGGATCCAATAGTTTATGCTAAAAGCACTAAGGATTCATCTAAATAGTATGATCCTTTATATGTAAATGTTGTCTACATTGTTTATGGAGACTTGAGTTGATATGAACTCACGTCCCCATATTGGTGCTCAATATTACTCCCAGAATACTTAACTCATTTGTTTTTAAAACAAGTTTTTCTCTGGTTTGAGGAAATTGCTCGAACTTAACTTTAAAGCTTCTCTTGAAAATCATAGTTCCCCTTTTTAAAACTAGTCAAAGGCTCTGCAGAAGTCTAGCTTCCTTAATTTCTCAAAATGTGAAAACATTTATACTTTTAGGGACTACATAGTTCCCTTATAGCTTTTGAGACTTAGACTTAACTCATTACTCATTGCTCAACATGTAGCTTGAACCTTAAAACAAAGTAAAAATGATTGTGTAAGACTCTTGAAAACTCTAGGAACTCACTTTGACTTGTTCCTTAACTTTTAAACTTGACTCTTAACTTTTTTGAATAAAATCTTAATTTTCCTTGAATTTATTATGGATTAAAGGAACATGATCTCATGTTTATAGATGATTTCATGATGTTTAGATGTACTTTAGAATGTTGGAATCAAATAGGAATTATTGGCACATAACTTAGGAACTAGTATGAAAAGATTGGGAGAAAATGAGATCTTCAGGTAAATCTGGTGCTCTCAGAGGCTCGGGGCATTAGATTCTGACAAACACAAACTATCCAGAGAGGCTCTGGCTAGCGTGGTGCACCAGGCTCTGTTGGATAGAGCATACAATGAGGGGCTCTGGCAGGTGCGGCTGCCAAGGACTTGTAAGACGGGATTTCTGAATTTCTTCTCCGATTTTACAATATAAACCTTCTAAACTTCCATGGATGTCACACTAAACACGTAAAATCACTAAAAATCTCAATACCCAATATTTTAGACTCATGAAACAACTTGAAAACACGAATCAAACAAACAAAGGTATACTACAACTCAACCAACAATAATTCAATGGTTTATGATCAAGAACTTCAATGTTCATCAATCAATTTACTTTAATAGCGCTAAATTAAACATATTTTTGTGTGGGTGGAAGAACCCAACAGAAGCATCTCACATACCTTAAAGGTATCACCCCCCAACGAAGTTCACTCAACAATCTTGGCGTTCTTGGTGAAATCTTGGTCATTTCTCCTTTCTCCTTTCTCCTTTTTCTGTTCTCTTTTATCCTAAGCCCTAATCATATTCAATCTTTTAAAAACTAACTTAAGGCTTAGCTTTAACCCTAATAAACCATTATAGAGAATTAGGAAATAGTGGGGTGAAAAGACTACTTTACCTTTACAAAAATGCGGATTGAACTTTCCTCAGTCTAACAGCAAAACTTGCGATAAGAATATCTCCCTCATATGATATCAAATATTCGCAAACTCAACAGCGTTAGAAAAATATCTTCAAAGTTTTTCCTACCATATAAAAAATGTCCCTAACTCATCCTGAGCTATAAAATATGGTCATTTGATAATGACCAAAAACTCGTATTTGCACTTTGGAGATTTTCAGATATCTCCTATTTTTTCCAATAATTACTATTATTAGTTTCTTTGTTTAATCCATGTTGTTTAGGTGTACAATATGTTACAATATCTCCCCTTTGGGAACATTTTTCCTCGAATGAGAACTCTTTCACTAAGCTAAGGGTAGTAACATTATTTAAGCACTCAACTAACAAAAGCATGTAACAGCATGCTTGCACATAATCTTATAACATGCTAAGAAGAAAACTTAGTTCCTTGATATGCATTCTCTCCAAATTCAAAGAGATGTGTATATCTCTTCTTCATATCCTCCTCTGTTTCCTAAGTTGCTTCCTCAACAAATTGATTTCTCTAAATGACGTTGACTGATCCAACTTCCTTTATTCTCAATCTGCAAACTTTATAATCCAAAATTTGAACCACAATCTCTTCAAAGGATAAGCTATACTTAATCCCAACATTATAAGTTGGTATAGTGAGTGAAGAATAACTTATAAGCTTCTTCAACATGTATAGATGAAACACTGGATGGACCGTTAATAATTTTGGTGGTAGGTCCAACTCATAAGCTACAATACCCACTCTATTTGATATTTTGTAAAGTCTAACATACCAGGGATGAAGTTTCCCCTTCTTACAAAACCTCATAGCTCCTTTCATGGGTGAAATCTTAAGATATATTCAATCATCCACCTCAAACTCTAACGGTCTTCTCCTAACATTTACATAGGACTTTTGGAAACTCTGTGTCATTTTCAATATCTCTTGAATTACATTAAACTTCTCCATGTCTTTTTTAACTAAATGTGGTCCTATTAACCCTGATTCACTTACTTCAAACCACCAAATAGAAGATCTGCATCTTCTCCCATAAAGATCCTCATTTGGAGAAATTTGGATGCTCGAATGGTAATTGTTGTTGTAAGCAAACTCAATCAGCGTTATGTGATCATCCTTATTCCCTTCGAATTCAATCACACAAGATCTCAACATATCATTTATGTTCTTGATAGTACGCTCTACTTGTCCATCTATTAAAGATTTAAAAGTAGTGCTTAAGTTCACATTTGAACCCAAACCTTTTTGGAAAGATTTTCAGAACTGTGTAGTAAATTATGCACCTTTATCTGAAATAATGGAGAATGGAACTCTATGAAGTCTCACCACCACTTGGAGGTAAAACTTAGCATAATCCTCGGCAAAATAGGATGTCTTTACCGGCAAGAAATGGGCTGACTTTGTCATTCTATCGACAATCACCTAAATAGAATCATGTTTCCTGTGAGATCTTTGCATGCCTATGATAATGTCCATAAAAATTATCTCCCACTTCCATTTCGAAAGTTCTATCATTTGAGCAAATCCTCCAGGCCTTTGGTGTTATACTTTCACTTGTTGGAAATTTGGGCAATTGGCAACAAACTCAACACTATCTTTTTTCATGCCCTCGAACCAATATACCTCTCTCAAATTGTGGTAAATCTTTGTGGAACCCAGATGAAAATAATACCTAGAACTACGAGCATCCTCCAGGATCCTCTCTTGGAGTCCATCCACCCTAGGTACATATAAACAACCATGATACTTTAGCACTTCATCACACCATTATTCAGAATATAATACTCTTTACTTATGAACCTTTGTCTTCAAGTCAAGAAATATGGGATCTTGGTCTTATTTCTCTTTCACATCTGACATTAGTGATGATCCAATCCCATTAGTCACCATTGTCCCTCCTTGTGTGGAATCCATAAGTCTAAGTCCTAGACGTGCGAGTCTATGCACATATTTAGCTAACTACCTCTTTTCTTCTTCAACATGGGCGGTACTCCCCATAGACAACATGCTTAAGGCATCATCAACTACATTTGCCTTACTTGGGTGGTAAAGAATACTCATGTCATACTCCTTAAGTAATTTTAACCACCTCGTCTGTATGATATTTAGATCCTTCTAAGTGAACACATATTGGAGGCTTGTGTGATCGGTGAATATGTCAACATGTACACCATACAAGTAGTGATGACATATCTTCAATGAAAACACTACTACACCAATTCTAAGTGATGTTTCGGATGATTGTTCTCCTGAATCTTCAACTGTTTGCAATCATAATACATAGCCCAAACCAACCCTTCATGCATCAAAATGCACCACAAACCTTGAGTACCCTCCAGTAAGGTCAAAATTTTAGCTGTAGTCAATTTCTTTTTCAATTCCTAAAAGCTTCTCTCACAATCTTCAGACCATTGAAACTTTACTGTCTTTCGAGTTAGCTTGGTCAAGGGAGACGATATAGATGAAAACCCTTCAACAAATCTCCAATAATTACCAAGCGAACCCAAGAAACACCTTATATCTCTTGGAGATGTAGGTCTATGCCAACTCTGAACTGCTTATATCTTTTGGATATCCACTCTAATCCCATAAACGGAAACAACATGGCCCAGGAATGACACAGACTTAAGTAAAAACTCTCACTTGGATAACTTGGCATATAGCTCCTTACATTTCAAAGTTTGCAGAATAATTATGAGGTGACTAGCATGATCTTCTTCATTCCCTGAATAAACTAGTATGTCACTAATGAAGGAGATGATAAACAGATCTAAATAAGATTTTAAGACTGTTCAAATGATCCATGAATGTTGGTGGTGCATTTTTCAAACCAAAAGACATAACTAAAAACTCATAATGTCAATCTATTGTTTTAAAAGTTGTTTGTGGAATATCGTATTCCCTAACTTTGAACTGATGGTAAGCTGATCAAAGATCAAATTTCGAGAACCAATAAGCACCCTGAACATGGTCAAAAATATCATCTATCCTTGAAAGAGGATATTTATTCTTAATGGTCAGCTTATTCGATTGGGAGTATTCTATACACATCCTGAGAAAACCATCCTTTTTCCTTACAAACAAGATTGGAATGCCCTAAGGTAAGACACTTGGTCGAATTAATCCTTTGTATACCAAATCTTTCAATTTTTTTTTCATCTCTTTTAAAACTACCGGTGTCATTCTTTATGACAGATTAAAGATAGGAAAAGTATCTAAAATGACGTCTATGTAAAAGTCTATCTCTCTTCCTTGTTGGACTCCGGGTAGATCATCAGGAAAGACTTCTTGAAACTCTTTCACTATAGAAACTGACTGAAGGGAAAGTACATCAGCACTTAAGTCATTAACTTGGACTAAATGATAGATACACCCCTATAAAACTAACTTTCTCGCCTTAAGGAATGAAACTGAAACGACCCTTAGGAACTACTACTCCACTCTATGACTGGCTCATTATGAATATGGAACTTGACAACTCGAGTTCTACAATCTATTTACGCATAACAAGCATGAAGCTATTCCATACCCAAAATGACATCAAAATCTACCATGTCTAACTCTACTAGATCGGTCATGGTATTTTTGTGACTGATGGAAACAGGACAATAACAGTAGACTCTTTCCACTAGAATAGACTCCCCAACAGGTGTAGAAACACAGAATGGTTCATAAAGTTTTTCTAGATGAATCTCAAAATGATTTGCAACATAAGGAGTTAGAAAAATTAAACTTGTTCCTAGATCTAACAAAGCATAAACATAAAAAGTAAAGACTTTGATTATACCCGTGACAACATCTGGAGATTTTTCTTACTCTTGGCGGCTAAAGACTGCATAGAGATGGTTTGTCCCTCCGCCAGTACCAGAAGTGGCTCCTCTAGGTGCAGCCCTTTTTGGTGGAGCAACTGGTGATAATTGGGCTTTATTGCCCGTAATTCCACCTCCTTCTTATTATTGGGACACTTTTTCATGTAGTGCCCCTCTTGAACGCATCTAAAACAACATGACTTTCCATCATGACACTTACCAGCATGGTTTCCACCACACATACCACATTCAGGATCCCAACTACCTCCTTGTGCCACATTACCTTGGTACTGGTCTGTTCTATCCTTAAAATTCATTGAAATACGGCCATTAGACTTACCGTTATTTTTGGGCACAGGTGTACTAGTGCAAGTCCCTTTTGTTTCTAACATTGTGGTCGACTTGAACCACCCTTTTGTTGACCAGACTCTTTTGTAGTCTTATCTTTCTTGTTCCTATACTCCGCATTGTCCCTTAGCTTCTCGTCTTCAAGTTGTTGCACATAGACCATTAACCTTGAAATTTCCATGTCTCTAACTAACATTTCACCGTACCATCATTCCTTGAAAAACGACCCAAGCTAGCAACAAACAAGCTCATTTTACTTCTCATATCTTTCCTTCCTTCAATTATCGTGGAAAGAAATTCCATAAGAAAGCTTCTTGAAATAAATCCCAACTCGGATTTGGTGCATCCTCACCTCTACCCTCCTTTCACTAATCGAACCAAGTTTTATCCAAAATCTTGAGTTGGTATGTAGAGAGTTCGACTCTCTTAACACCATTAACATACATCACATCAAATATCTTCTTCAACTCTTCGAAAAAGTTTTTCGAACCTCCGTGATGCTTGAACGAGTGAAGTTTGGGGATTCATCCTAAAGAATTCCTGAATCCTCAAAGTATTAGCCTTTTCTTGTGAGCTCCTCGTTGTTGCCCAACTTCATTGGTCACAACTTGACTCACCATCTGAACAGCTTCATGGAACTCAGCATTAGTAACTTCCCCTTGAGGTTTCTGATCATGTGCATTAAGTACCTCTATTTCCTCAAAATTTCTTCTGATTATTTAACATCTGAATGCTCTTTGTGGAGGCATGATGATTTGAAATATGTACAAGTACGAATTAGAGGGATTTTTTTAGAGGGAATTCCTAAATGTTGTAGCCTCCTAATCATAGATGTTGCGCGCTTCACACCGATGACTAAGAATCTACAAACATTGATTTATATAATCCCAAGGACTCTTGAACTTTGTGTTCTAAATAAAATGTTTTTCATACCCGGAGTCTACACCCTGGACATGTTCATCATGCAAAAAACATTGATGGACTTGAGCGAACCCTTAGCCTGACTTACTTAACTCAGTGGAGGACTTAACTCAATTGTAAAGCTGGAAACTTTCTCATGAGAAATACTTTAAATAATAGTCTTGGCCAAAATGGCATTTTTGTCTCAAAATAGTATATATATATATATATATATTTAAATAAAGAGAGACCTAAAACTGACTGTCTGAATATGTATTTGTCTATGAAGCCTCTACCAATGCCACTATGAATGTTGGACAAACCCCACAACATTCTATGTAGGAAATAGAAAAAGCAATTAAAGAGTCCTTTGGAATGCAAGGAGGCATACCATTGACTCTGAATGCACTAGCTAGATCAACGAGGCACTGGATATTGATCCTGGTTACCTGCGTCTTCATCATAAGACGATGCAAGCCAATAGTATCTAGTATGTTTAAAAGGATTAAAAATGAGCTTACCTTGGCTCTGTTGAAGTCAGGAAGTCAGAACTCAATATAAAGCAGTAAAGGCGCATGCAATATATCTAAAGCTTGTAAAATAGTGTAAACACTTATTTTATTAAAGGAAATTCAATAATAAACTCAACTTTACTTATATATGAAAGTAATATAGTTTATGTGGAAGATTCTCTAATCGACAACCATCACTATGAGCCAAAGTGATGGTATAACGTCTTACCTCACATAGCAACAGGACACCCTTATACCTTGCCGTCGGTATAGAACCTAAACTACTAAGTGGATCTACTAGTCTATGCTAAAAAAGCACTAAGGAATCATCTAAAAATATGATCCTTTATGTGTCCATGTTTTCTACATGGTTTATGGAGATTTGAGTTGATACGGACTCGTGTCCCTATATCGGTGTTCAATACTACTCTAAAAATACTTAGTTCATATGTTTTTCAATCAACTTGTTCTCTTGTTTGAGGTAATTTCTCCAACTAAGCTTTAAAAGCTTCTCTTGGAAATCATAGTTCCCCTTTTTAAAACTAATCAAAGACTGTGGAAGTCTACTTTCCTTTCTTTCTCAAAATGTGAAAACATTTATACTCTTAAGGATTACTTAGTTCCCTTATAGATTTTAAGACTTAGACTCAACTCGTTGCTTATTGGTCAACTTGTAGCTTGATCCTTAAAAAAAGTAAAAGAATTTATAAAGACTCTTGAAACTCTAAGAATTCATTTTGACTTGCTTCATAACTTTTAAACTTGACTCTTAACTTCTTTGACTGCGATCTTAAATTTCCTTGAATTGGATTATGGATTCAAGGACCATGATCTCATATTTATGAATGATTTTATGATGCTTAGACGTACTTCATAATGTTGGAATAAACTAGGAATTATAGGTACATCACTTGGGAACTAGTACAAAAAGATGGGGGGAAAAATCTCTAGGTGACCCTGGCACTCTGAGAGGTACGGGCGCCAGATTCTGATAGTCAGAGACTGTCCTAAGAGGCTCTGCTTGCGCGGCGCTGCAGGCTCTGTTAGACAGAGCCTGTCATGAGATATTGTGGCAGACGCTGCTCCCCAGAGCTTCTTAGATGAGATTTTCGACTTTTCTTCTCCGATTTTCAATTCTAAACCTTCAAAACATCCATGGACCTCCCCCTTAACATTTAGGATCACTAACATTCTCAATACCCAATAGTTTAGACTCGTAAAATGGCTCGGAAAAACAAATTAAACAACCCAATGTACACTTCAACTCAACCAAGAAGAATTCAATGATTTTTCATCAAGAACTTCAATGTTCACCATTCAATTTACACTAATTGCGCTGAATTAAACATATAGTTGTGTGGTTTGATGAACCCAACACAGAAATATATCACATGGTTTAAAGGGATCACCCCTTGACAAAGTTCACTCAATGATCTTGGCATTCTTGGCAAAATCTTGGTTTTCTCTCCTTTCTCCTTCTTCACTTGTCTTTTCTCCCAAGCCCTAATGTATTCAATATTTTGAAAACTAACTTGAGTCTTAATTTTACCCCTAATAAACCCTTAGGTTCAAAAGACTACTTTACCCTTACTAAAATTCGGATTGAACTTTCCTGAGTCCAACAGCCCAACCTCCAATAGGCATATCTCCCTCATAAGATATTAAAATGTCCCAACTCAGCATAGTCGGAAAGATCTCTTCAAGGTCTTTCTAACCATATATAAAACTTGCCCTAACTCATCCTAAGCTAAAAGCTATGGTAATTTGTAAATGACCAAAAACTCACTTATGCACTTTGGAAATTTTCAAGATTTTTCCTATTCTTTTCAAAAATAACCATTCTTAGATTCTTTGTTTAACCCTAGATATTTCGATTTACGAGATGTAATAAATGCCAAGTCATAATTTTCTTCACAATTATTTTTTAATTCTTGGTAAAAATATTAAACGAAAGATAAAATCAATAAATTTTTTATTAGATCAAATAAAATAAAATTATTCTTTCTCTCACCTTTCCTCCACCTCCTCTTACCCAGAATCACTATCAAAACTTAACCATCTCCATATCTCCATTTTTTTCTTCATTTTTTTACAGGAAAGTGGAGGTGTCACTTTATTCAAATGAAACTAAACAGAGATTTATAAATTTATGAAAATAAATTGGGAGCATTTTTGGGGTCTTAATATAAGAAAGAGAAAAATAAAACGACGTTGCCGTCGCCGAAAAAAGTCATCGATGTCTTCGCAATTTTTCTTTCCTCCTCAAACCTAAAAAAAACCTAAGCCACCGCACCACAAGATTCTGCCAAAAAAATTCGTCTCCACCACGTCGCTCGTCTCTCTCACGCCAATTCCATTCAGTGATCTCAGGACCACTTTTTGCCAGTAAACCAGTTGTTGGTCTTCGTTGTTGGTAAATCGTGGAGAAGGAAAAACTATTGGGTCAGGAGTGAAAATTGCAAAAAGCAAGTGGAAGTGGGGAAGAAGAAATGACTTTTTAATTAATTATTTTTGAAAAAATATTTTTTTTGACTCGACTTAAGGTGTGTGAAATCACACATTTTTGCCAACTCAACCATCTTAAAGACACATAAGCTTTGTTAATGGTCAGGGCATTTGTTAAATTGTGTTTTATTGAGTTTAAGGATCCAGATGATAAAGGGGTAAGTAAAAGGTTTCAAAATACAAACCGATACAAGGGTCCATCAGGCCATTTCGCCTTTAAAAAGCGACCGCAAGTCCTGATTTATCCTTTGAATGCAAAAAGTTCCTATACCGCCATAACATTGTCAATCCTTGGTAGAATTTTCTTTATTTTTAAGTATAAATCACTACTTTCTTAATTGCTTTATTTGTGTGGGAGTTAAATTGTGCTATGTTATATTACAAAAATTGAGTATGACTAACGGATCATTAAAATGTAGAATATGAATAAATCATAAAATTTTCGTGAGAACTTCACGGTAGACAAGTAAAACTCGCCAATGACATTTTATGTACTTTTACTAGTTTGCTATTATTTCACTTTGCAAATGTAGTACCACTCTTACTCTTCTTTGTTTATGACTTCATATAGCTTGGCCCATTCTTGGGGTCGTTAGCTGGTCCTTATTTGTGATTTGGCATTTATATTTTTGGAAAGTGTACTGATGACTTGGTTTCCTAATATTATTTGTGGATTCGTCGAGTTAATCATTACATCATGTAGCGTTGGTTTCTATATCATGCTTGTGTTCCTATATATACATTCACTTTCATGTACTACAAGTATCATTATTCAATTTACCATCTCAATCAATATTGGTGTAGGTAATTCCCATCATGCATATGCCTAGAAACTAGTTTAAGACATGCAAAAGATTGTGCGTCCTTTGACTTCCTTTACATTCTCATATGTAGAAACAATGTGGCAAAATATATAAATCTAGTTGCATCCCGAATATCATAGATGAATAGCGGTGGAGTCTTTTTGCATATGACATTTTTTTCTTTACAATATGTCAACTATGGATTCTGCTTAATGAGACATCACAATTTCTCATTAATCAAGACCTATGGTGGGTGAGGCAAAAGTAGTCTTAAGGAGGATACAAAAATCTGGAAGAAAAAACTGTTTCAACAGTAAGCTCACATACGTTTCTGCACTCACCAGTTTTTGGTCATTAATGTAGAGGTACTAATTTTCCAACCAATCTTAGATATAGACATCCATCAGATTTTTGTGCCTTTATTTTTACAAATTAGAAGATTTAAATACCATATCGCGTTTCTAGCTTCGTTGTTGTACATTTCAAGTTGGAGTTGCTCAACTTGCTGTTCTGAGTTACGAATTCTTTGGGTGTGGAATAACTACTTTTTGCATGTGCAAAGATTTTTGTGTATGAGGTACTTATTAATTTATTTATTTTCCTTGTCAGAGTAATCTCATTTTTCATATATATATATATATATATATATATATATATATATATATATTTGTAAAAACTAGTAACTTGAATTAACTAATAATAAGCTAAAAAACCAAGAATAGTCATTTTTGGAAATAAATAGGGAAATCTGGAAAATTTCCTAAGTATAAAACTAATTTCATTGTCATTTTCAAATGGACATAACTCTAGCTCAGAAGTAGTTAGAATGAGTTCTTCATATGGTTGTAAGCCCTTCGGGAGATCTTTCCAATAGCGCTAAGATTGCGCATTTTCGATGTTGTTTGAAGGAGAAATCCCTTTCGAAATTTGGGTTATTGGACTGAGGAAAGTCCCATCAGGATTTTAGTAAGGGTAAAGTAGTATTTTTACCATACTATTCCCAATTTATTTTAGGGTTTGATTAGGGTAAAACCAAGTTTTAGTGCAAATTATAATAAATACTTTTTACGGTTAGGGTTTGGGAGAAAAGAGAAGAAAAGAAGGAGAAGGGATAAAAGGCAAGATTTCACAAAGAATGCCAAGAGATTCTAGTGGAATTCATCGGAGGTGATCCTTATCAAGATATGTAAGATCTTTCTATGTTGGGTTCGTTAACCGACACACCAACATGTTTAATTCAACGAGTTTTGAATAGATTGAACGAAGAAAATTGATGTTCTTGATGAACAATTATTGAATTCTTGTTGTTGGATTGTTACATAGCTTTAGTTGTTTTGATTCATGTTTCCGGGATGATTTACGAGTCTAAACTATTCGGTATTGAGGTATTCAATGATCCTAAGTATTTTATAAGGTTTAGAGTTTAAAATGGGAGAAGAAAAGTCAGAAATCCCGTATGATAATCTCTAGGAAGCCACGCCTGCCGTAGCCCCTCAGGGAAGGCTCTGTCTAATAGGCCCGTGCACACCGTGCTAGCCAGATCACCTCAGGCCAGAGTCTCCATCAGGCTGAAGTGCTCCCCAACTCTCAGAGTGCCAAGGTCACTAGGAGACCCCATTTCCCCTTATCTTTCCCTACGATTTCCTAAGTGATGTACCTACAATTCCTAGTTGATTCCAACACTCTGAAGTACATATAAACTTCATGAAATCATCCATAAATATAAGATCATGATCGTTGAATCCATAATCCAATTCAAGGGAAGTTAAGATCAACGTCAAAGAAGTTAAGAGTCAAGTCTTAAAGTTATGAAGCATGTCAATATAAGTTCCTAAAGTATTCAAGAGACTTAAAAAACATTTTAAGTTTGTTTTAAGGTTCAAGCAATGAGTAAAAGTGTTGAGTTTAGTTCTCAAAAGATATAAGGGAACTAAGTTCCCCTAAGAGTTACATTTCAAGTTAAGAAAAGAGTAAGAGCTGAGTTAATATCTCATAAGTTCAAAGGGAACAAAATACTCTCTAAAAGTTTATAAATGTTTTCACATTTAAGTTTAAAAGGAACTAAGATTGCCAAAAGAGTTTTGAGAAATAAAAAGGGGAACATTGATCCAAGAGGGCTTGTTAAAGCTAAAAGGGGTTGAGCAAATTATCTCAACCTAAGAGGAAAGAGGACATTTTAAAAGCATGAGCTAATGTATATTGTGGGAGCAGTATTGAGCAATGATGTGGGAATAAGAGTTCATATTAACTCAAGTCTCCATATAAACCATGTGTCATCATCGGTGTTAACGGATCATACTTTTTAAATAATAATGTGAAGTTAGATAGTGGATCCACTAGGTTGAGAATGTTTTATATGATGGCAAAGTATACGACAGTTCAGGCAGCGTGGCGAGATGTT
This sequence comes from Solanum lycopersicum, assembly GCF_036512215.1. Lineage (NCBI taxonomy): Eukaryota > Viridiplantae > Streptophyta > Magnoliopsida > Solanales > Solanaceae > Solanum > Solanum lycopersicum. The sequence continues at coordinate 39,930,506 of NC_090803.1, forward strand.
GTATTACCACTTAGACTCATAGTGGTGGTTTTCGGTTAGAGAAATTTCCAGAGAACTGCATTACTTTCATATATAAGTAAAGTCTAGTTTGTTTTTGCATTTTCTTTGATGAACTGAGTTGCTTTACTGTCTTACAAACATTATATATATATATATATATATATATATATATATATATATATATATCACATGTGTTTAAATTTCTTTATATATATTCATTGAGTAGAGTAAGTCTTGAGTTGAGCAGAGCCAAGGTAAGTTCATCTTATTCCCATCAAGCTTAAGTTGTTGTTTAGCATTCCAAATCGCATAATCATACATTCAATGTATTGATGCCAGTTGGCCTGCATTGTTTCATGATGCAGACGCAAGTAACCAAGATCAGCACGCAGCGGTTTGTTGATCCAATTTTGAGCTCCAAAGTCATTGGTGAGCCTATTTGCATTTAGAGGATTCTTCTTATGATTTCTAGTCTTTCCATTTCCGAATGTTGTGGGTTCTATCCAAACATTCATCAAAGTATTTTAAGATTCTTCATAGACATATGGTCAGTTAGATCAATGGAGTCTCTTTTATTTCAAATATTTCATTTTGAGACTAGAGCATCATTTTGGCCAAGACATTAATATAAGTTATTTATGAGATTGTTCTTGTTTTATTTTTAAGTAAGTCTTCCCATATTTAAGTATGTCAGGCCAAGGGTTCATTCAAGGCCATAATGGTCACCGAGCGCCAGTCTTGCCCAGGGTGTAGGCTCGGGGTGTGACATATCTAATTTTCGGATTTATTCTGATATATGGAAATTTCCTTTTTTTTCCTATACGATGATGAAAATTCATTCTAAAGCAACAATACGGATGCATTGCCATTTCCTTTAGTATTCTCATCCTCATAATAGGATGACATTCTTCATTCTCTAAAGCATGGGACTCGATAGAGGCACTATACCTCGGTGATCTTCGAGCTTTAGGTGCATGTTGCGAGGCAACTGTATTTTTGTATGACTATTTCGTGATATTAGTCATGAATTTAGCTACCTTACCCTTAATTTGTGCCTTTAATGTGTGGGTAATCATTTTGCTTGATATAGTGGTTATCTGTGCAGGAATCATGATATATAAGTTCCCACCAGAAATAGAAAAAAATAAGGGCGAGCTGCAAGAAGTAGAGATTCGGAAGATACATTTGTTTTGAAATTAAGTACTTCCAAAATAAGATAGTGATTATAGAGCGTAGTATGATGTCTTTCATATTAAGAAAGTAGCGTCGGTGTAAATCGCTAGAATTTGGAATAGCACACTCTTAGAATCGATATCTTTGTAATAACTTTAAGAATTTGCACTAACAGGATTCATTATTTTGATTTGCTAACCACAAAAACATTTCATTCTGTTAACTTTTTTGTTTCTGGATCAGGAAATTTCTCTCAATGAGAAAGTTCATTTAACTTTTACGTTTCTGGATCAGAAAATTTCTCTCAATGAGAAAGTTTATTGGTCATTCGATCAACCTTTCATATATTTGTTCTACCTACTTTCTCAAAACTTTAATGCTTTTAGTAATTTTGTGTGAAAATTAACTGAAATGCCCAATTATTCAAATTGGGGCCTCTCGTGTTCATTTCTCTTTATAAATTCCATTAGAAGTATTAAATAAGTACATTTGTGCACCACTTTCAAGTGTGAGTATTTCTTTCCTTGATAAGTAATTATAAATTTTTGGAGTAAAGATAAAATAGACGATATACAACATCTCGTTCATCTCGTGTGATAAAAAAAGTCACATAGTTCCTAAAGATTGACTCGTAAATGACTTCAAATGGTATAAGACTCAAATAAGTCGAAGTTAAGAAAGAAGATAAGGATCACAACTCACTACGAAAGAAAATGCCATTGTAGCAGCTTGGTTAGCATCTGGAGCCCGATTTGCATTTTCTAATTTTCGACGCTATAAATCAACCTATTAATTTTTGCCAACCTCTTTTAAGCTTAAGTTTAAGCACTTTTTTAGTACTTACTTATTTTACTAGTTTTAATAAGTAATAAATATAAACTTATATTATTATTTGTCAATCTTTGATACAATATTATTTATTGTGAAATATTCATCAATACTTTTGTAATTGCTTCATTTGTGAAGGAGTCAAATCAGGCTAGGTTAGATCATAAAAAAGTAGTATGATCAAGAGATCATAAAAATGTAGTAAATCAATAGATTTCATCTATAATATTTCATTCTCAAGCTAAACACTCGAAATTATGTTATTTGTTTGTGCATCACATGATCAAGAGATCAATTAGAGTAGAACTTGAATAATTTCACTACTAAATTTAATGACACATGGTCCATATATGTGGACTCAAAAGATTATTTTTATCTAAATCTAATAATTTATTTTACAGGGATGTTAAAGCCACAAATCTAACAAATGGAGCGAGCACTGATAGACTTTGTTGATCATTGAGCCACCTTCCAGCAAACAATGACAAGTTGTGCCGATCACAGAGTCAACCTTCACTAACCACAATTGAGAGGTATTTTCTCACTGATTTGCTAAATTAGTTTGTCCACACAAATCATTGGTAGCATTGATAATCATTTTATTAATATTTGATCAATAAAATATAGCATGCAATCTTATTTAGTCCACATAAACTTTTTATCATTCTCAGTTTATATTACAATAAATCATGATTTGATTCAATCCAATTATCCAACTGTAACACGTTAATCAAATCAGCATTTTTCAATGATAATAATGATTGTTTTAAAGATTTGAATTGATATGATAAATTAACCAAATATCTTATCATTTAGGAAATTAGTCTGCTTTCAAAAGAAAAAATTAGAAGAAATTAAAGAATGAAGCACAATTTATTCAACATGCGTAAAAAATTAAAAAATATTCACCTACCATTTTGAGAATGTTTAACACTCTTTGATAAGGTTATTCTGTTGCTTTAAATAATTAAAAAATTTATTGCTACAATTACTAGCAATATGACTATTCCTTACAACTCTAGCATTGAGTTGTAGTCATATTCCGTAGTTTACCTTTATTTTGAGCTTCAAATGAAATCATGACCTCATTTTCTTGATTGAAAGCAGTTTTGGACATGCTTCACTTTGAATAATTTACCATTTCATTAATTTTTAACAAATAATTACTAAGTTAAAGTTTTGAGAAATTAGGTAGAAAGTATGTATGAATGATTGATTGAATAACCAATGAACTTTCTCATGGGGAGAAATTTTCAGATCCTGCAACAACAAAATTATCATAAAGAAGTCCTGTAATGGTTAACAAATGAAAATGATGAACAATGTTAGTGCAGGTTCTGAAGTTATTACGAAGAGCCCAATTCTAATAGTGTGAGTTTCTAAATTTCCTAGCAGTATACTCTAACAGTGCATTCTAAATATGAAAGACCTAGTACTACGCTTGATTGTTAATATGTTATTTTGAATGTACTTTCTTCCAAAACAAATGCATCTTCCATATCTCTGGTTCTGGAAGCTCGCCCTCCTTCTTTCCTATCTCTGGTAGAACTTGAAAAATCACGAATCTTATATAGATAAACACGATAGCAAGGAAAACAAATAAACACGCATTCAAGACACAAATGAAAGGCAACGTAGCTAAATTCATGACTAATCTAATGAAGAAAAATACAATTGTATCGCAACATGTACCTGAAGATTGAAGGTAATCGAGTTATGATACCTCTATCCAATTCCTTAGGGTAGAGAGCAAAGAATAACATCCTATCAGGAAAATGATAGAGGCAATGGTGATGCAGTCAAACTGTTGCTTCAGATGAGTTAATGGCTTGCTCCATGATATACAAAAAAAATTAAAAAATATTCATATATTGGAAGAAATCAAACAATTAATATATTTGAAAAATGATATTACTCTTGTGAGGGGAGTCACAAAACAACACAAGTAGGATACAACACCTACAAGGATCGACTTCAAGACAATCAACCAAATATACTTCACCAATTTACCAAAATAAATTCACCACTATATTAACCAAGCTCAAATCAGCAACACATCAATTGAATCACAAGCAAATATGAATTATAAATACGCAAGTGACACACAAGATTTATACGTGGAAAACCCCTTCGGTATGAAGGATAAAAACCACGGGACTTGAAGGAGTCCACCCTTCTTCTTCTCTTATTATGTAAATTGAGGGTAAAAACACCCAAATCAGTCTACAAGGATGTCACAGCCCACCAACAACAACATACATAAGAGCCAACACAAAAGAGAAGAGAAATTGAGAAATATCACCAAAAAAATGCAGGTTACGCCAGCTGCGATAACAGACGATCAAGAACTCCGATTGACGATCTGAACGGTCAAGATGTAGTGCTATGTGTTGTGAACCAGCTGTGAAAATTTCAGAACGATCCAACGGTCGGATCTCTTGCAATCTGAAATTTTGTCTCGCTGTCCAGAAAAACCAGCAACCCTTTTCTCTCTCAAAACCCTCTCTCTATTTCTTTTTTTTTCTTCCAAAACAAAAAAACCCCAGCCCCCAACATCAGCTGCCCAAGACTTCTAGAAGAAGTCAACAAAGCCCAAAATATATGGGCCACCCATCAATGGGCTGGACCCTTAACAATCTCCCCCTCCAGCCCAGTTCGGGGAGACCAAACATAAAAGGTCATCAAGAAGACATACCTGCAAGCTTGGAACAAAATTCAAGCTTGCTTCGAGGGACCACCTTTGTCAACATATCAGCACCATTCTTGTTGGTGTGAATCTTCTTCAACTTCATTAGTTGCTCTTCAATGACAACACGCAACCAATGATATCTCACATCAATATGCTTTGTGCGAGCATGGTACATGCTGTTTTTGCTCAAGTCCATAGCACTTTGACTATCACAAAACACAACATACTCGCCTTGCTTCAAACCTAACTCTTGAAGGAAACGCTTTAACCAAAGCATTTCTTTGCTTGCTTCCACTGCTGCTACATATTCTGCCTCAGTTGTAGACAACGCTACACACTTCTGTAGCTTGGATTGCCATGAAATGGCTCCCCCTGCAAATTTGAACAAGTAACCCGAGGTAGACTTCCGGTTATCAAGATCTCCAGCCATGTCAGCATCCGTAAATCCCTCAAGAATAGGCTCACCACCTCCAAAACACAAACTCAGATTTGATGTGCCTCGCAAATATCTTAAGATCCACTTTACAGCTTCCCAATGAACCTTGCTCGGATTTGCCAAGTATCTGCTAACCAATCCAACAGCATGTGCTATATCCGGTCTTGTACACACCATGGCATACATCAATGAACCAACAGCAGAGGAGTAAGGAATATGAGACATACTTTCCTTTTCTTTCTCGGTTGTAGGACAACAACGCTTGCTCAACTTGAAATGGGCTGCAAGTGGTGTATTAACTGGCTTGGCATTCTTCATATTGAACCTTTCAAGCACCCGTTCAATATACTTTTCTTGTGACAACCAAAGCTTACCAGCTTTTCTATCACGAGCAATTTCCATACCAAGAATTTGCTTCGCAGGACCCAAATCTTTCATATCAAAGGACTTTGACAAATCCTCTTTTAACCTGCAAATCATCTCAACATCTTGTCCCACAATCAACATATCATCAACATACAAGCAAAGGATAATGAAGTTACCTTCAGAGAATTTTCTAAAATACACACAAGGATCTGCAGTAGTCCGCTTGTACTCATTACTACTCATGAAGGAATCAAACTTGTGATACCATTGCCTTGGTGCTTGCTTGAGTCCATAGAGACTCTTTTTCAACTTGCAAACAAAATTCTCTTTTCCCTTAACTTCAAATCCTTCCGGCTGCTCCATGTAAATCTCCTCATGCAAATCACCATGTAAGAAAGCAGTTTTAACATCAAGTTGTTCAAGTTCAAGATTCAAACAGGCAGCTAGTCCCAAAATCATACGAATGGAAGTCATCTTCACCACCGGTGCAAAAATCTCATCGAAGTCGATGCCCTTTTTCTGATGGCATCCCTTCACCACTAATCTTGCCTTCCGCTTCACTAGCTTGTTGTCAACTTTCTTGTTCTTAAACAACCACCTGTTCTTCAAGACTTTCTTCCCTTTTGGAGGCTTCACCAAGTCATAGGTTTCATTCTTCTTCAAAGAATCCATCTCCTCTTGCATAGCCTTGAGCCAATGGTCTTTGTCTGAATGTGACAAGACCTCTTGAAGGCTTTCAGGCTCCCCCTCATCAGTGATTAGGATGTATTCTGAACTTGGATAAAGTCTTGAAGGTTGACGAACTCTGGTCGATTTTCTAAGTGTTGGCTCTTCTACCTGTGGGCTGGATTTCTCCCCCTGATTGGAAGACTCTCCATGTTGAACATCTACAGCTTCATCATCAGGTTGTGGTACAACAACAACAGGTTGTACCTCTTCAATATGGTCATGTTCATGAGCAATTTCATGACCATCCTCTGGAGCATCACCTGTTAATTGATCATCTGAAGCAGAAACATGAGGCATGGGCATATCAATAACATCATGAGAGAAATTAGAATAATAAGTCTTATCAGCACCCAAGAGATGATAACCCATCTCGTGCTCATAAAAGACAACATCTCTACTTCTCACAACTTTTTGCTTTGCTGGATCATAAAGTCTGTAACCAAACTCTTCATCACCATATCCAACAAACACACAAGGAGAAGTCTTGAAATCAAGCTTCAATCTATGTTCCTTCGGCACATGCATAAAAGCCTTGCATCCAAACACCCTCAAGTGAGAATAAGAGGGGTCTTTCCCAAACCAAACTCTCTCGGGAATATCAAACTCCAAAGGAACTGATGGTGCTCTATTTATCAAATACACAGCAGTTCCAACTGTTTCACCCCAAAATGACTTAGGAAGATTGGACATTCTAAGCATGCATCTCACTTTCTCAATAATGGTTCTGTTCATCCTCTCGGCAACGCCATTGTGTTGTGGGGTACTCGGTTCTGTTCTCTCATGTCGAATGCCATATCTTGAGCAATATGCTTTAAACTCATTTGAAGTGTATTCACCTCCATTATCAGTTCGAAGACGCTTCAGTTTGCAATCTGTCTCCCTTTCAACCATTGCATGAAACTTCTGAAAGATACCGAACGCCTCACTTTTGTGCTTCATCATATAAACCCAAGTTCTCCGAGTAGCATCATCAATAAAAGTAACAAAGTATTTGTTACCACCAAGTGATTCCACCTCTATGGGACCACACACATCAGAGTAAACCAACTCTAACTTCACTTTCTTTCTTGTAGATGTCCTCGGAAAAGAAACTCTGTGTTGCTTTCCTGCTAAACAATGATCACAAGGGTCAAGTGAAATAGTAACATCAGCAGGAATAAGAGACTTACCGGCCAACAGCTTTATACCCTTCTCACTAACATGCCCCAATCTTCGGTGCCATAAGTTAGGAGATGTTTTCTCCTCAATAGCATTCAACTCACCACTACACACTTTCAAATGTGTCTTATACAAGGTGCAACAAAGCTTGCCACGAGCAACAGTTAAGGAACCCTTAGACAATTTCCATTTACCCTCACCAAAAGTGTGCTTGTAACCCTCTTCATCAAGTATGTTAGCAGACAATAAATTGAGGCGTAAATCTGGAATGTGGCGAACATCTCTCAACGTCAAATAGCACCCTACATTGGTTTGGACTCGAATATCTCCAATGCCAACAATACTTGCTGAGCTCTGGTTCCCCATCTTCACACTACCAAAATCTCCAGCTCGGTAGTCAATAAAGTACTCCTTATTAGGAACACAATGATAGGAAGCTCCTGTATCAATAAGCCATTCAGTGTCAGAACTATCAACATGACAACATTCTCCAGTAGCACATATCAAAGAAACACGATCATCAGAACTAGAAGTTGTAGCAGCTGTATTCTTGTCATCACCCTCTTTATGATGATCATTTTTCTTATTTTGCTGGTCTCTTTTCAACTTGTAGCAAAACTTTTGAATGTGGCCAGGCTTGCTACAATAGTGGCATATCGTAGGTTCTCTCCCATCCTTGGACTTTGACCTATACTTTGACTTGCCACGCCCTTTGGGACCTCTACTCTTGCTTCTTCCTCTATTCTCTACCACAAGTGCCTGCGAAATATCAACACCCATCTCCTTTCTTCTAAGCTCTTCATTGAACATGCTCTCTTTGATGACATCCAATGAAAGCGTACCATCTGGAGCTGAGTTGCTGATGG